>NW_028227292.1:1231332-1270727 GCF_978045245.1 Mus caroli | reverse complement strand
TTGAATTTTCCTCATTTTTCAGGTTTTTTGGCTATATTCTGGGTCCTTCAGTGTGAATTTTTAATTTTCCACGTTTTTCAGATTTTTTCGTCATCTTCTGGGTCCTACAGTGTGATTTTCTCATTTCCACGTTTTTCAGGGTTTCTCGCCATATTCTGGAAAATACAGTGTGAATTTTTTAATTTTTAATATTTTATTACATATTTTCTTCAGTTACATTTCCAATGCTATCCCAAAAGTCCCCCATAGCGCCCGCCATTTCCCTTCCCACCCATTCCCATTCTTTTGGCCCTGGCATTCCCCTATATTGGGGCATATAAAGTTTCCAAGTCCAATGGGCCTCTCTTTCCAGTGATGGCCGACTAGGCCATCTTTCGATACATATGCAGCTTGAGACAAGAGCTCCAGGGTTCTGGTTAGTACATCATGTTGTTTCAACAATAGGGTTGCAGATCCCTTTAGCTCCTTGGGTACTTTCTCTAGCTTCTCCATTGGGAGCCCTGTGATACATCCAATAGCTGACTGGGAACATCCACTCCTGTGTTTGCTAGGCCCCGGCATAGTCTCACAAGAGACAGCTATATTTGGGTCCTTTCAGCAAAATCTTGCTAGTGTATGCAATGGTGTCAGCGTTTAGAAGCTTATTATGGGATGGATCCCTGGATATGGCAGTCTCTAGATGGTCCATCCTTTCATCACAGCTCCAAACTTTGTCTCTGTAACTCCTTCCATGGGTGTTTTGTTCCCAATTCTAAGAAGGGGCACAGTGTCCACATTTTGGTCTTCATTCTTCTTGAGTTTCATGCGTTTAGGAAATTGTATCTTATATCTTGGGTGTCCTAAGTTTTGGGCTAATATCCACTTATCAGTGAATACATATTGTGTGAGTTCTTTTGTGATTGTGTTACTTCACTCAAGATGATGCCCTCGAGGTCCATCCATTTGGCTAGGAATTTCATACATTCATTCTTTTTAATAGCTGAGTAGTACTCCATTGTGTAAATGTACCATAATTTCTGTATCCATTCCTCTGTTGAGGGACATCTGGGTTCTTTCCAGCTTCTGGCTATTATAAATAGGGCTGCTATGAACATAGTGGAGCATGTGTCCTTTTTACCGGTTGGGACATCTTCTGGATATATGCCTAGAAGAGGTATTGCTGGATCCTCCAGTAGTACTATGTCCAATTTTCTAAGGAACCGCCAGACTGATTTCCAGAGTGGTTGTACAAGCTTGCAATCCCACCAACAATGGAGGAGTGTTCCTCTTTCTCCACATCCTCGCCAGCATCTGCTGTCACCTGAATTTTTGATCTTAGCCATTTTGACTGGTGTGAGGTGAAATCTCAGGGTTGTATTGATTTGCATTTCCCTGATGATTAAGGATGTTGGACATTTTTTCAGGTGCTTCTCTGCCATACGGTATTCCTCAGGTGAGAATTCTTTGTTCAGTTCTGAGCCCCATTTTTTAATGGGGTTATTTGACTTTCTGGAGTCCACCTTCTTGAGTTCTTTATATATATTGGATATTAGTCCCTTATCTGATTTAGGATAGGTGAAGATCTTTTCCCAATCTGTTGGTGGTTTTTTTTGTCTTATTGATGGTGTAGTTAGCCTTGCAGAAGCTTTGCTGTTTCATGAGGTCCCACTTGTCAATTCTCGATCTTACAGCACAAGCCATTACTGTTCTATTCAAGAATTTTTCCCCTGTGCCCATATCTTCAAGGCTTTTCCCCACTTTCTCCTCTATAAGTTTCAGTGTCTCTGGTTTTATGTGAAGTTCCTTGATCCACTTAGACTTGACCTTAGTACAAGGAGATAGGAATGGATCGATTCGCATTCTTCTACATGTTAACAACCAGTTGTGCCAGCACCATTTGTTGAAAATGCTGTCTTTCTTCCACTGGATGTTTTTAGCTCCCTTGTTGAAGATCAAGTGACTGTAGGTGTGTGGGTTCATTTCTGGGTCTTCAATTCTATTCCATTGGTCTATTTGTCTGTCACTATACCAGTACCATGCAGTTTTTATCACAATTGCTATGTAGTAAAGCTTTAGGTCCGGCATGGTGATTCCACCAGAGGTTCTTTTATCCTTGAGAAGAGTTTTTGCTATCCTAGGTTTTTTGTTATTCCAGATGAATTTGCAGATTGCACTTTCTAATTCGTTGAAGAATTGATTTGGAATTTTGATGGGGATTGCATTGAATCTGTAGATTGCTTTTGGCAAGATAGCCATTTTTACAATGTTGATCCTGCCAATCCATGAGCATGGGAGATCTTTCCATCTTCTGAGATCGTCTATAATTTCTTTCTTCAGAGACTTGAAATTTTTATTATACAGATCTTTCACGTCCTTAGTTAGAGTCACGCCAAGATATTTTATATTATTTGTGACTATTGAGAAGGGTGTTGTTTCCCTAATTTCTTTCTCAGCCTGTTTATTCTTTGTGTAGAGAAAGGCCATTGATTTGTTTGAGTTAATTTTATATCCAGCTACTTCACCGAAGCTGTTTATTAGGCTTAGGAGTTCTCTGGTGGAATTTTTAGGGTCACTTATATATACTATCATATCATCTGCAAAAAGTGATATTTTGACTTCATCTTTTCCAATTTGTATCCCTTTGATCTCCTTTTGTTGTCGAATTGCTCTGGCTAGGACTTCAAGTACAATGTTGAATAGGTATGGATAAAGTAGACAGCCTAGTCTAGTCTCTGATTTTAGAGGGATTGCTTCAAGCTTCTCACCATTTACTTTGATGTTGGTTACTGGTTTGCTGTAGATTGCTTTTATCATGATTAGGTATGGGCCTTGAATTCCTGATCTTTCCAAGACTTTTATCATGAATGGGTGTTGGATCTTGTCAAATGCTTTTTCCGCATCTAACGAGATGACCATGTGGTTTTTGTCTTTGAGTTTGTTTATATACTGGATTACGTTGATGGATTTCCGTATATTGAACCATCCCTGCATCCCTGGGATGAAACCAACTTGGTTAGGATGGATGATTGTTTTGATGTGTTCTTGGATTCGGTTAGCAAGAACTTTATTGAGGATTTTTGCATCAATATTCGTAAGGGATATTGGTCTGAAAATTTCTATCTTTGTTGGGTCTTTTTGCGGTTTAGGTATCAGAGTAATTGTGGCTTCATAGAATGAGTTGGGCAGAGTACCTTCTGTTTCTATTTTGTGGAATAGTTTGTGAAGAACTGGGATTAGATCTTCTTTGAAGGTCTGATAGAACTCTGCACTAAACCCATCTGGTCCTGGGCTTTTTTTAGTTGGGAGACTATTAATGACTGCTTCTATTTCTTTGGGGGATATAGGGCTGTTTAGATCATTAACCTGATCTTGATTCAACTTTGGTACCTGGTATCTGTCTAGGAACTTCTCCATTTCATCCAGGTTCTCCAGTTTTGTTGAGTATAGCCTTTGGTAGAAGGATCTGATGGTGTTTTGGATGTCTTCAGGATCTGTTGTTATGTCTCCTTTTTCATTTCTGATTTTGTTAATTAGGATGCTTTCCCTTTGCCCTCTAGTGAGTCTGGCTAAGGGTTTATCTATCTTGTTGATTTTATCAAAGAACCAGCTCCTTGATTGGTTGATTCTTTGAATAGTTCTTCTTGTTTCCACTTGGTTGATTTCGCCCCTGAGTTTGATTATTTCCTGCCGTCTACTCCTCTTGGGTGAATTTGCTTCCTTTTGTTCTAGTGCTTTTAGGTATGTTGTCAAGCTGCTAATGTGTGTTCTCTCTAGTTTTCTTTTGGAGGCACTCAGAGCTATGAGTTTTCCTCTTAGAAATGCTTTCATTTCGTCCCATAAGTTTGGGTATGTTGTGGCTTCATTTTCATTGAACTCTAAAAAGTCCTTAATTTCTTTCTTTATTCCTTCCTAGACCAAGGTATCATTGAGAAGAGTGTTGTTCAGTTTCCACGTGAAGGTTGGCTTTCTATAATTTATTTTGTTATTGAAGATCAGCCTTAGTCCATGGTGATCTGATAGGATGCATGGGACAATTTCAATATTTTTGTATCTGTTGAGGCCTGTTTTGTGACCAATTATGTGGTCAATTTTGGAGAAGGTACCATGAGGTGCTGAAAAGAAGGTATATCCTTTTGTTTTAGGATAGAATGTTCTGTAGATATCTGCCAGATCCATTTGATTCATAATTTCTGTTAGTTTCACTGTGTCCCTGTTTAGTTTCTGTTTCCATGATCTGTCCATTGGTGAAAGTGGTGTGTTGAAGTCTCCCACTATTATTGTATGAGGTGCAATGTGTGCTTTGAGATTTACTAAAGTTTCTTTAATGAATGTGGCTGCCTTTGTATTTGGAGCATAGATATTCAGGATTGATAGTTCCTCTTGGAAGATTTTACCTTTGATGAGTATGAAGTGTCCCTCTCTGTCTTTTTTAATGACTTTGGGTTGGAAGTCAATCTTATCAGATATTAGAATGGCTACTCCAGCTTGTTTCTTCATACCATTTGCTTGGAAAATTGTTTTCCAGCCTTTCATCCTGAGGTAGTGTCTATCTTTTTCTCTGAGATTAGTTTCCTGTAAGCAGCAAAATTTGGGTCTTGTTTGTGTAGCCAGTTTGTTAGTCTATGTCTTTTTATCGGGGAGTTGAGTTCATTGATATTAAGAGATATTAAGGAAAAGTAATTGTTGTTTCGTGTTATTTTTGTTGTTAAAGTTGGAATTCTGTTCTTGTGGCTGTCTTCTTTTAGGTTTGTTGAGGGATTACCTTCTTGTTGTTTCTAGGGCGTGGTTCCTGTCCTTGTATTGGTTTTTTTCTGTTATTATCCTTTGAAGGGCTGGATTCGTGGAGAGATAATGTTTGAATTTGGTTTTGTCGTGGAATACTTTGGTTTCTCCATCTATGTTAATTGAGAGTTTGGCTGGGTATAGTAGCCTGGGCTGGAGTTTGTGTTCTTTTAGTGTCTGTATAACATCTGTCCAGGATCTTCTGGCTTTCATAGTCTCTGGTGAGAAATCTGGTGTAATTCTGATAGGCTTGCCTTTATATGTTACTTGGCCTTTTTCTCTTACTGCTTTTAGTATTCTATCTTTATTTAGAGCATTTGTTGTTCTGATTATTATGTGTCGGGAGGTATTTCTTTTCTGGTCCAGTCTATTTGGAGTTCTGTAGGCTTCTTGTATGTTCATGGGCATCTCTTTCTTTAGATTTGGGAAGTTTTCTTCTATAATTTTGTTGAAGATGTTTGCTGGTCCTTTGAGTTGAAAATCTTCATTCTCATCCACTCCTATTATCCGTAGGTTTGGTCTTCTCATTGTGTCCTGTATTTCTTGGATGTTTTGAGTTAGGATCTTTTTGCCTTTTACATTTTCCTTGATTGTTGTGCCGATGTTCTCATTGGAATCTTCTGCACCTGAGATTCTCTCTTCCATCTCTTGTATTCTGTTGCTGATGCTCGTATCTATGGTTCCAGATTTCTTTCCTAGGGTTTCTATCTCCAGTGTTGCCTCATTTTGGGTTTTCTTTATTGTGTCTACTTCCCTTTTTAGGTCTAGTATGGTTTTGTTCATTTCCATCATCTGTTTGGATGTGTTTTCCTGTTTTTCATTAAGGACTTCTACCTGTTTGATTATGTTATCCTGTTTTTCTTTAAGGATTTGTAACTCTTTAGCAGTGTTCTCCTGCAATTCTTTAAGGGATTTTTTTGCTTACTCTTTACTGTCTTCTACCTGTTTACCAGTGTTCCTTTGTATTTCTTTAAGTGTGTTATTCAAGTCCTTCTTGAAGTCCTCTACCATCATCATGAGATATGCTTTTAGATCCGTGTCTAGCTTTTCGGTGTGTTGGGGTGCCCTGGACTGGGTGAAGTGGGAGTGTTGTGTTCTGATGATGGTGAGTGGTCTTGGTTTCTGTTAGTAAGATTATTACCTTTACCTTTCACCATCTGGTAATCTCTGGGGTTAGTTGTTGTCGTTGTCACTGTTTAAAGATTGGAGCAGAAGCTGTGTTCCACTCACCAGCAGTCTCAAAATCCTGTGGCGGGCGTCGTGGGTAGCTGGCGGGTGTCAGCCGACCCTGCGCTCTAGCAACCCTGTGCTGGTCCGGCCGGAAGAGGCCTGTGGTCCTACTCAGGCCGGTTTTCTGCTTCCCTAACTAATGCAGTCTCAGGTCTCGCACGCAATTGGATTGGAGCAGAAGCTGTGTTCCACTCACCAGAAGTCTTAAGATCCTGTGGCGGGTGTTGTGGGTAGCTGGCGAGTGTCAGCCGACCCTGCGCCCTAGCTACCCCGGTGCTGTTCTGACCGAAAGAGGCTTGTGGCCCTACTCAGGCCGGATTTCTGCCTCCCCAACCAAAGCAGTCTCAGGTCCCGCGTGATTGGACTGGAGCAGAAGCTGTGTTCCACTCACCAGAAGTCTCAAAATCCTGTGGCGGGGGTCGTGGGTAGCTGGCTGGTGTCAGCCGACCCTGTGCTCTAGCTACCCTGGTGCTGGTCCGGCCAGGATATCGAAAGATGGCCTAGTCGGACATCACTGGAAAGAGAGGCCCATTGGACTTGCAAACTACATATGCCCCGATATAGGGGAATGCCAGGGCTAAAAAAATGGGAATGGGTGGGTAGGGAAGTGGGGGGCGCTATGGGTGACTTTTGGGATAGCATTGGAAATGTAATTGAAGAAAATATGTAATAAAAAATATTAAAAATTTAAAAAAAATGTAAAAAAAAAAAAACTCACACAAAAGGACCCCGAATACGGCTCGAGAAACTGAAAAAGTTGGAATCACACTGTAGGAACCAGAATTGCGAAAAAATTTGAAAAACGTCGAAAATGAGAAAATCACACTGTAGGACCCAGAATATGAGGAGAAATCCTGGAAAACGTCGAAAATTAAAAATACAAGCTGTAGGACCCAGATCAAGGCGAGAAACCCTGAAAAAAGTACAAAATTAAAAACTCACACTGAAGGACCCCAAATATGGTGAGAAAACATGAAAAAGGTGGAAAATGAGAAAATCACACTGTAAGACCCAGAATTACGAAAAAAATTTGAAAAACGTGGAAATGAGAAAATCACACTGCAGAACCCAGAATATGCCGAGAAACCCTGTATAATTTGGAAATTAAAAATTCACACTGAAGAACTGGAATATGGCGAGAAATCCTGAAAAATGTGGAAAATGAGAAAATCACACTGTAGGACCTGGAATATGGTGATAAAACTTGAAAAAGTCGAAAAATGTGAAAATCACACTGTAGGACCTGAAATATGGTGACAAACCATGAAAGGATCGAAAAATGAGAAAATCATACTGTAATACCTAGAATATGGCGATAAAAACACTGGAAAACTTCGATTATGGCAAGAAACCATGAAAAAAGTGAAAAATTAAAAATTCACACTGTTTACCCATAATATGGCGAGAAATACTGAAAAACATGGAAAATTAAAAATTCACACTAAAGAACCTGGAATACGGCAAGAAAACCTGAAAAAGGTGGAAATGAGAAAAATCACACTGTAAGACCCAGAATATGACAAAAAAACCTGAAAAACGAGGAAAATTAAAAAATCACACTGAAGGACCCAGAATATGGCGAGAAAACCTGAAAAAAGTAGAAAATTAAAAACTCACACAGGACCCCAAATATGGGGAGAAAACCTGAAAAAGTGGAATATGAGAAAATCACACTGAAGGACCCAGAATATGCTGAGAAACCCTGAAAAACGTGAAAATTAAAAATTCACACTGTCGGACACAGAATATGGCAAGATTCCAAGAAAAAAAGTGGAAAATTAAAAATTCACACTGTATTACGCAGAATATGGCGAGAAATACTGAAAAACATGGAAAATTAAAAAATCACACTGAAGAACTGGAATATGGAGAGAAATCCTGAAAAATGTGGAAAATGAGAAAATCACACTGTAAGACCTGAAATATGGTGACAAAGCATGAAAGGATCGAAAATGAGAAAATCATACTGTAATACCTAGAATATGGTAATAAAAACACTGAAAAATTTCAATTATGGCGAGAATCCATGAAAAAAGTGGAAAATTAAAAAATCACACTGTATTACGCAGAATATTGGGAGAAATACTGAAAAACGTGGAAAATTAAAAATTCACACTGAAGGACCTGGAATATGGCAAGAAAACCTAAAAACGTGGAAATGAGAAAATCATACTGTAGGACCCAGAATATGACTAAAAATCATGGAAACATAGAAAATTAAAAATTCACACCGAAGGACCTGGTGTGAAAATCTGAAAAACGAGGAAAATTAAAAACTCACACTGAAGGACCCAGAATATGGCGAGAAAACCTGAAAAAAGTAGAAAATTAAAGATACACGCTGTAGGACCCAGAATATGCCGAGAAACCCTGAAAAAAGTAGAAAATTAAAAACTCACACAGGACCCCAAATATGGGGAGAAAACCTGAAAAAGTGGAAAATGAGAAAATCACGCTGAAGGACCCAGAATATGCCGAGGAACCCTGAAAAACGTGAAAATTAAAAATTCACACTGTCGGACACAGAATATGGCGAGATTCCAAGAAAAAAAGTGGAAAATTAAAAATTCACACTGTATTACGCAGAATATGGCGAGAAATACTGAAAAACATGGAAAATTAAAAAATCACACTGAAGAAGTGGAATATGGCGAGAAATCCTGAAAAATGTGGAAAATGAGAAAATCACACTGTAGGACCTGAAATATGGTGACAAAGCATGAAAGGATCGAAAATGAGAAAATCATACTGTAATACCTAGAATATGGTAATAAAAACACTGAAAAATTTCAATTATGGCGAGAATCCATGAAAAAAGTGGAAAATTAAAAAATCACACTGTATTACGCAGAATATTGGGAGAAATACTGAAAAACGTGGAAAATTAAAAATTCACACTGAAGGACCTGGAATATGGCAAGAAAACCTAAAAACGTGGAAATGAGAAAATCATACTGTAGGACCCAGAATATGACTAAAAATCATGGAAACATAGAAAATTAAAAATTCACACCGAAGGACCTGGTGTGAAAATCTGAAAAACGAGGAAAATTAAAAACTCACACTGAAGGACCCAGAATATGGCGAGAAAACCTGAAAAAAGTAGAAAATTAAAGATACACGCTGTAGGACCCAGAATATGCCGAGAAACCCTGAAAAAAGTAGAAAATTAAAAACTCACACAGGACCCCAAATATGGGGAGAAAACCTGAAAAAGTGGAAAATGAGAAAATCACGCTGAAGGACCCAGAATATGCCGAGGAACCCTGAAAAACGTGAAAATTAAAAATTCACACTGTCGGACACAGAATATGGCGAGATTCCAAGAAAAAAAGTGGAAAATTAAAAATTCACACTGTATTACGCAGAATATGGCGAGAAATACTGAAAAACATGGAAAATTAAAAAATCACACTGAAGAAGTGGAATATGGCGAGAAATCCTGAAAAATGTGGAAAATGAGAAAATCACACTGTAGGACCTGAAATATGGTGACAAAGCATGAAAGGATCGAAAATGAGAAAATCATACTGTAATACCTAGAATATGGTAATAAAAACACTGAAAAATTTCAATTATGGCGAGAATCCATGAAAAAAGTGGAAAATTAAAAAATCACACTGTATTACGCAGAATATTGGGAGAAATACTGAAAAACGTGGAAAATTAAAAATTCACACTGAAGGACCTGCAATATGGCAAGAAAACCTAAAAACGTGGAAATGAGAAAATCATACTGTAGGACCCAGAATATGACTAAAAATCATGGAAACATAGAAAATTAAAAATTCACACCGAAGGACCTGGTGTGAAAATCTGAAAAACGAGGAAAATTAAAAACTCACACTGAAGGACCCAGAATATGGCGAGAAAACCTGAAAAAAGTAGAAAATTAAAGGTACACGCTGTAGGACCCAGAATATGGCGAGAAACCCTGAAAAAAGTAGAAAATTAAAAACTCACACTGAAGGACCCCAAATATATCAAGAAAACCTGAAAAAGGTGGAAAATGAGAAATTCATACTGTAGGACATAGTAATGCGAAAAAAAATTGAAAAAAGTGGAAAATGTGAAAATCACAAAGTAGGACCCAGAATATGCCGAGAAACCCTGAAAACAGTAGAAAATTAAAAACTCATACTGAAGGACCCCAAATATAGCGAGAAAACCAGAAAAATGTGGAAAATGAGAAAATCATACTGTAGGACACAGTAATGCGAAAATAATTGAAAAAAGTGGAAAATAAGAAAATCACACTGTAGGACCCAGAATATGCTGAGAAACACAGAAAAACTTGGAAATTTAAAAATATAATCTGTAGGACCCAGAATATGGCGAGAAACCCTGAAAAAAGTAGAAAATTAAGAACTCACACTGAAGGACCCCGAATATGGCGAGAAAACCTGAAAAAGGTGGAAAATGAGAAAATCACACTGAAGGACCCAGAATAATGGAAAAACTTGAAAATCTTGGAAAATGAGAAAATCACACTGCAGGACCCAGAATATTCCGAGAAACCCTGAAAATCGTGAAATTTAAAAATTCACACTATGGGACCCAGAATATGGCCCTGCCTTGCCTATCCTAGCCTAGGCCTGCCTAGCCCAGTCCTCCATAGCCCTGCCTAGCCCAGCACTCCCTAGCCCTGCCTTGCCAAGCCCTGCCTAGCCCAGCCCTTCCCTGCCTAGCCCTGCCCTGCCTAGCCCAGCCCTTCCCTGCCTAGCCTAGTCTAGACTAGCCTAGCCCTGCCCTGCCCTACCCTGCCTAGCCCTGCTTAGCCTAGCCCTGCTTAGCCTAGCCCCGCCTAACCTAGCCCTGCCCTGCCTAGCCTAGCCCTGCCTGCCTGACCCTGTTTTTAACCAGGCTGGCCTCGAACTCAGAAACTGACTGCCTCTGCCTCCAGAGTGCTCTCATTAAGAGCTCGAACCACAAATGACTGTTGGGTTTTCTAAGTCTTATATTGGTATGGTGTCTGTTTCTCAGCTGTGAAACCCTAATTAAGACATGTAGTCAGTTCTAGGTCAGCTATAGCTACAGAGTGAGGCATTATCTAAAACAAAACAAAACAAAAAATAGAAATAATAAAATAAATAAATTAAGCAACAACATGATATCTTTTCTTTCTTTAGATGATACTCAGAGCTTGAAGCAGTTCACCCATGAGACCTCAGCTCTGGACATTGAGGCTGTTTCCCTAACAAGTGCTAGGGCTGAACCTGAGGGGTTCTACTGCTGAGTTGTGTCCCCCACTTTTAAAAAAAGTTGTTTTCAAAGGCTGCAGGTTCTTAGCACTGTTGCTTGTTACATCAAGTTGAGAAACAGCCCTGAACTTTCAGTGGTAGTTAAAGGCACTGAGACTGGCTTCCTATAGACATAAAAGGCCAAGTTCTTGTTATTAAAAAGTTAATCTGGATTCCCCCACCCCCTGGCATCCTAAGAATTCCTAGAAAGGAAGACAGGGACCTGGGCAGAAGGGTGCAGGGCTACTGGTGTTTGTAAGTGGTAACAGAAGGCTTTCTCTTGTTGGTACCCTACCCCAAGTTACACTGTCACTTCTTTTTCCTTGTTTTTGTTTTGTTGGTTTGTATTCTCTACATAGCCCCTTTCCCTTCCTAACCTTGGTGGTCCTGAACCTTACTGTCCTTGAACTCAGTGATTTGCCTGTCTTGCTGGGATGAAACTGTGAGCTACCATCCAGAAGGAAGCACCCTGCTGAGGTTAGATTGGGGTCTCTTCCAGTTTCATCTATGAACATGCATATGGCAGGCCTGGTCTTTCTTTTTTTCTTTTCCTTTTCTTTTTAAAGATTTATTTATTTATTATATTTAAGTATGCTGTAGCTATCTTCAGACACTCCAGAAGAGGGTGTCAGATTCTGAAGAATCTAAATCATTCTTATTGTCTGCATATGATGTATATAAACACAGCCTCACATATACTCAAAAAAAAATAATGAAAGATGGGGCTACAGAAAGGGCTCAACAATTAAGAGCATTGTCTCCTCTTCCAGAGAACCTGGGCTCAATTACCAGTATATATATGGTGGCCCATCTCCAGTTCCAGGGGATCTAATACTCTGTTCTGGAGTCTGTGGGCACAGCATACACATGCAAAACACCCTTACACTAAAAATAAAATAGATCATTGAGAGAGAGGAGAGAGAGGGGTTGAGAGAGAGGGGAGGTAATCATACCTCCTGATGAGTTTGAAGACCTGAGCTTCATCACTTACACAAATAAATAAATGCAAAATATTTTTTATAAATAAACTCTGCCATTTACCTTTAAAAATTCCTAGAAAACAAGTTCTATGAGCAACAGTTATATTTAGTATATCTAAAGGACAGTCATGAGCATATTCTCTAAATAGAAAAATGTCTGTTAGTCTTAGAAATGGAAAAGACAAACCAAGGAAGGTTTGCAATTACATAATGAGGCAGCTCAGCCCAGCTCTTAGGTTGGAAATAAGACTCGAGAATAGGATACACCTGAAGACAGACAGCCATTGCTTTTTGTTTTGGAGGCTGAAAGGATACACCTGAAGACAGCCATTGCTGTGTGTGCTTGATGGTAATCTAGTAATTTTTTTTTCTTAATTTTTAAAAACTTTTTATCCTCTTTGTTTCTTTCTTTCTTTCTTTCTTTCTTTCTTTCTTTCTTTCTTTCTTTCTTTCTTTCTCTCTTTCTTTCAATTATTATTTTTTTTCTCAGAACGGGTTTCTCTGTGCAGCCCTGGCTGACTTGGAACTTCCTCTGTAAGCCAGGGTGACCTTGAATGCAGAAATCTGCCTGAGGCTAAAGGTGTGTTCCACAATTGCCTCAGCTCTACTCTAATTCTGTGTATGTATGTATGTATATATGTATGAATAGAAGTAATATTAATCCATTAATATCACTTTTTCCTTAAATTCATGTCATTCCTCCTTATCTTTCTCTCTCACTCCCTGTTTGTGTGCATGTGTGTGTTAGTCTAGGGTACACAGATTAAAGAAATCATATTTCCCACGGATTCTTAGAAATAAACAAGGAAGCCGGGTGTGGTGGAGCACCCCTTTAATCCCAGCACTTGGCAGACAGAGGCCAGCAGATTTCTGCCTTCCAGACCATCCTGGTTTACAGAGTGAGTTCCAAGACACCCAGGGCTACACAAAGAAACACTGTCTTGAAAGCCCCTCCCTCCTAAAAATAATAAAGAAGTAATAGACAAAAAGCAAGAGAAAAACATGTGGCCATGACTGCTGGTGGCTTTTCAGTGACTCCTCACCCTTCTGCACTGGATTCAGTTAAATTCTATTCCACTAGTAGCTGGGAAAGAAGGGGAAGAAACAGAAGCAACCTGGAACAATAGATCTCGTGAAGGCCAGCCACCTCCATCTAGAGAAGGGTGGTCAGTCAGCAGACAAGATGGCTGCCATCCACATGTCGCCTTTCAGCATGGTGAGGTCAATGTGCCAATGTTCAACCGAGTGACAGAACAAGGAAGTAGACATGCAGACAACAGACATGCAGGCACACCACCTCCCTTCCCTTCTGTTGTTTGGTAAAAGACACACAATTTTTATTATTTACAGTAAGCCTTGAAAAGCACTCTGACAGCCTCGCTGATATCTACCTTCTATGTTATTAGAATTTCCTTTTTTTTTTTAAATTAATTCTCAGGAGTTGCATGGTGACTTGTCCTAGGTTATGGTGCCCTCTTCTGGCATGTAGTCATATAGGCAGCAGATAGAGCACACACACACACACACACACACTTACATTGAAAACTAATAGTAATAATAACAACAAACAAACAAGCAAGCAAGCAAAAAACAAACAAACAAATATATAAATAAGAGGGAAAAAGAGATTCTGGCTTCTGCCAGGCTGTGTGGGTGGCAAAGGCAGGCAGGCAGAGAGGACCTCTGTGAGTTTGAGGCTACCCAAACCTACACTGATAGTTCCAGAACATACTGCCTGGGCTAAACCAAGAGAAATCCTACCTCCAGGCAAAAGAAAACAAAAGCAGAGAAGGTTCTGGCTTTTATTTTACTGATCTGTCTGTCTGTCTTTCTTTCACCAGGCTGGCCTCGAACTCAGAAACTGACTGCCTCTGCCTCCCGAGTGCTCTCATTAAGAGCTTGAGCTACCCCTGAATGTCGGGTTTTCTAAGTCTTACCTTGCTCTTGGTGTCTGTTCTCAGCTGTGAAACCCTAATTAACACATGAAGTCAGTCCTGGGTCAGCCAAAGCTACAGACTGAGGCCTTATCTAAAGCCAAATAAAAGAAAACAAAACAACAAATAGAAATAATAAAATACATAAATTAAGCAACCACATCATATCTTTTCTCTCTCTAGATGGTACTCAAAAATTGCAGCAGTTTGCCTGTGAGACCTCAGCTCTGGACACTGAGGCTGTTTCCCTACCAAGTAATAGGGCTGAACTTGAGGAGCTCTACAGCTCAGTTGTGTCCCCTGCTTTTTTAAAAAAAGAGTTGTTTTCAAAGGCTGCAGGTTCTTACCACTGTTGCTTGTTACAGATGAATTATAGCCCTGAACTTTCAATGGTACTTAAAGGCACAGACAGGTGCTTCCCATAGACATAAGAGCCCAAGCCTTGTGGTCATAACCAGTGGTAATAACCTGGGCGGAAGGGTGCAAGGCTTCTTGTATTTGTAAGTGGTAACAGAAGGCTTTCTCTTGTTGGTACCCTATCACAAGCTACACTGTCTATTCTTTTTCCTGGTTAGTGTTTCCTTGCTTTGTTTTCACTACATAGCTCCTTTCTCTTCATAGCATTGGCTGTCCTGATCTAGGCAGACCTTGAAATCAGTGATTTGCCTGTCTTGCAGGGATTACACTCTGAGCTACCATCCAGAGGGAAGCAACCTGCTGAGGTTAGACTGCTCTCTCTCCAGGTTTCCCCTATGAACATGCAAATGGAAGTCCTGTCTGGTCTTTCTTTTTTTTATCCTTTTAAAAAATGTTTATTTATTTATTTATGTATTTATTAGATATACGTACACGGTAGTTGTCTTCAGACACTCCAGAAGAGGGTGTCAGATTCTGGAGAATCTAAATACCTCTTATGGTCTGCATATGATGTACATAAACACAGCCTCACATATACTTCTAAAAATTTAATGATGGGTGGGTCCACTGAAAGGGCTCAACAATTAACAGCATTGTATCCTCTTTCAGAGAACCTGGGATCAACTACCAGCAACTATATGGTGGCGCATCTCCAGTTCCAGGGGATCTGATACTCTGTTCTGGCTTCTGTGGGCACTGTATACACATGTAAAACACCCTTACACTAAAATTAAAATACATCATTGAGAGAGAGGAAAGAGGGCTTTTGAGAGAGAGAGGGGGGAGGTCATCGTACCTCTTGACAGGTTTGAAAAATCAGAGCTTCATCACTCACACAAATAAATAACTGCAAAATATTTTTTAAACAAACTCTGCCATTTATCCTTAAAAATATCCTGAAAACAAGTAAGTTCTATGAGCAACAGTTATATTGACTGTATCTAAAGGATAGTCATGAGCATAATCTCTAAACAGGAAAAGGTCTGGTAATCTTAGAAATGGAAAAGAGAAACCAAGTATTTCTTCATATAAAAGCATACAGTAAGAGAACATTTAAAACTACAAGAGGCTACAGTGTGGCATGGCGGTGGAGATTGTTCCAAGCTTGGGAAAGTCACACGTGAACCCCTTTAAGTTGGGGTTGCAGGGAGGTGATGATTGGTTCCTTCCTATGCTGGTTCTTTTGTGCCTCTTCCTTCCAAGATTAGGAAGATTTGCAATTACATAATGAGGCAGCTCAGCCAAGCACTTAATTTGGAAATAGCACTAGAGGATAGGATACACCTGAAGACAGACAGCCATTGCTCTGTGTTCTTGATGCTTCAATGGAAGCATCTGGTATTCTGTGTGCAGTGTGATAGGTCCCATTCCAGAGGCATAGGTAAGAACCAGATTCCTGGCACTCTGAAAGAAAAGGACCTAGGAGAAGCCCCGAGGGTGGGTGTGGATAGGACATTGCCTGAGCCTCCTTTGGCTCAGATCCGTACCCCTGGATTGGTTGGACCCTCACTACGATCCCCAACTTAACCCTACTGACATCTGGCAAGTGTCAGCCTACCCTGCGCCCTAGCTACCCCGGTGCTGTTCTGACTGAAAGAGGCTTGTGGCCCTACTCAGGCCGGATTTCTGCCTCCCCAACCAAAGCAGTCTCAGGTCCCGCGTGATTGGACTGGAGCAGAAGCTGTGTTCCACTCACCAGCAGCCTCAAAATCCTGTGGCGGGGGTCGTGGGTAGCTGGCGGGTGTCAGCCGACCCTGCGCTCTAGCTACCCCGATGCTGGTCCAGCTGGAATAGGCCTGTGGTCCTCCAGTGTGAATTTTTAATATTCCACATTTTTAATGGTTTCTTGCCATAGTCTGTGTCCGACAGTGTGAATTTTTAATTTTCACGTTTTTCAGTGTTTCTCGGCATATTCTGGGTCCTACAGTGTGATTTTCTCATTTTCCACCTTTTTCAGAGTTTCAAGCCATGTTTGGGGTCCTTCAGTGTGAGTTTGTAATTTTCTACTTTTTTCAGGGTTTCTTGCCATATTCTGGATCCTACAGCGTGTATTTTTAATTTTCCACGTTTTCAGGGTTTCTCGGCATATTCTGGGTCTTGCAGTGTGATTTTCTCATTTTCCACGTTTTTCAAGTTTTTTTCGTAATTCTGGGTCCTCTAGTGTGATTGTTCTCATTTTCCACCTTTTTCAGGTTTTCTCGCCATATTCGGGGTCCATCAGTGTGAATTTTTAATTTTCTACTTTTTTGAGGTTTTCTTGCCATATTCTGGGTCCTTCAGTGTGAGTTTTTAATTTTCCTCTTTTTTCAGGTTTTATCACCATATTCCGGGTCCTTCAGTGTGAATTTTTAATTTTCAATTTTTTTCAGGTTTTCTCGCCTTAGTTGGGGTCCTTCAGTGTGAGTTTTTAATTTTCTACTCTTTTCAGAGTTTCTCACCATATTCTGTGTCCTACAGCGTGTATTTTTAATTTTCCACGATTTACAGGGTTTCTGGGTATATTCTGGGTCCTACAGTGTGATTTTCTCATTTTTTTACCTTTTTCAGGTTTTCTTGCCATATTCGGGGTCCTTCAGTGTGAATTTTTAATTTTCTACTTTTTCCATGTTTTCTCGCCATATTCTGGGTCCTTCAGTGTGTATTTTTAATTTTCCATGTTTTTCAGGTTTTCTTGCCATATTCTGGGTCCTTCAGTGTGAGTTTTTAATTTTCTTCGTTTTTCAGGTTTTCTAGCCATATTCCGGGACCTTCAGTGTGAATTTTTAATTTTCCACGTTTTTCAGTATTTCTCACCATTTTCCGGGTAATACAGTGTGAGTTTTTAATTTTCCACTTTTTCAATGGTTTCTAGCCATATTCTGGGTCTGACAGTGTGAATTTTTAATTTTCACGTTTTTTCAGGGTTTCTCGGCATATTCTGGGTCCTGCAGTGTGATTTTCTCATTTTCAACGTTTTTAAAGTTTTTTCGTAATTCTGGGTCCTACAGTGTGATTTTCTCATTTTCCACCTTTTTCAGGTTTTCTTGCAATATTCGGGGTCCTTCAGTGTGAGTTTGTAATTTTCTACTTTTTGCAGGTTTTCTCGCCATATTCTGGGTCCTTCAGTGTGAGTTTTTAATTTTCCTTGTTTTTCAGTTTTTCTCGCCATGTTCCGGGTCCTTCAGTGTGAATTTTTAATTTTCCACGTTTTTCAGGTTTTGTCGTCATATTCAGGGTCCAACAGTGTGATTTTCTCACTTCCACGTTTTTCAAGTTTTCTTGCCATATTCCAGGTCCTTCAGTGCGAATTATTAATTTTCCAAGTTTTTTAGTGTTTTCGCCATATTCTGGGTAATACAGTGTGATTTTCTCATTTTCCACTTTTTTCATTTTTTCTTGCCATATTCTGGGTTCTTCAGTGTGAATTTTTAATTTTCCACGTTTTTCAGGTTTTTTCGTCATATTCTGGGTCCTACAGTGTGATTTTCTCATTTTCCACCTTTTTCAGGTTTTCTTGCCATATTCAGGGTCCTTCAGTGTGAGCTTTTAATTTTCCACCTTTTTCAGGTTTTCTCTGCACTTTTTGGGTCCTACAGTGTGAATTTTTAATTTTAAAAGTTTTTAAGTTTTTTTGGTCATATTCTGGGTCCTACACAGTGATTTTCTCATTTTCCACCTTTTTTAGGTTTTCTCGCCATTTTCGGGGTCCTTCATTGTGAGTTTATATTTTCTTACTTTTTTCATGTTTTCTGGCAATATTCTGGGTCCTACAGTGTGAATTTTTAATTTTCCACCTTTTTCAGGTTTTCTCTGCACTTTTTGGGTCCTACAGTGTGAATTTTTAATTTTAAACGTTTTTAAGTTTTTTTGGTCATATTCTGGGTCCAACAGTGTGATTTTCTCATTTTCCACCTTTTTCTGTTTTTTTTCACCATATTCCGGGTTCTTCAGTGTGAATTTTTAATTTTCCAAGTTTTTCAGGTTTTTCCGTCATATTCTGGGTCCTACAGTGAGATTTTCTCATTTCCACGTTTTTCAGGTTTTCTTGCCATATTTCAGGTCCTTCAGTTTGAATTTTTAATTTTCCAATTTTTTCAGTATTTCTTGCCATATTCGGGGTCCTTCACTGTGAGTTTTTGATTTTCTACTTTTTTCAAGGTCTGTTGCCATATTCTGGGTCCTACAGCGTGTATGTTTAATTTTCCATGTTTTTCAGGGTTTCTCGGCATATTTTGGGTCCTAACGTGTGATTTTCTCAATTTCGAATTTTTTCATGTTTTTTGCAATTCTGGGTCGTGCAATGTGATTATTCTCATTTTCCTCCTTTTTCAGGTGTTCTCGCCATAATCTGGGTAATACCGTGTGAATTTTTAATTTTCCACTTTTTTCATGGTTTCTAGCCATATTCTGGATCTAACAGTGTTAATTTTTAATTTTAAACGTTTTTAAGTTTTTTCATCATATTCTGGGTCCTACAGTGTGATTTTCTCATTTTAAAACTTTTACAGGTTTTCTCGGCATATTCTGGGTCTGACAGTGTGAATTTTTAATTTTAAACATTTTTAGTTTTTTCAACATAATCTGGGTCCTACAGTGTGATTTTCTCATTTTCCACGTTTTTCAAGTTTTTTCGTAACTCTGGGTCCTTCAGGCTGAATTTTTAATTTTCCACGTTTTTCAGGTTTTTTCGTCATATTCTGGGTCCTACAGTGTGATTTTCTTATATCCACGTTTATCAGTTTTTCTTGCCATATTCCAGGTCCTTCAGTGTGAATTTTTAATTTTCCAGGTTTTTCAGTGTTTCTCGGCATATTCTGGGTCCTACAGTGTGAATTTTTAATTTTCCAGGTTTTTCAGGGTTTCTGGGCATATTCTGGTTCAAGCAGTGGGAGTTCTAGGACCCAGAATTTGGCGAAAAACCCTGAAAATATTAGAAAACTAAAAACTCACACTGAAGGACTGTGAATATGGCGAGAAAATCTGAAAAAGTTGGAAAATGTCAAAATCACACTGTAGGACCCAGAATAAGGCGAGAAACTCTGAAAAACGTGAAAAATTAAAAATTCACACTGAAGTAGCTGGAAAATGTCAAGAAAACCTGAAAAAGGTGGAAATGAGAAAATCACACTGTAGGAGCCAGAATATGCCTAGAAACCCTGAAAAACGTGGAAAATTAAAAATACACGCATTAGGACCTAGAATGTGGCGAGAAACCCTGAAAAAAGTAGAAAATTAAAAACTCACACTGAAGGACCCCGAATATCTCGAGAATACATGAAAAAGGTGGAAAATGAGAAAATTACACTGTAGGACCCAGAATTGCGAAAAAAGTTGAAAAACGTCGAAAATGAGAAAATCACATTGTAGGACCCAGAATATGCCGAAAACCCTGAAAAATGTAGAAAATTAAAAATACACCTGGTAGGATTCAGAATATGGCGAGAAGCCCTGAAACAAGTAGAAAATTAAAAACTCACACTGAAGAACCCGGAATATGGTGAGAAAACCTGAAAAAAGTGGAAAATGAGAAAATCACACTATAGGACACAGAATTTCAAAAAAACTTGAAAAACGTCGAAAATGAGAAAATCACAATGTAGGACCCAGAATTGCTAAAAAAGTTTAAAAACGTCAAAAATGAGAAAATCACTTTGTAGGACCAAGAATATGCCGAGAAACTCTGAAAAAAGTAGAAAATTTACAAGTCACAATGAAGGACCCGGAATATGGCGAGAAAATCTGAAAAAGGTGGAAAATGAGAAAATTACACTGTAGTACACAGAAATGCGACAAAACTTGAAAAAGTGGAAAATGTGACAATCACACTGTAGGACACAGAATATGCCGAGAAACCCTGAAAAACGTTGAAAATTAAAAATTCACACTGAAGTACCCCGAATATGTCAAGAAAATCTGAAAAAAGTGGAAACTGAGAAAATCACACTGTAGGACTCAGAATATGCTGAGAAACCCTGAAAAACGTGGAAAAATAAAATTCACACTGAAGGACCCGGAATATGGCGAGAAAACCTGGAAAAGGTGGAAAATGAGAATATCACATGTAGGACCCAGAATTTGGAAAACACATGGAAAATGTGGAAAATGAGAAAATCACACTGCAGGACCCAGAATATGCTGAGAAACCCTGAAAAACGTGGAAAATTAAAAATTCACACTGAAGGACCCGGAATATGGCGAGAAAATTTGAAAAACATGGAAAATTAAATATTCACACTGTAGGATCAAGAATATGGCAAGAAACACTGAAAGAGGACAAAAATGAGAAAACCACACTGTAGTACCCAGAATATTATGAAAAGAACTTAAAAACTGGAAAATTTAAAATTCACACTGTAGGTCCCAGAATATGGCAAGAAACCCTGAAAAAAGTAGAAATTAAAAAAACTCACACAGAAGGAACCCGAATATGGCAAGAAAACCTGAAAAACGAGGAAAATTAAAATCTCACACTGAAGGTACCAGAATATGCCTAGAAAACCTGAAAATCCTGGAAAATTAAATATTCACAATGTAGGACCCAGAACATGGCGAGAAAACCTTGAAAAATTTGGAAAATTAAAAATTCACACTGTAGTACCCAGAATATGCTGAGAAAATCTGAAAAAGTGCAAAATCAGAAAATCACACTGTAGGCCCAGAATTACGAAAAAACTTGAAAAACATGGAAAATGAGAAAATCACACTTTAGGACTCAGAATTGCGAAAAAACTTGAAAAAATTCGAAAATAAAAAAAAATCACACTGTAGGATGCAGAAAATGGTGAGACACCCTGAAAAAAGTAGAAATTTAAAAACTCACACTGAAGGACCCAGAATATGTCGAGAAAACCTGAAAAATATGGAGAATTAAATATTCACACTGTAGGACACAGAATATAGTGAGAAACCCTGAAAAAATGGAAAATAAAAATTCCACACTGTAGGACCCAGAATATGGCAAGAAACCCTGAAAAAAGTAGATAACTATAAACTCACACTGAAGGACTCAGAATATAGCGAGAAAACCTGAAAAAGGTGGAAAATGAGAAAATCACAATGTAGGACCCAGAATATGACAAAAAAAAAAAAAAACCCTGAAAAACGTGGAAAATTAAAAATTCACACTGTAGGACTCAGAATATGGCAAGATAACCTGAAAAACATGGAAATGAGAAAATCCCACTGTAGGACCCAGAATATGACGAAAAAACCTGAAAAACGTGGAAAATTAAAAATTCACTCTGAAGGACCCGGAATATGACGAGAAAACCTGAAAAACGAGGAAAATTGAAAACTCAAATTGAAGAACCCAGAATATGGCCAGAACACCTGAAAAACATGGAAAATTAAATATTCATACTGTAGGACCCAGAATATGTCGAGAAACACTGAAAGAGGAGGAAAATGAGAACATCATACTGTAGAACCCAGAATATTATGAAAAAAAACATAAAAATGTGGAAAATTTAAAATTCACACTGTAGTACCCAGAATATGACGAGAAACCCTGAAAAAAGTAGAAATTGAAAAAACTCACAAAGAAGGACCCTGAATATGGCGAGAAAACCTGAAAAAGGTAGAAAATGAGAAAATCACACTGTAGGACCCAGAAGTTGGAAAAAACTTGTAAAACGTTGAAAATAAAAAAATCACACTGTAGGACCCAGAATATGCCTAGAAACCCTGAAAAACGTGGAAAATTAAACATACACGCTGTACGACCCAGAATATGGCGAGGACCCCAGAAAAAATTATTAAATTAAAAACTCACACTGAAGGACCCCGAATATGGCAAGAAAACCTGAAAAACGTGGAAATGAGAAAATTACACTGTTGAAACCAGAATATGACGAAAAACCCTGAAAAATTTGGAAAAAGAAAAATTCACACTGAAGGACCCGAAATATGGCCAGCAAACCTGAAAAACGAGGAAATTAAAATCTCACACTGAAGGACCCAGAATATGGAGAGAAAATCTGAAAAACCTGGAAAATTCAATATTCACACTGTGGGACCCAGAATATGGCGAGATAACCTGAACAACGTGGAAATGAGAATATCACACTGTAGGACCCAGAATATGACGAAAAAACCTGAAAAACGTGGAAAATTAAAAATTCACACTGAAGGACCCAGAATATGCTGAGAAAATCTGAAAAAGTTGGAAAATGAGAAAATCACAATGTAGGACCCAGAATATGACGAAAAAACCTGAAAAACGTGAAAAATTAAAAATTCACACAGAGGGACCCGGAATATGGCGAGAAAACCTGAAAAACGAGGAAAATTAAAACTCAAACTGAAGGACTCAGAATAAGGCCAGAAAACCTGAAAAACATGGAAAAGTAAATATTCACACTGTAGGACCCAGAATATGGCAAGAAGCACTGAAAAAGGAGGAAAATGAGAAAAATCACACTGTAGTACCCAGAATATTACAAAAAAAAACTTAAAAATGTGGAAAATTTAAAATTCACACTACCCAGAATATGGCGAGAAACCCTGAAAAAAGTAGAAATTAAAAAACTCACACAGAAGGACGCCGATTATGGCGCGAAAACCTGAGATAGGTGGAAAATGAGAAAATCACACTGTAGGACCCAGAATTGCGAAAAACACTTGTAAAACGTCGAAAATAAAAAAATCATTCTGTAGGAACCAGAATATGCTGAGAAACCCTTGAAAAATTAGGAAAATTAACAGTTCGTAGCTGTGATGAAAGGATGGACCATTTAGAGACTGCCGTATCCAGGGATCCATCCCATAATCAGCTTCTAAACGCTGACACCATTGCATACACTAGCAAGATTTTGCTGAAAGGACCCAAATATAGCTGTCTCTTATGAGACGATGCCGGGGCCTAGCAAACACAGGAGTGGATGTTCACAGTCAGCTATTGGATGTATCACAGGGCTCCCAATGGAGAAGCTAGAGAAAATACCCAAGGAGCTAAAGGGATCTGCAACCCTATTGTTGGAACAACATGATGTACTAACCAGAACCCCGGAGCTCTTGTCTCTAGCTGCATATGTATTGAAAGATGACCTAGTCGGCCATCAATGGATAGAGAAGCCCATTGGACTTGCAAACTTTATATGCCCCAATATAGGGGAATGCCAGGGCCAAAAGAATAGGAATGGGTGGGTAGGGAAGTGGGGGGCGCTATGGGGGACTTTTGGGATAGCATTGGAAATGTAATTGAGGAAAATATGTAATAAAATTATTAAAAATTAAAAAAAATACACGCTGTAGGACCCAGAATATTGCGAGAACCCCGGAAAAAAGGAGAAAATTAAAAACTCACACTGAAGGACCCCGAATATGGCAAGAAAACCTGAAAAACCTGCAAAATTCAATATTCACACTGTAGGACCCAGAATATGGCAAGAAACATTGAAAAACGTCGAAAATAAAAAAATCACACCGTAGGACCCAGAATATGCCGAGAAACCCTGAAAAACGTGGAAAATTAAAAATACACGCTGTAGGACCCAGAATAAGGCGAGGACCCCGGAAAAAAGTAGAAAATTAAAAACTCACACTGAAGGACCCCGAATATGGCAAGAAAACCTGAAAAACGTGGAAATGAGAAAATTACACTGTAGAACCCAGATTATGACGAAAAACCCTGAAAAACGTGGAAAATGAGAAAATCACAGTGAAGGACCCGAAACATGGCCAGCAAACCTGAAAAACGAGGAAATTAAAATCTCACACTGAAGGACCCAGAATTAGGTGAGAAAACCTGAAAAACCTGGAAAATTCAATATTCACACTGTAGGACCCAGAATATGGCGAGAAACACTGAAAAATATTGAAAATTAAAAATACACACTATAGGACCAGAATATGGCAAGAAACCTTGAAAAACGTGGAAAATAAAAAATTCATACAGTCGGACCCAGAATATGCTGAGAAAATCTGAAAAAGTTGGAAAATGAGAAAATCTCACTGTAAGACCCAGAATATGACGAAAAAACCTGAAAAATTAAAAATTCACACTGAAGGACCTGAAATATGGCGAGAAAACCTGAAAAACGAGGAAAATTAAAACTCAAACTGATGGACCCAGAATATGGCCAGAAAACCTGAAAAACCTGGAAAATTCAATATTCACACTGTAGGACCCAGAATATGGCGAGAAGCACTGAAAAATGTTGAAAATTAAAAATTCAAACAATATGACCAGAATATGGCAAGAAAACCTTGAAAAACGTGAAAATTTAAAAATTCACACTGAAGGACCCCAGAATATGCTAAGAAAATCTGAAAAAGTTGGAAAATGAGAAAATCACACTGTAGGACGCAGAATATGATGAAAAAACGTGAACAAATTAAAATTCACACAGAAGGACCAAGAATATGGCGAGGAAAACCTGAAAAAGGTAGAAATTAAAACACTCACAAAGAAGGACCCTGAATATGGCGAGAAAACCTGAAAAAGTTGGAAAATGAGAAAATCACACTGTAGGACCAGAAGTGGGAAAAAAACTTGTAAAATGTCGAAAATAAAAAAATCACACCGTAGGACCCAGAATATGGCCGAGAAACCCTGAAAAACGTGGAAAATTAAAAATACACGCTGTAGGGACCCAGAATATGGCGAGGACCCCGGATAAAAGTAGAAAATTAAAAACTCACACTGAGGACCCCGAATATGGCAAGAAAACCTGAAAAACGTGGAAATGAGAAAATTACACTGTAGAACCCAGATTATGACGAAAAATCCTGAAAAACGTGGAAAATGAGAAAATCACAGTGAAGGACCCGAAACATGGCCAGCAAACCTGAAAAACAAGGAAATTAAATTCTCACACTGAAGGACCCAGAATATGGCCAGAAAACCTGAAAAACATGGAAAATTAAATATTCACAGTGTAGGAACAAGAATATGGCGAGTACCCTGAAAAAAGTAGAAATTAAAAAACTCACAAAGAAGGACCCTGAATATGGCAGAGAAACCTGAAAAAGTTGGAAAATGAGAAAATCACACTGTAGGACCCAGAAGTGGGAAAAAGCTTGTAAAACGTCGAAAATAAAAAAAATCACACCATAGGACCCAGAATATGCGGAGAAACCCTGAAAAACGTGGAAAATTAAAAATACACGCTGTAGGACCCAGAATAAGGCGGAGGACCCCGGAAAAAAGTAGAAATTAAAAACTCACACTGAAGGACCCCCGAATATGGCAAGAAAACCTGAAAAACGTGGAAATAAGAAAATTACACTGTTGAACCCAGAATATGTCAAAAAACCTGAAAACTTGAAAATGAAAAATTCACACTGAAGGACCCGACACCATGGCCAGCAAACCTGAAAAACAAGGAAATTAAAATCTCACATTGAAGGACCCAGAATATGGCGAGAAAACCTGGAAAAAACCTGGAAAATTCAATGTTCACAGTGTAGGACCCAGAATTTGGCGAGAAACACTGAAAAATGTTGTTAATTAAAAATTTCACATTATAGGACCAGAATATGGAAAGAAACCTTGAATAATGTGGAAAATTAAAAATTCACACTGTAGGACCCAGGAATATGCTGAGAATATCTGAAAAAGTAGGAAAATGAGAAAATCACACTATAGGACCCAGAATATGACGAAAAAACCTGAAAAACCTGAAAAATAAAAATTCACATTGAAGGACCAGGAATATGGCAAGGAAAACCTGAAAAACGAGGAAAATTAAACAAACTGTAGGACCCCAGAATATGGCCAGAAAACCTGAAAAACATGGAAAAATAAATATTCACCACTGTAGGACCCAGAATATGGTGAGAAGCACTGAAAAGGAGGAAAATGAGAAAATCACACTGTAGTACCCAGAATATTACAAAAAAACAACTTAAAAATGTGGAAAATTTAAAATCACACTGTGAGTACCCAGAATATTGCGAGAAACCCTGAAAAAAGGTAGAAATTAAAAAACTCACAGAGAAGGACGCCGATTATAGAGTGAAAACCTGAGATAGGTGGAAAATGAGGAAAACACACTGTAGGACCCAGAATTGCCAAAAAACTTGTAAAAACGTCGGAAAATAAAAAAAAATCATACTGTAGGACCCAGGAATATGCCGAGAAACCCCTTGAAAAATGAGGGAAAATTA
Organism: Mus caroli; assembly: GCF_978045245.1. Taxonomy (NCBI): domain Eukaryota; kingdom Metazoa; phylum Chordata; class Mammalia; order Rodentia; family Muridae; genus Mus; species Mus caroli. The sequence goes on along the minus strand of NW_028227292.1, from coordinate 1,244,078 downwards.
AAAAATACACGCTGTAGGAGCCAGAATATTGTGAGAACCCCGGAAAAAAGTAGAAAATTAAAAACTCACACTGAAGGACCCCGAATATGGCAAGCAAACCTGAAAAACGAGGAAAATTTAAAATCTCACACTGAAGGACCCAGAATATGCAAGAAAACCTGAAAACCCTGCAAAATTCAATATTCACACTGTAGGACCCAGAATATGGCAAGAAACACTGAAAAATGTTGAAAATTAAAAATTCAAACAATATGTCCAGAATATGGCAAGAAACCTTGAAAACGTGGTAAATTAAAAATTCACACAGAAGGACCCGGAATAAGGCAAGAAAACCTGAAAAATGAGGAAAATTAAAAAACTCACACTGAAGGACCCCCGAATATGGCGAGAAAACCTGAAAAAGGTGGAAAATGAGAATAATCACACTGTAGGACCCAGAATATGCCAAGAAACCCTAAAAAACATGGAAAATTAAAAATACACGCTGTAGGACCCAGAATATGGCCAGAAACCCTGAAAAAGGTAGAAAATTACATACTCACACTGAAGGACCCCAAAATATGGCAAGAAAACCTGAAAAGGTGCAAAATGAGAAAATAAAAATGTAGGACCCAGAATTTTTTTTTAATTTTTAATATTTTTTATTACATATTTTCCTCAATTACATTTCCAATGCTATCACAAAAGTCCCCCATAGCGCCCATCACTTCCCTACCCACCCATTCCCATTCTTTTAGTCCTGGCATTCCCCTATATTGGGGCATATAAAGTTTGCAAGTCCAATGGGCCTCTCTTTCCAGTGATGGCCGACTAGGCCATCTTTCGATACATATGCAGCTAGAGACAAGAGCTCCGGGGTACTGGTTAGTTCATCATGTTGTTCCAACTATAGGGTTGCAGATCCCTTCATCTCTTTGGGTACTTTCTCTAGCTTCTCCATTGGGAGCCCTGTGATACATCCAATAGCTGGCTGTGAGCATCCACTCCTGTGTTTGCTAGGCCCCGGCATCGTCTCACAAGAGAAGGCTATATTTGGGTCCTTTCAGCAAAATCTTGCTAGTGTATGCAATGGTGTCAGCGTTTAGAAGCTTATTATGGGATGGATCCCTGGATATGGCAGTCTCTAGATGGTCCATCCTTTCATCACAGCTCCAAACTTTGTCTCTGTAACTCCTTCCATGGGTGTTTTGTTCCCAATTCTAAGAAGGGGCACAGTGTCCACATTTTGGTCTTCATTCTTCTTGAGTTTCATGCGTTTAGCAAATTGTATCTTATATCTTGGGTGTCCTAAGTTTTGGGCTAATATCCACTTATCAGTGAATACATATTGTGTGAGTTTCTTTGTGATTGTGTTACCTCACTCAAGTTGATGCCCTCCAGATCCATCCCTTTGGCTAGGAATTTCATAAATTCATTCTTTTTAATAGCTGAGTAGTACTCCATTGTGTAAATGTACCATAATTTCTGTATCCATTCCTCTGTTGAGGGACATCTGGGTTCTTTCCAGCTTCTGGCTATTATAAATAGGGCTGCTATGAACATAGTGGAGCATGTGTCCTTCTTACCGGTTGGGACATCTTCTGGATATATGCCCAGGAGAGGTATTGCTGGATCCTCCGGTAGTACTATGTCCAATTTTCTGAGGAACCTCCAGACTGATTTCCAGAGTGGTTGTACAAGCTTGCAATCCCACCAACAATGGAGGAGTGTTCCTCTTTCTCCACATCCTCGCCAGCATCTGCTGTCACCTGAATTTTTGATCTTAGCCATTCTGACTGGTGTGAGGTGGAATCTCAGGGTTGTTTTGATTTGCATTTCCCTGATGATTAAGGATGCTGAACATTTTTTCAGGTGCTTCTCTGCCATTCGGTATTCTTCAGGTGAGAATTCTTTGTTCAGTTCTGAGCCCCATTTTTTAATGGGGTTATTTGACTTTCTGGAGTCCACCTTCTTGAGTTCTTTATATATATTTGATATTAGTCCCTTATCTGATTTAGGATAGGTAAAGATCCTTTCCCAATCTGTTGGTGGTTTTTTTGTCTTATTGATGGTGTCTATTGCCTTGCAGAAGCTTTGCTGTTTCATGAGGTCCCACTTGTCAATTCTCGATCTTACAGCACAAGCCATTGCTGTTCTATTCAAGAATTTTCCCCCTGGGCCCATATCTTCAAGAATTTTCCCCACTTTCTCCTCTATAAGTTTCAGTGTCTCTGGTTTTATGTGAAGTTCCTTGATCCACTTAGACTTGACCTTAGTACAAGGACCCAGAATATGGCAAGCAACCCTGAAAAACGTGAAAATTAAAAATTCACAGTGAATATGGCGAGAAACCATGAAAAAAGTGGATAATTAAAAATTCACACTGTATTACCCAGAATATGGCAAGAAATACTGAAAAACGTGGAAAGTTAAAAATTCCCACTGAAAGACCTGGAATATGGCAAGAAAACCTGAAAACGTGGAAATGAGAAAATCACACTGTAGGACCCAGAATATGACGAAAAAACCTGAAAAACGTGGAAAATTAAAAATTCACACTGAAGGACCCGGAATATGGCAAGAATCCCTGAAAAAGATGGAAAATGAGAAAATCACACTGTAGGACACAAAAATGCGAAAACACTTTAAAAAATTGGAAAATGAGAAAATCACACTGTAGGACCCAGAATATGCTGAGAAACCCTGAAAAACGATGAAAAATAAAAATACGCTTTGTACGAGCCAGAATATGACAAGCAACCCTGAAAAGGTGGAAAAGGAGAATAATCACACTGTAGGACACAGAATTGCAAAAAAACTTGAAAAACGTGGAAAATGAAAAAATAACACTGTAGGACCCAGAATATGCCGAGAAACCCTGAAAAATGTGGAAAATTAAATACACATGCTGTAGGACCCAGAATATGGCGAAAAAGCCTGAAAAAATTAGAAAAGAAAAACTCACAATGAAAGACCGGGAATATGGAGAGAAAACCTGAGAAAGGTAGAAATTGAGAAAATCACACTGAAGGATACTGAATTGCGAAAAAACTTGTAAAAATTTGAAAATGACAAACTCACACTGTAGGATCCAGAATATGCCAAGAAACCCTAAAAAACGTGGAAAATTAAAAATTCACAGTGAAGTACCCGGAATATGGCAAGAAAACCTGAAAAAAGTGGAAAATGAGAAAATCACACTGTAAGACCCAAAATATGCCGAGAAACCCTGAAAAACGTGGAAAATGAAAAATTCACACTAAAGAACCCGGAATATGGCGAGAAAACCTGAAAAAGGTGGAAAATGCAAAAATCATATGTAGGACCCACAATTGCGAAAAAACTTGAAAAAGGTGGAAAATGAGAAAATCACACTGCAGGACCCATAATATGCTGAGAAACCTTGAAAAACGTGAAAAATTAAAAATTCACACTTAAGGACCCAGAAAATGGCGAGAAAACCTGAAAAATGAGGAAAATTAAAAACTCAAACTGAAGGACCCAGAATATGGGAAGAAAACCTGAAAAACATGGAAAATTAAATATTCACACTGTAGGACACAGAATATGGCGAGAAACACTGAAATAGGAGGAAAATGAGAAAATCACACTTTAGTACCCAGAATATTACAAAAAAACTTAAAAACGTGGAAAATTTAAAATTCAAACTGTAGGACCCAGAATATGTCGAGAAACCCTGAAAAAAGTAGAAATTAAAAAACTGACACAGAAGGACCCCGAATATGGCGAGAAAAACTGAAAAAAGTGGAAAATGAGAAAATCACACTGTAGGACCCAGAATTGGGAAAAAACTTGAAAAATGTCGAAAAAATAAAAAATCACAGTGTAGGACCCAGAAAATGCTAAGAAACCCTTGAAAAACGTGGAAAATTAAAAAAAACACGCCATAGGACCCAGAATATAGCGAGAAAACCTGAAAAAAGTAGAAAATTAAAAACTCACACTGAAGGACCCCGAATATGGCAAGAACACCTGAAAAACGTGGAAATGAGAAAATCACACTGTAGCACCCAAATATGACGAAAATACCTGAAAAACGTGGAAAATTAATATTTCACACTGAAGGACCCGGAATATGGCGAGCAAACCTGAAATATGAGGAAAATTAAAATATCACACTGAAGGACCCCGAATATGGCGAGAAAAACTGAAAAACCAGGAAAATTATTCACACTGTCGGAACCAGAATATGGCGAAGAAACACTGAAAAACGTTGAAAACTAAAAATTCAACCATAGCACCAGAATATGGCAAGAAACCTTGAAAAATGTGGAAAATTAAAAATTCACACTGTAGGACCCAGAAAACGCTGAGAAAATTTGAAAAAGTTAAAAAATGAGAAAATATCACTGTAGGACCTAAATATGACAAAAAAAACTTAAAAACGTTTAAAATTAAAAATTCACACTGTAGGACCCAGAATATGGCGAGAAACCTTGAAAAACATGAAAAATTTAAAATTCACAATGTAGGACGCAGAATGTGGCAAGAAACCCTGAAAGAAGTGGAAAATTAAAAACTCACACTGAAGTGGAAAATTAAAAACTCACCGGAATATGGCAACAAACCTGAAAAAGGTGGAAAACGAGAAATTCACATTGTAGGACATAGAAATGAGAAAAAACTTTAAAAAAGTGGAAAATGAAAAAATCACACTGTAGGATCCAGAATATACCCAGAAAACCTGAAAAACGAGGAAAAATAAAAATAAGCTTTGTAGGAGCCAGAATATGACAAGAAACCCTGAAAAAAGTAGAAAATTTAAAACACTGAAGGACAACGAATATTGCAAGAAAACCTGAAAAAGGTGGAAAATTAGAATAATCACACTGAAGGACACAGAATTGCGAAAAAACTTGAAAAACGTCGAAAAAGAGAAAATCACAATGAAGGACCCAGACTATGCCGAGAAACCCTGAAAAACATGGAAAATTAAATATACATGCTGTAGGACCCAGAATATGGCGAAAAACCCTGAAAAAATTAGAAAAGAAAAACTCACAATGAAAGTCCCGGAATATGAAGAAAAAACTTGGGAAAGGTAGAAAATGAGAAAATCACACTGAAAGGTACAGAATTGCGAAAAAACTCTTAAAAAGTGGAAAATGATAAAATCACACTGAAGGATCCAAAATATGCCAAGAAACCCTGAAAAACGTGGAAAATTAAAAATTCACACTGAAGTACCCGAATATGGAAAGAAACCATGAAAAAAGTGGAAAATTAAAAATTCACACTGAAGGACCCCGAAAATGGTGAGAAAACCTAACAAAAAGGAGGAAAATTAAAAACTAAAACTGAAGGACCCAGAATATGGCGAGAAAACCTGAAAAACATGGAAAATTAAATATTCACACTATAGGACCCAGAATATGGCGAGAAACACTGAAAAAGGAGGAAAATGAGAAAAATCACACTGTAGTACCCAGAATATTATGAAAAAAAACTTAAAAACGTGGGAAATTTAAAATTCAAACTGTAGGACCCAGAATATGGCGAGAAACCCTGAAAAATGTAGAAATTAAAAAACTCACAAAGAAGGACCCTGAATATGGTGAGAAAACCTGAAAAAGATGGAAAATGAGAAAATCAAACTGTAGGTCCCAGAATTGCGAAAAAACTTGAAAAAAGTCGAAAATAAAAAAAAAACACACTCTAGGACCAAGAAAATGACAAGAAACCCTTGCAAAACGTGGAAAATTAAAAATACATGCCGTAGGACCCAGAATATGGCGAGAAACCCTGAAAGAATTAGAAAATTAAAAACTCACACTGAAGGACCCTGTCTTAGTCAGGGTTTCTATTCCTGCACAAACATCATGACCAAGAAGCAAGTTGGGGAGGAAAGGGTTTATTCGGCTTACACTTCCATGCTGCTGTTCATCACCAAAGGAAGTCAGGACTGGAACTCAAGCAGGTCAGGAAGCAGGAGCTGATACAGAGGCCATGGAGGGATGTTCTTTACAGGCTTGCCTCCCCTGGCTTGCTCAGCCTGCACTCTTATAGAACCAAGACTACCAGCCCAGGGATGATCCCACCCACAAGGGGCCTTTCCCCCTTGATCACTAATTGAGAAAATGCCTTACAGTTGGATCTCATGGAGGCATCTCCTCAACTGAAGCTCCTTTCTCTGTGATAACTCCAGCTGTGTCAAGTTGACACAAAAATAGCCAGTACAATTGACCCCTTGTCAACTTGACACACAAACACATCACTAGTAAGCCTCAACTCTTACATTCTTATTCATCCCCAAGATCTAAATAACTTTAAAAGTCCCACAGTCTTTACATATTCTTAAATTTTCAATCTCTTTAAAATATCCATCTCTTTTAAAATCCAAAGTCTCTTTACAATTAAAAGTCTCTTAACTGTGGGCTCCACTAAAACAGTTTCTTCCTTCAAGAGGGAAAATATCAGGGCACAGTCACAATCAAAGCAAAAATCAATCTCCAACTGTCCAACGTCTGGGATCCAACTCACGATCTTCTGGGCTCCTCCAAGGGCTTGGGTCACTTCTCCAGCCATGCCCTTTGTAGCACACACGTCATCCTCTGGGCTCCAGATGCCTGTTCTCCACTGCTGCTGCTGCTCTTGGTGGTCATCTCATGGTACTGGCATCTCCAAAACACTGCATGACCCCTTCAGTCCTGGGCCTTCAATTACAACTGAGGCTGCACCTTCACCAATGGCCTTCCATGGCCTCTCACAGTGCTTAGCCTCAGCTGCTCTGCATGACCCCTTCATGCCTTCAAAACCAGTACCACCTGGGTGACCCTTACACATTACCAAGTCCCACTGCAGAAGGAGTACAACCTTGCCTATCTCTGGAACACAGCCTCTTTGTGCTTTCAGAAAACACTTCCCAGAAGATGTCACCTCAACTATGCTGGTCTCTTCTTAATCACTGCTAATTTCTTAGCTCCAGCTAACCAGCATCGATAGTCCCAGTAATGCAAAGTTTTTGCTTTAGTAGTTCTGGTATCTTGTTAATCACAGCTGATTCTTCAGCCCCAGCTAACCAGAACTACAAAATCTTCACAATCAAAACAGCAACGGCCCTGAAAAGAGTCTTTAATTTTCCCTCTGAAATTTCACAAACCAGACCTCCATCTTCTGCACTGTTCTCAACATTATCTTCCAAGCTCCTACACAACATCTGACAGAGCTCTTAACAACGAATTGATCTTCAAGCCCAAAGTTCCAAAGTCCTTCCACAGTCCTCCCCAAAACATGGTCAGGTTGTCACAGGAATACCCCACTCTGCTGGTACCAATTTGTCTTAGTCAGGGTTTCTATTCCTGCACAAACATCATGACCAAGAAGCAAGTTGGGGAGGAAAGGGTTTATTCGGCTTACACTTCCATGCTGCTGTTCATCACCAAAGGAAGTCAGGACTGGAACTCAAGCAGGTCAGGAAGCAGGAGCTGATACAGAGGCCATGGAGGGATGTTCTTTACAGGCTTGCCTCCCCTGGCTTGCTCAGCCTGCTCTCTTATAGAACCAAGACTACCAGCCCAGGGATGATCCCACCCACAAGGGGCCTTTCCCCCTTGATCACTAATTGAGAAAATGCCTTACAGTTGGATCTCATGGAGGCATCTCCTCAACTGAAGCTCCTTTCTCTGTGATAACTCCAGCTGTGTCAAGTTGACACAAAAATAGCCAGTACAGACCCCAATATGGCGAGAAAACCTAAAAAACAAGGAAAATTAAAAACTCACACTGTAGGACCCAGAATATGGCAAAATACCTGAAAAAGGTGTAAAATGAGAAAATCACACTGTAGGAGGCCGAATTGCGAAAAAACTTGAAAAATGTCGAAATGAGAAAATCACTCTGTAGGACCCAGAATATGCCGAGAAACCCTGAAAAACGTGGAAAATTTAAAATACACGCTGTATGACACAGAATAAGTCGAGACACCTTGAAAAATTAGAAAATTAAAAACTCACACTGAAGGACCCCAAATATGGCGAGAAAACCTGAAAAAGGTGGAAAATGAGAAAATCACACTGTAGGACCCAGAACTACGAAAACACTTGAAAAACGTGGAAAATGAGAAAAATCACACTGCAGAAACCAGAATATGCCGAGAAACCCTGAAAAACGTGAAAAATAAAAATTCACACTGTACGACCTAGAATATGGCGAAAAACCATGAAAAAAGTAGAAAATTAGAATTTCACCACTGTAGGATCCAGAATATGCGGAGAAAACCTGAAAAAGGTGCAAAATGAATAAATCACACTGTAGGACCCAGAATAGTATGAAAAAAACTTAAAAACGTGGAAAGTTAATAATTCACACTGTAGGACCCAGAATATGGCGAGAAACCCTGAAAAACGTGGAAAATTAAAAATACACGCTGTAGGACCCAGAATATCTGGAGAAACCCTGAAAAAATTAGAAAATTAAAAATTCACACTTAAGGATCGCAAATATGGAGAGAAAACTTGAAAAAGGTTATGGACAATGAGAAAATCACACTGTATGACCCAGAATTGCGAAAAAACTTGAAAAACTTGGAAAATGACAAAATCACACTTTAGGACCTGGAAAATGTCAGGATACCCTGAAAAACGTGAAAATTAAAAATTCACACAGTAGAATCGAGAATATGGCGAGAAACCTGGAAAAATGTAGAAAATTAAAAACTCACACAGAAGGACCCTGAATATGGCAAGAAAACCAGAAAAATGTTGAAAATGAGAAAATCACACTGTAGGATCCAGAATATGTCGAGAAAACTTGAAAAACGTGGAAAATTAAAAATACACACTTTACGACCCAGAATATGGCGAGAAACCCTGAAAAAAGTAGAAAATTAAAAACTCACAATGAAGGACTCCAAATATGGCAAAAAAAAAAAAAAAACTGAAAAAAGTGGAAAATGAGAAAATCACACTGTAGGACCCAGAATTACGAAAAAACTTGAAAAACGAGGAAAATGAGAAAATAACACTGCAGGACCCAGAATATGCCGAGAAACCCTGAAAAACGTGAAAATTAAAAATTCACACTTTCGGACACAGAATATGGCGAGAAACATTGAAAAAAGTGGAAAATTAAAAATTCACACTGTATTACCCATAATATGGAGAGAAACACTGAAAAACGTGGAAATTAAAAATTCACACTGAAGGACCTGGAATATGGCAAGAAAACATCAAAAACTTGGAAATGAGAAAATCACACTGTAGGACCCAGAATATGACAAAAAAAAGTGAAAAACGTGGAAAATAAAAATTCACACTGAAGGACCAGGAATATGGGGAGAAAACCTGAAAAACGAGGAAAATTAAAAACTCACACTGAAGGACCCAGAATATGGCGAGAAACCCTGAAAAAAGTAGAAAATTAAAAACTGACACTGAAGGACCACGAATATGGCGAGACACCTGAAAAAGGTGGAAAATGAGAATTATCACAGTGTAGGAACCAGAATTGCGGAAAAACATGAAAAACGTCGAAAATGAGAAAATCACACTGTAGGACCCAGAAGATGCTGAGAAACCCTAAAAACGTGGAAAATTAAAAATTCACACTATCGAACCCAGAATATGTCGAGAAACCTTGAAAAAGGTAGAAAATTAAAAACTCACACTGAAGGACCCCAAATATGGCGAGAAAACCTGAAAAAAGTAGAAAATTAAAAATTCATATTGAAGGACACCGAATATGGCGGAAACACCTGAAAAAGTTGGAGAATGAGAATAATCACACTGTAGGACCCAGAATTGGGGAAAAAAACTTGGAAAAAGTCTAAAATGAGAAAATCACACTGCAGGACCCAGAATATGCCGAGAAACCCTGAAAAATGTGAAAATTAAAAATTCACACTGTCGGACACAGAATATGGCAAGAAAGAATGAAAAAAGTGGAAATTTAAAAATTCACACTGTATTACCCAGAATATGGCAAGAAATACTGAAAAACCTGGAAAATTAAAAATTCACACTGAAGGACCTGGAATATGGCAAGAAAACCTGAAAAAGGTGGAAAATGAGAAAATCACACTGTAGGACCCAGAATATGACGAAAAAACCTGAAAAACGTGGAAAATTAAAAATACACGCTGTAGGACACAGAATATGTCGAGAAACACTGAAAAATTAGAAAATTGAAAACTCACACTGAAGGACCCCAAATATGGCTAGAAAACCTGAAAAAAGTAGAAAATTAAAAATTCACACTGAAGGACCCCGAATATGGCGAGAAACCTAAAAAGGTGGAATATGAGAATAATCACATTATAGGACCCAGAATTGCAAGAAAAAAATAGAAAAACGTCAAAAATGAGAAAAAACACACTGTAGGTCCCAGACTATGCTGAGAAACCCTGAAAAACATGGAAAATTAAATATACATGCTGTAGGACCCAGAATATGGCGAAAAACCCTGAAAAAATTAGAAAAGAAAAACTCACAATGAAAGTCCCGGAATATGAAGAAAAAACTTGGGAAAGGTAGAAAATGAGAAAATCACACTGAAAGGTACAGAATTGCGAAAAAACTCTTAAAAAGTGGAAAATGATAAAATCACACTGAAGGATCCAAAATATGCCAAGAAACCCTGAAAAACGTGGAAAATTAAAAATTCACACTGAAGTACCCGAATATGGAAAGAAACCATGAAAAAAGTGGAAAATTAAAAATTCACACTGAAGGACCCCGAAAATGGTGAGAAAACCTAAAAAAAAGGAGGAAAATTAAAAACTAAAACTGAAGGACCCAGAATATGGCGAGAAAACCTGAAAAACATGGAAAATTAAATATTCACACTATAGGACCCAAATTATGGCGAGAAACACTGAAAAAGGAGGAAAATGAGAAAAATCACACTGTAGTACCCAGAATATTATAAAAAAAATTAAAAACGTGGGAAATTTAAAATTCAAACTGTAGGACCCAGAATATGGCGAGAAACCCTGAAAAATGTAGAAATTAAAAAACTCACAAAGAAGGACCCTGAATATGGTGAGAAAACCTGAAAAAGATGGAAAATGAGAAAATCAAACTGTAGGTCCCAGAATTGCGAAAAAACTTGAAAAAAGTCGAAAATAAAAAAAAAAACACACTCTAGGACCAAGAAAATGACAAGAAACCCTTGCAAAACGTGGAAAATTAAAAATACATGCCGTAGGACCCAGAATATGGCGAGAAACCCTGAAAGAATTAGAAAATTAAAAACTCACACTGAAGGACCCCAATATGGCGAGAAAACCTAAAAAACAAGGAAAATTAAAAACTCACACTGTAGGACCCAGAATATGGCAAAATACCTGAAAAAGGTGTAAAATGAGAAAATCACACTGTAGGAGGCCGAATTGCGAAAAAACTTGAAAAATGTCGAAATGAGAAAATCACTCTGTAGGACCCAGAATATGCCGAGAAACCCTGAAAAACGTGGAAAATTTAAAATACACGCTGTATGACACAGAATAAGTCGAGACACCTTGAAAAATTAGAAAATTAAAAACTCACACTGAAGGACCCCAAATATGGCGAGAAAACCTGAAAAAGGTGGAAAATGAGAAAATCACACTGTAGGACCCAGAACTACGAAAACACTTGAAAAACGTGGAAAATGAGAAAAATCACACTGCAGAAACCAGAATATGCCGAGAAACCCTGAAAAACGTGAAAAATAAAAATTCACACTGTACGACCTAGAATATGGCGAAAAACCATGAAAAAAGTAGAAAATTAGAATTTCACACTGTAGGATCCAGAATATGCGGAGAAAACCTGAAAAAGGTGCAAAATGAATAAATCACACTGTAGGACCCAGAATAGTATGAAAAAAACTTAAAAACGTGGAAAGTTAATAATTCACACTGTAGGACCCAGAATATCTGGAGAAACCCTGAAAAAATTAGAAAATTAAAAATTCACACTTAAGGATCACAAATATGGAGAGAAAACTTGAAAAAGGTTATGGACAATGAGAAAATCACACTGTATGACCCAGAATTGCGAAAAAACTTGAAAAACTTGGAAAATGACAAAATCACACTTTAGGACCTGGAAAATGTCAGGATACCCTGAAAAACGTGAAAATTAAAAATTCACACAGTAGAACCGAGAATATGGCGAGAAACCATGAAAAATGTAGAAAATTAAAAACTCACACAGAAGGACCCTGAATATGGCAAGAAAACCAGAAAAATGTTGAAAATGAGAAAATCACACTGTAGGATCCAGAATATGTCGAGAAAACTTGAAAAACGTGGAAAATTAAAAATACACACTTTACGACCCAGAATATGGCGAGAAACCCTGAAAAAAGTAGAAATTTAAAAACTCACAATGAAGGACTCCAAATATGGCAAAAAAAAAAAAAAAAAAACTGAAAAAAGTGGAAAATGAGAAAATCACAGTGTAGGACCCAGAATTACGAAAAAACTTGAAAAACGAGGAAAATGAGAAAATAACACTGCAGGACCCAAAATATGCCGAGAAACCCTGAAAAACGTGAAAATTAAAATTCACACTTTCGGACACAGAATATGGCGAGAAACATTGAAAAAAGTGGAAAATTAAAAATTCACACTGTATTACCCTTAATATGGAGAGAAACACTGAAAAACGTGGAAATTAAAAATTCACACTGAAGGACCTGGAATATGGCAAGAAAACATCAAAAACTTGGAAATGAGAAAATCACACTGTAGGACCCAGAATATGACAAAAAAAGTGAAAAACGTGGAAAATAAAAATTCACACTGAAGGACCAGGAATATGGGG
>NW_028227292.1:1181495-1231232 GCF_978045245.1 Mus caroli | reverse complement strand
CGGAATATGAAGAAAAAACTTGGGAAAGGTAGAAAATGAGAAAATCACACTGAAAGGTACAGAATTGCGAAAAAACTCTTAAAAAGTGGAAAATGATAAAATCACACTGAAGGATCCAAATATGCCAAGAAACCCTGAAAAACGTGGAAAATTAAAAATTCACACTGAAGTACCCGAATATGGAAAGAAACCATGAAAAATGGAAAATTAAAAATTCACACTGAAGGACCCAGAAAATGGTGAGAAAACCTAAAAAAAAGGAGGAAAATTAAAAACTAAAACTGAAGGACCCAGAATATGGCGAGAAAACCTGAAAAACATGGAAAATTAAATATTCACACTATAGGACCCAGAATATGGCGAGAAACACTGAAAAAGGAGGAAAATGAGAAAAATCACACTGTAGTACCCAGAATATTATGAAAAAAAAACTTAAAAACGTGGGAAATTTAAAATTCAAACTGTAGGACCCAGAATATGGCGAGAAACCCTGAAAAATGTAGAAATTAAAAAACTCACAAAGAAGGACCCTGAATATGGTGAGAAAACCTGAAAAAGATGGAAAATGAGAAAATCAAACTGTAGGTCCCAGAATTGCGAAAAAACTTGAAAAAAGTCGAAAATAAAAAAAAAAAACACACTCTAGGACCAAGAAAATGACAAGAAACCCTTGCAAAACGTGGAAAATTAAAAATACATGCCGTAGGACACAGAATATGGCGAGAAACCCTGAAAGAATTAGAAAATTAAAAACTCACACTGAAGGACCCCAATATGGCGAGAAAACCTAAAAAACAAGGAAAATTAAAAACTCACACTGTAGGACCCAGAATATGGCAAAATACCTGAAAAAGGTGTAAAATGAGAAAATCACACTGTAGGAGGCCGAATTGCGAAAAAACTTGAAAAATGTCGAAATGAGAAAATCACTCTGTAGGACCCAGAATATGCCGAGAAACCCTGAAAAACGTGGAAAATTTAAAATACACGCTGTATGACACAGAATAAGTCGAGACACCTTGAAAAATTAGAAAATTAAAAACTCACACTGAAGGACCCCAAATATGGCGAGAAAACCTGAAAAAGGTGGAAAATGAGAAAATCACACTGTAGGACCCAGAACTACGAAAACACTTGAAAAACGTGGAAAATGAGAAAAATCACACTGCAGAAACCAGAATATGCCGAGAAACCCTGAAAAACGTGAAAAATAAAAATTCACACTGTACGACCTAGAATATGGCGAAAAACCATGAAAAAAGTAGAAAATTAGAATTTCACACTATAGGATCCAGAATATGCGGAGAAAACCTGAAAAAGGTGAAAAATGAATAAATCACACTGTAGGACCCAGAATAGTATGAAAAAAACTTAAAAACGTGGAAAGTTAATAATTCACACTGTAGGACCCAGAATATGGCGAGAAACCCTGAAAAACGTGGAAAATTAAAAATACACGCTGTAGGACCCAGAATATCTGGAGAAACCCTGAAAAAATTAGAAAATTAAAAATTCACACTTAAGGATCGCAAATATGGAGAGAAAACTTGAAAAAGGTTATGGACAATGAGAAAATCACACTGTATGACCCAGAATTGCGAAAAAACTTGAAAAACTTGGAAAATGACAAAATCACACTTTAGGACCTGGAAAATGTCAGGATACCCTGAAAAACGTGAAAATTAAAAATTCACACAGTAGAACCGAGAATATGGCGAGAAACCATGAAAAATGTAGAAAATTAAAAACTCACACAGAAGGACCCTGAATATGGCAAGAAAACCAGAAAAATGTTGAAAATGAGAAAATCACACTGTAGGATCCAGAATATGTCGAGAAAACTTGAAAAACGTGAAAAATTAAAAATACACACTTTACGACCCAGAATATGGCGAGAAACCCTAAAAAAAGTAGAAATTTAAAAACTCACAATGAAGGACTCCAAATATGGCAAAAAAAAAAAAAAAAAAAAAAACTGAAAAAAGTGGAAAATGAGAAAATCACACTGTAGGACCCAGAATTACGAAAAAACTTGAAAAACGAGGAAAATGAGAAAATAACACTACAGGACCCAGAATATGCCGAGAAACCCTGAAAAACGTGAAAATTAAAAATTCACACTTTCGGACACAGAATATGGCGAGAAACATTGAAAAAAGTGGAAAATTAAAAATTCACACTGTATTACCCATAATATGGAGAGAAACACTGAAAAATTAGAAAATTGAAAACTCACACTGAAGGACCCCAAATATGGCTAGAAAACCTGAAAAAAGTAGAAAATTAAAAATTCACACTGAAGGACCCCGAATATGGCGAGAAACCTAAAAAGGTGGAATATGAGAATAATCACATTATAGGACCCAGAATTGCAAGAAAAAAATAGAAAAACGTCTATACTGAGAAAAACACACTGTAGGTCCCAGACTATGCCGAGAAACCCTGAAAAACATGGAGAATAAAAAATACACACTATAGGACCCAGAATATGACGAGAAAACCTGAAAAACGTGGAAAATTAAAAATTCACACTGAAGGACCCCGAATATGGCAAGAAATATAGAAAAACGTGGAAAATTAAAAATTCACGCTGAAGGACCTGGAATACAGTAAGAAAACCTGAAAAACGTGGAAATGACAAAATCACACTGTAAGACCCAGAATATGACGAGAAAACCTGAAAAACGTGAAAATTAAAAATTCACACTGAAGGACCCCGAATATGGCGAGAAATCCTGAAAAAAGCAGAAAATTAAAAATACACGCTGTAGGACCCAGAATATGGCGAGAAACCCTGAAAAAACCAGAAAATAAAAAACTTACACTGAAGGACCCCAAATATAGCGAGAAAACCTGAAAAAGGTGGAAAATGAGAAAATCATAGTGTAGGACACAGTAATGCAAAAAAAATTGAAAAAAGTGGAAAATGAGAAAATCACACTGTAGGACCCAGAATATGCCGAGAAACCCTGAACAACGTGAAAATTAAAAATACACTCTGTAGGACCCAGAATATCGCAAGAAACCCTGAAAAAAGTAGAAAATTAAAAACTCACAATGAAGGACTCCAAATATGGCAAAAAAAAAAAAAAACTGAAAAAAGTGGAAAATGAAAAAATCACACTGTAGGACCCAGAATTACGAAAAAACTTGAAAAACAAGGAAAATGAGAAAATAACACTGCAGGACACAGAATATGCCAAGAAACCCTGAAAAACGTGAAAATTAAAAATTCACACTGTCGGATACAGAATATGGCGAGAAACATTGGAAAAAGTGGAAAATTAAAAATTCACACTGTATTACCCATAATATGGAGAGAACCCCTGAAAAACGTGGAAAATTAAAAATTCACACTGAAGGACCCGGAATATGGCGAGAAAACCTGGAAAAGGTGGAAAATGAGAATATCACATGTAGTACCCAGAATTTGGAAAACACATGGAAATTGTGGAAAATGGGAAAAGCACACTGCAGGACCCAGAATATGCTGAGAAACCCTGAAAAACGTGGAAAATTAAAAATTCACACTGAAGGACCTGGAATATGGCGAGAAAATTTGAAAAACATGGAAAATTAAATATTCACACTGTAGGATCAAGAATATGGCAAGAAACACTGAAAGAGGACAAAAATGAGAAAATCACACTGTAGTACCCAGAATATTATGAAAAGTACTTAAAAACTGGAAAATTTAAAATTCACACTGTAGGTCCCAGAATATGGCAAGAAACCCTGAAAAAAGTAGAAATTAAAAAACTCACACAGAAGGAACCCGAATATGGCACGAAAACCTGAAAAACGAGGAAAATTAAAATCTCACACTGAAGGTACCAGAATATGCCTAGAAAACCTGAAAATCCTGGAAAATTAAATATTCACAATGTAGGACCCAGAACATGGCGAGAAAACCTTGAAAATTTTGGAAAATTAAAAATTCACACTGTAGTACCCAGAATATGCTGAGAAAATCTGAAAAAGTGCAAAATCAGAAAATCACACTGTAGGCCCAGAATTACGAAAAAACTTGAAAAACATAGAAAATGAGAAAATCACACTTTAGGACTCAGAATTGCGAAAAAACTTGAAAAAATTCGAAAAAAAAAAATCACACTGAAGGACCCAGAATATGGCGAGAAAACCTGAAAAACATGGAAAATTAAATATTCACACTGTAGGACACAGAATATAGTGAGAAACCCTGAAAAAATGGAAAATAAAAATTCACACTGTAGGACCCAGAATATGGCAAGAAACCCTGAAAAAAGTAGATAACTATAAACTCACACTGAAGGACTCGGAATATAGCTAGAAAACCTGAAAAAGGTGGAAAAAGAGAAAATCACACTGTAGGACCCAGAATATGACCAAAAAAAACCCCTGAAAAACGTGGAAAATTAAAAATTCACACTGTAGGACTCAGAATATGGCAAGATAACCTGAAAAACATGGAAATGAGAAAATCCCACTGTAGGACCCAGAATATGACGAAAAAACCTGAAAAACGTGGAAAATTAAAAATTCACACTGAAGGACCCCGAATATGGCGAGAAATCCTGAAAAAAGCAGAAAATTAAAAATACACGCTGTAGGACCCAGAATATGGCGAGAAACCCTGAAAAAACCAGAAAATAAAAAACTTACACTGAAGGACCCCAAATATAGCGAGAAAACCTGAAAAAGGTGGAAAATGAGAAAATCATAGTGTAGGACACAGTAATGCGAAAAAAATTGAAAAAAGTGGAAAATGAGAAAATCACACTGTAGGTCCCAGAATATGCCGAGAAACCCTGAACAACGTGGAAAATTAAAAATACACTCTGTAGGACCCAGAATATCGCAAGAAACCCTGAAAAAAGTAGAAAATTAAAAACTCACAATGAAGGACTCCAAATATGGCAAAAAAAAAAAAAAAAAAAAAAACTGAAAAAAGTGGAAAATGAGAAAATCACACTGTAGGACCCAGAATTACGAAAAAACTTGAAAAACAAGGAAAATGAGAAAATAACACTGCAGGACACAGAATATGCCAAGAAACCCTGAAAAACGTGAAAATTAAAAATTCACACTGTCGGATACAGAATATGGCGAGAAACATTGGAAAAAGTGGAAAATTAAAAATTCACACTGTATTACCCATAATATGGAGAGAAACCCTGAAAAACGTGGAAAATTAAAAATTCACACTGAAGGACCCGGAATATGGCGAGAAAACCTGGAAAAGGTGGAAAATGAGAATATCTCATGTAGGACCCAGAATTTGGAAAACACATGGAAAATGTGGAAAATGGGAAAAGCACACTGCAGGACCCAGAATATGCTGAGAAACTATGAAAAACGTGTAAAATTAAAAATTCACACTGAAGGACCCGGAATATGGCGAGAAAATTTGAAAAACATGGAAAATTAAATATTCACACTGTAGGATCAAGAATATGGCAAGAAACACTGAAAGAGGACAAAAATGAGAAAATCACACTGTAGTACCCAGAATATTATGAAAAGAACTTAAAAACTGGAAAATTTAAAATTCACACTGTAGGTCCCAGAATATGGCAAGAAACCCTGAAAAAAGTAGAAATTAAAAAACTCACACAGAAGGAACCCGAATATGGCACGAAAACCTGAAAAACGAGGAAAATTAAAATCTCACACTGAAGGTACCAGAATATGCCTAGAAAACCTGAAAATCCTGGAAAATTAAATATTCACAATGTAGGACTCAGAACATGGCGAGAAAACCTTGAAAAATTTGGAAAATTAAAAATTCACACTGTAGTACCCAGAATATGCTGAGAAAATCTGAAAAAGTGCAAAATCAGAAAATCACACTGTAGGCCCAGAATTACGAAAAAACTTAGAAAATCACACTTTAGGACTCAGAATTGCGAAAAAAACTTGAAAAAATTCGAAAAAAAAAAAATCACACTGAAGGACCCAGAATATGGCGAGAAAAAACCTGAAAAACATGGAAAATTAAATATTCACACTGTTAGGACACAGAATAGAGTGAGAAACCCTGAAAAATGGAAAATAAAAATTCCAACACTGTAGGACCCAGAATATGGCAAGAAAACCTGAAAAAAGTAGATAACTATAAACTCACACTGAAGGACTCGGAATATAGCTAGAAAACCTGAAAAAAGGTGGAAAATGAGAAAATCACACTGTAGGACCCAGAATATGACAAAAAAAAAACCCTGAAAAAACGTGGAAAATTAAAAATTCACACTGTAGGGAAATCAGAAATATGGCAAGATAACCTGAAAAACATGGAAATGAGAAATCCCACTGTAGGACCCAGATTATGATGAAAAAAACCTGAAAAACGTGGAAAATTAAAAATTCACTCTGAAGGACCCGGAATATGACGAGAAAACCTGAAAAACGAGGAAAATTGAAAACTCAAACTGAAGGACCCAGAATATGGCCAGAAAACCTGAAAAACATGGAAAATTAAATATTCATACTGTAGGGACCCAGAATATGTCGAGAAACACTGAAAGAGGAGGAAAATGAGAACATCATACTGTAGAAACTTGGAATATTACGGAAAAAACATAAAAATGTGGAAAATTTAAAATTCACACTGTAGTACCCAGAATATAACGAGAAACCCTGAAAAAAGTAGAAATTAAAAAACTCACAAAGAAGGACCCTGAATATGGCGAGAAAACCTGAAAAAGGTAGAAAATGAGAAAATCACACTGTAGGACCCAGAAGTTGGAAAAAACTTGTAAAACGTTGAAAATAAAAAAATCACACTGTAGGACCCAGAAATATGCCTAGAAACCCTGAAAAACGTGGAAAATAAACATACACGCTGTATGACCCAGAATATGGCGAGGACCCCAGAAAAAAGTATTAAATTAAAAACTCACACTGAAGGACCCCGAATATGGCAAGAAAACCTGAAAAACGTGGAAATGAGAAAACATACACTGTTGAAACCAGAATATGACGAAAAAACCCTGAAAAATTTGGAAAAAGAAAAATTCACACTGAAGGACCCGAAATATGGCCAGCAAACCCTGAAAAAAACGAGGAAATTAAAAATCTCACACTGAAGGACCCCAGAATATGGAGAGAAAATCTGAAAAACCTGGAAAATTCATATTCACACTGTGGGACCCAGAATATGGCGAGATAACCTGAAAAACGTGGAAATGAGAATATCACACTGTAGGACCCAGAATATGACGAAAAAACCTGAAAAACGTGGAAAATTAAAAATTCACACTGAAGGACCCAGAATATGCAGAGAAAATCTGAAAAAGTTGGAAAATGAGAAAATCACAATGTAGGACCCAGAATATGACGGAAAAACCTGAAAAAACGTGAAAAATTAAAAATTCACACAGAGGGACCCGGAATATGGCGAGAAAACCTGAAAAACGAGGAAAATTAAAACTCAAACTGAAGGACCCAGAATATGGCCAGAAAACCTGAAAAACATGGAAAAGTAAATATTCACACTGTAGGACCCAGAATATGGCAAGAAGCACTGAAAAAGGAGGAAAATGAGAAAAATCACACTGTAGTACCCAGAATATTACAAAAAAAAACTTAAAAACGTGGAAAATTTAAAATTCACACTACCCAGAATATGGCGAGAAACCCTGAAAAAAGTAGAAATTAAAAAAACTCACACAGAAGTACGCCGATTATGGCGCGAAAACCTGAGATAGGTGGAAAATGAGAAATCACACTGTAGGACCCAGAATTGCGAAAAAAACTTGTAAAACGTCGAAAATAAAAAAATCATTCTGTAGGAACCAGAATATGCCGAGAAACCCTTGAAAAACGAGGAAAATTAAAAGTTCGTTAGCTGTGATGAAAGGATGGACCATTTAGAGACTTCCGTATCCAGGGATCCATCCCTGGATGGATCAGCTTCTAAACGCTGACACCCTTGCATACACTAGCAAGATTTTGCTGAAAGGACCCAAATATAGCTGTCTCTTGTGAGACAATGCCGGGGCCTAGCAAACACAGGAGTGGATGTTCACAGTCAGCTATTGGATGTATCACAGGGCTCCCAATGGAGAAGCTAGAGAAAGTACCCAAGGAGCTAAAGGGATCTGCAACCCTATTGTTGGAACAACATGATGTACTAACCAGAACCCCGGAGCTCTTGTCTCTAGCTGCATATGTATCGAAAGATGACCTAGTCGGCCATTAATGGAAAGAGAAGCCCATTGGACTTGCAAACTTTATATGCCCCAATATAGGGGAATGCCAGGGCCAAAAGAATAGGAATGGGTGGGTAGGGAAGTGGGGGGCGCTATGGGGGACTTTTGGGATATCATTGTGAAAGACTCCAAAACTCCCAAAGGGAGGCACTTACTCAAGCCTCGGGTCAGCCGCGCACCCAAGAAGACACTGAGACCGGTACTTAAGATGTATAGGGAGTAAGATTTTAATACAGCAACGACAAGAAAGCAAACAAAACAAACAAAAAGCACATATACCAGATATCTGGGGTCGGACCTCATGCAGCCTGCAAGGTGCAGAGGAGATCCGGCCCCTAGCCCAAATTTTCACAGGCTTTTATAAGAGGAGGGCAAGGGGGGAGCAGGGCAGGGAAAATACAGTTTTTACGTCACTAAGTGATTCAACCAAGGGTTTTTCCAAAGTGCTTTTGCAACCGCGTCCCACACTTTGGCCATGTACTTGATTCATTGGAACTGAGGTTTTTACTCACACCCTTATCTCAAAAATGTCCCTGGCACAGTCCTTAGTTGGGAGGGGTAGGACTGGGTTCGTTCCAGGAAACCCTTATCTCAGAAATGTCCCCGGAACAGTTTTCATTTGAGAGGGGGTCTGACTCTGGTGTGAGAGTTCAGAATGTACTCTGGGGTGAGAGTTCTGGTGGGTTCCGGGAACAATCTCCAGATGGGAGGGGTAGGAGTCTGGGGTGAGAGTTCTGGTGGTCAGTAATTTTCCTCTTTCATTCCCCCCTTCTTTTAGTAAATAATTCTAATCTTAGAATTTCAGATACTGCATAATGCACCAAATGAAAGACTCTATTTTAACATGGGAACAAAAACAGAACAAGAAGCATTAGTAAACAGAACTAGGCAGGGGCCCTTTTAGCGAGGCTTGAGGGTCTGGGCACGATGTAGGTGCACGTAGATCAGATCTCTGGCTGGAACTGGTGAGATGTCCTTGGGGTACCCAGCTCGTTCACTGTCTCAGCTGTTGGGATCCCTGGAGCAATGTCGTCCATGTACTCAGTCCAATTTTTCCCAGTTGTGACCAGACCACCTACAAGCCTTTTAACTTAGCATACAGAGCATTATTAACAACATAGGTTTAAACACATCATTTGAGACTATGATGGGCATAGGAGTTTCATAAAGGATTTTAAACAGAGTAAAACTGAATCAAGAGATAGGGCATAGGGAAGGAACACCAAGTCCATGCCAGTCTCCACGATTAATTAATTAAGGTCTGTCTTAGAGTTTTAAACTAATTTATTTTATCTGTCCTGAGCTCTGAGGTCTATACACACAATGTAATTTTTGACCTCTGAATACTTGGCCACACCCTGACTTACCTGGGCAACAAAGCAGGGCTATTATCTGACACTATTGCTTTTGGCACTCTGAACCTTGGAAAAATTTTCTTCAATAATCTTCTTGATGACTATGTGAGCAGTCTCAATTATCCATTTTGAGAACGTCTTTTTCTTCAATCGCGAGGCTACTGCCGTCCGTGTACCAGCTCAAACTCTCAGGCCAAGGCTGATCTGATCTTTACTTGCCGAGGTAAGTAGCCCCCTCTGTTGGTAGATGGCCCCATGGATATGAGCTGCTTTTCATCAACTACTGCTGCTCCTGTGACAAAGCTGCTGCCATCTGTGTACCAGGCAGGCACACCTGGCCAAGGCTGATCAGTCAGATCTCTTCTTGTTCCAGTTTCCTCAGCCAGGACATCAGCACATTGATGTACAGGAGTGGAGTCATCCGCCAAGGAGCAGTAAACTCTGGTAGTGGGTATAGTCACATGCTGACCCAGAGTAAGCTTGTCAGCGTCTTTAACAAGCAGGGCTGCCTTTATGCTGTCAAAGGCTTTTTGGTGTTCCTCAGTCCAGGTGAATGGGACTTTTTCTTTCTGCAAAAGCCCGCCGTCCCCAGAAACTCACCTACTTGGCGCGGGGTGGTGGGGGTTGGGATCAGCATCACAGTCTTTTGGTACGACATAACTGAGCTTTCTTAGCCGATACCCGGTACCCCAACTCACCCGGCTCATTCAGGAGCTTTTAGGAGGGCCAGAATTTTTTCTTTGCCCCCAGCCAACCGCAGGGCTTGGGTTAGTGCCAGGAGTTCAGCCTTCTGAGCCGAAGTTCCTTCCGCCAGAATGTCCAGAGCATTAGTCAGCCATCGGTCAGGGGGCTGAACCACACTTTTAGGGCATGTGCCAAGTTTTGTCTCAGAGTCAGTTTATCTGCGTCCTTGACTAGAAACCACTATGTGCAGACAAGCAGGTCATCTTACAGTCACCAGGTCTAATTTTCACAAGTATGCCACCGGTCTTTTTCAGGGTCCCAATCTCTGAGTAAGAACCTCTTTGGCAATACTTTTGTTCTCAGTCACATCTAGGAGTCCCGAAGTTAGGGACAACATTAGGGCAGTCTCAATAGCATCTAAGGCCATCCAAGGTTGTTCTTTTATTTCTTATACGAAGGGCTGTTTATCTTTTTAATTCAGCAAAACCTGGAATCCACAGTTTGCAAGGGCCTGCAGTGTCCAGGAACCTTTTAAACTTGCTTTGCACTGGTCAGTGGAGGAATATGAAAACACAGTCTCTTTTTAGCTGCTTCAACAGGTAGACCACCAGTCTCTTTTAAGGACTCAGCTTCTGTGTTAGCACCCCTTCTGCTTTTTCTTTACTTTCAGTCACAAACAGGTGAAGGGTTTGGTCATGAGGGGGGGCTCCTCTTCTTTTTGTTAGGACAGTCTCTCACTCAGTGCTTTTTTTCTTTAACAGATAACAGTAAACACTTTGATCTTCAGCCAAAAGCTTTCTTTTTTTCTGTTGCCAGGTACTAAGTTTTCTAGCTTCCCTGACTTTTGTGACCAGCATTTCATTTCTCTTATCTTTTTTAGAAAATTTTCTGGCTCCTTGTTTCTTACAGATCATCTCTAAGTGCTAGTATTATTAGCAAGTGTCACTTTGCTAGGTTCTAGTCTTTGTCAGTTATCTCTCTTTACTCCTATTTCTTAACTGCAATGGAGATCTCATATAATGTCTCTCTTTCTATCTATATATATCTCTTTCTTGTCTTTGCTTACTTTGAATGTTATCTAATTATTACATCTATATTCTGTCACTTAACTTTTTCATAGTTCGACTACCCTGGTTTATTTTTCTGTCTTACAGCACATTTCTGATTCTGACTCTGGTCTCTGTACTTGCCAGCCTCATTTTACTGGTTCCTCTTTTAAATATTTCTCATTTAGAGTATCTTTCTCATTTCAGACCTAATTTTCTTTATCTCTATTTTTACCTCTTTTCACTGTTAGGTCAGATTGTCGGGGCACTTTCAGTCCCACAGAGACGAGACCTCATCAGAGCCTGGCAGTTAGACCCATAGGTGCTCCTTACCTTGTATGTCTCCCTCACCGGAGCTTAGAACAGATTCACTGCTATCAGCTCAGGGCGATGCCTGAGAAGAGAAAACACATGGGGCAGAGAAGGGAGTGTAGTTCTCACATCAGACCACTGATATTTCAAAATGAACACAATTTTTTTCTCTGTTAACAAGAGACAAGATACAGAGGGCAGGAGAATGAGCCTTTCTCCCACCCAAGAGGCAGGCAAAGGCTGAAAACAAACCCTTTGATGTGAAGAGCCAGCCCAGTCTCCGCTGCACGCCGGAATTCGGTGTAAACTCCTGGGAGTGGCAAACAAACGCTGGCAGGGAGGGGGAAGGCAGCAGAGTCAGCTATTTAACCATTTAACTACTAAGACCCCTGGTGCTTTCTGCACTGTCTTCCCGCATGGCTTGAGCCCTTGGTGGCAACGGCGGCGGGGGAGTGAGCACAAAGGAGTGTGGGCATGCACCCGGGGGGAAGCCAAAGGAGGGACAGCGGCCGGCCGCAGTCGGCCCCTCCCCAGCTGTGGCAGGCTTCACGGCCACTCCGGGACTGGCAGGCGGGGGCCGGCAGGCTGCTGCACTCACTATCAGCATTTCACAACTCGGGGCACAGACAGCCTCTGCTTCTGCCGTGCCTGCAGAAGCCAGAACCTCAGCGCCACTGCTGCTACCAAAGCCCCACCCGCGCTGCCAAAGCCGGAAATTCTTAGCCCAGCTCTGCAATCTCAGAGCTCTTTTGAGCAGTCTGGGACTCACCAGCACTGAGTTTTTTTCCCTTTTTTTTTCTTTTTTAAAACTATTGCTGACAAATTTTGTCCTGACGTCAGTCCAAGTCTACAGTCGACAAAGGGTTAACACACACACACACACAGAGTCTTGTCACGTGACACAAACACAACCAGCCAAACGCCACTTTTTGACGGGGTCGGATTTCACATTGACTCCCTTTTTCTGACGGGGGTGGAACTCCACATCCACCCCCGCCCTGGCAGAAAGAACACTCTCTCTCTCCTTTACTCTGCCAGGCAACAGCCAGGTCTTTTTAACTGTTCTGTACCCTGGGCACTCCTTCCAGGGTCTCCCTTGGAACATCTTTTTTTGGGGTGCAGATTGTGAGGCCATAGACAGCCGTCCTCTCACAGCCACTGCCAGAATAAACCCACAATCTCAGAATACACAAATGCAGCAGTTCCACACCTACACACCCAGCAGATTGTCCCATTTCTAAAATAATAGCAAACAACAAGAGCAGACACAACAAAAGCAGACACGAGACTGAGACAAAAAGAAAAAACCAAAGCACGAGGTGGGACTCGAACCCACGATCTCGCAACCTGAAGCACGAGGTGGGACTCGAACCCACGATCTCGCAACCAGAAGCACGAGGTGGGACTCGAACCCACGATCTCGCAACCAGAAGCACGAGGTGGGACTCGAACCCACGATCTCACACAGAGGGGTCCACTAAGCGTCCTTAGTCCTCCCCTTGTCCTCCTGGGACGTCTCCCAGGGCGCACAGACGGTGGACACCTGGACTCGTCTGTCTTTTGTCCACACCCTACGCTCCTACCCGGAGCGCGGTCTCACTGTGCACATTGCACACTGAGCGTCTGCAAAACCGAAACTGCGATCGCACCAGATACAGAACAGCCTATCTGGCCTCTCAGAGACAAACAAAACACAGACACCAGACCAAAACAGAACAGCAGAATAGTAAATCTTACTTCTGAGTGGGTCCAGGACTTCTGGGTAGACGCGATGATTCCCGGCCAACGCACCAAATGAAAGACTCCAAAACTCCCAAAGGGAGGCACTTACTCAAGCCTCGGGTCAGCCGCGCACCCAAGAAGACACTGAGACCGGTACTTAAGATGTATAGGGAGTAAGATTTTAATACAGCAACGACAAGAAAGCAAACAAAACAAACAAAAAGCACATATACCAGATATCTGGGGTCGGACCTCATGCAGCCTGCAAGGTGCAGAGGAGATCCGGCCCCTAGCCCAAATTTTCACAGGCTTTTATAAGAGGAGGGCAAGGGGGGAGCAGGGCAGGGAAAATACAGTTTTTACGTCACTAAGTGATTCAACCAAGGGTTTTTCCAAAGTGCTTTTACAACCGCGTCCCACACTTTGGCCATGTACTTGATTCATTGGAACTGAGGTTTTTACTCACACCCTTATCTCAAAAATGTCCCTGGCACAGTCCTTAGTTGGGAGGGGTAGGACTGGGTTCGTTCCAGGAAACCCTTATCTCAGAAATGTCCCCGGAACAGTTTTCATTTGAGAGGGGGTCTGACTCTGGTGTGAGAGTTCAGAATGTACTCTGGGGTGAGAGTTCTGGTGGGTTCCGGGAACAATCTCCAGATGGGAGGGGTAGGAGTCTGGGGTGAGAGTTCTGGTGGTCAGTAATTTTCCTCTTTCAATTGGAAATGTAATTGAGGAAAATATGTAATAAAAATATTAAAAATTTAAAAAAATACACGCTGTAGGACCCAGAATATTGCGAGAACCCCGGAAAAAAGTAGAAAATTAAAAACTCACACTGAAGGACCCCGAATATGGCAAGCAAACCTGAAAAACGAGGAAAATTTAAATCTCACACTGAAGGACCCAGAATATGGCAAGAAAACCTGAAAAACCTGCAAAATTCAATATTCACACTGTAGGACCCAGAATATGGCAAGAAACATTGAAAAACGTCGAAAATATAAAAATCACACCGTAGGACCCAGAATATGCCGAGAAACCCTGAAAAACGTGGAAAATTAAAAATACACTCTGTAGGACCCAGAATATGGCGAGGACCCCGGATAAAAGTAGAAAATTAAAAACTCACACTGAAGGACCCCGAATATGGCAAGAAAACCTGAAAAACGTGGAAATGAGAAAATTACACTGTAGAACCCAGATTATGACGAAAAACCCTGAAAACGTGGAAAATGAGAAAATCACAGTGAAGGACCCAAAACATGGCCAGCAAACCTGAAAAACGAGGAAATTAAAATCTCACACTGAAGGACACAGAATATGGCGAGAAAACCTGAAAAACCTGGAAAATTCAATATTCACACTGTAGGACCCAGAATATGGCGAGAAACACTCAAAAATGTTGAAAATTAAAAATACACACTATAGGACCAGAATATGGCAAGAAACCTTGAAAAACGTGGAAAATAAAAAATTCATACAGTCGGACCCAGAATATGCTGAGAAAATCTGAAAAAGTTGGAAAATGAGAAAATCTCACTGTAAGACCCAGAATATGACGAAAAAACCTGAAAAATTAAAAATTCACACTGAAGGACCTGGAATATGGCGAGAAAACCTGAAAAACGAGGAAAATTAAAACTCAAACTGAAGGACCCAGAATATGGCCAGAAAACCTGAAAAACCTGGAAAATTCAATATTCACACTGTAGGACCCAGAATATGGCGAGAAGCATTGAAAAATGTTGAAAATTAAAAATTCAAACAATATGACCAGAATATGGCAAGAAACCTTGAAAAACGTGGAAAATTAAAAATTCACACTGAAGAACCCAGAATATGCTAAGAAAATCTGAAAAAGTTGGAAAATGAGAAAATCACACTGTAGGACCCCGAATATGACGAAAAAACGTTAAAAATTAAAAATTCACAAAGAAGGACCCAGAATATGGCGAGAAAACCTGAAAAAGGTAGAAATTAAAACACTCACAAAGAAGGACCCTGAATATGGCGAGAAAACCTGAAAAAGTTGGAAAATGAGAAAATCACACTGTAGGACCCAGAAGTGGGAAAAAACTTGTAAAACGTCGAAAATAAAAAAATCACACCGTAGGACCCAGAATATGCCGAGAAACCCTGAAAAACGTGGAAAATTAAAAATACACGCTGTAGGACCCAGAATATGGCGAGGACCCCGGATAAAAGTAGAAAATTAAAAACTCACACTGAAGGACCCCGAATATGGCAAGAAAACCTGAAAAACGTGGAAATGAGAAAATTACACTGTAGAACCCAGATTATGACGAAAAACCCTGAAAAACGTGGAAAATGAGAAAATCACAGTGAAGGACCCGAAACATGGCCAGCAAACCCGAAAAATGAGGAAATTAAATTCTCACACTGAAGGACCCAGAATATGGCCAGAAAACCTGAAAAACATGGAAAATTAAATATTCACAGTGTAGGAACAAGAATATGGCGAGTACCCTGAAAAAAGGTAGAAATTAAAAAACTCACAAAGAAGGACCCTGAATATGGCGAGAAAACCTGAAAAAGTTGGAAAATGAGAAAATCACACTGTAGGACCCAGAAGTGGGAAAAAAGCTTGTAAAACGTCGAAAATAAAAAAATCACACCATAGGACCCAGAATATGCGGAGAAAGCCTGAAAAACGTGGAAAATTAAAAATACACGCTGTAGGACCCAGAATAAGGCAAGGACCCCGGAAAAAAGTAGAAAATTAAAAACTCACACTGAAGGACCCCGAATATGGCAAGAAAACCTGAAAAACGTAGAAATAAGAAAATTACACTGTTGAACCCAGAATATGTCAAAAAACCCTGAAAAACTTGGAAAATGAAAAATTCACACTGAAGGACCCGACACATGGCCAGCAAACCTGAAAAACAAGGAAATTAAAATCTCACACTGAAGGACCCAGAATATGGAGAGAAAACCTGAAAAACCTGGAAAATTCAATGTTCACAGTGTAGGACCCAGAATTTGGCGAGAAACACTGAAAAATGTTGTTAATTAAAAATTCACATTATATGACCAGAATATGGAAAGAAACATTGAATAATGTGGAAAATTAAAAATTCACACTGTAGGACCCAGAATATGCTGAGAATATCTGAAAAAGTAGGAAAATGAGAAAATCACACTGTAGGACCCAGAATATGACGAAAAAACCTGAAAAACCTGAAAAATTAAAAATTCACACTAAAGGACCAGGAATATGGCGAGAAAACCTGAAAAACGAGGAAAATTAAACAAACTGTAGGACCCAGAACATGGCCAGAAAACCTGAAAAACATGGAAAAATAAATATTCACACTGTAGGACCCAGAATATGGTGAGAAGCACTGAAAAAGAGGAAAATGAGAAAATCACACTGTAGTACCCAGAATATTACAAAAAACAACTTAAAAATGTGGAAAATTTAAAATTCACACTGTAGTACCCAGAATATTGTGAGAAATCCTGAAAAAAGTAGAAATTAAAAAACTCACAGAGAAGGACGCCGATTATAGAGTGAAAATCTGAGATAGGTGGAAAATGAGAAAAACACACTGTAGGACCCAGAATTGCCAAAAAACTTGTAAAACGTCGAAAATAAAAAAAAATCATACTGTAGGACACAGAATATGCCGAGAAACCCTTGAAAAATGAGGAAAATTAAAAATACACGCTGTAGGAGCCAGAATATTGTGAGAACCCCGGAAAAAAGTAGAAAATTAAAAACTCACACTGAAGGACCCCGAATATGGCAAGCAAACCTGAAAAACGAGGAAAATTTAAATCTCACACTGAAGGACACAGAATATGGCAAGAAAACCTGAAAACCCTGCAAAATTCAATATTCACACTGTAGGACCCAGAATATGGCAAGAAACACTGAAAAATGTTGAAAATTAAAAATTCAAACAATATGACCAGAATATGGCAAGAAACCTTGAAAAACGTGGAAAATTAAAAATTCACACAGAAGGACCCGGAATAAGGCAAGAAAACCTGAAAAATGAGGAAAATTAAAAACTCACACTGAAGGACCCCGAATATGGCGAGAAAACCTGAAAAAGGTGGAAAATGAGAATAATCACACTGTAGGACCCAGAATATGCCAAGAAACCCTAAAAAACATGGAAAATTAAAAATACACGCTGTAGGACCCAGAATATGGCCAGAAACCCTGAAAAAGGTAGAAAATTACATACTCACACTGAAGGACCCCAAATATGGCAAGAAAACCTGAAAAAGGTGCAAAATGAGAAAATAAAAATGTAGGACCCAGAATTTTTTTTAATTTTTAATATTTTTTATTACATATTTTCCTCAATTACATTTCCAATGCTATCACAAAAGTCCCCCATAGCGCCCATCACTTCCCTACCCACCCATTCCCATTCTTTTGGTCCTGGCATTCCCCTATATTGGGGCATATAAAGTTTGCAAGTCCAATGGGCCTCTCTTTCCAGTGATGGCCGACTAGGCCATCTTTCGATACATATGCAGCTAGAGACAAGAGCTCCGGGGTACTGGTTAGTTCATCATGTTGTTCCAACTATAGGGTTGCAGATCCCTTCATCTCTTTGGGTACTTTCTCTAGCTTCTCCATTGGGAGCCCTGTGATACATCCAATAGCTGACTGGGAACATCCACTCCTGTGTTTGCTAGGCCCCGGCATCGTCTCACAAGAGAAGGCTATATTTGGGTCCTTTCAGCAAAATCTTGCTAGTGTATGCAATGGTGTCAGCGTTTAGAAGCTTATTATGGGATGGATCCCTGGATATGGCAGTCTCTAGATGGTCCATCCTTTCATCACAGCTCCAAACTTTGTCTCTGTAACTCCTTCCATGGGTGTTTTGTTCCCAATTCTAAGAAGGGGCACAGTGTCCACATTTTGGTCTTCATTCTTCTTGAGTTTCATGCGTTTAGGAAATTGTATCTTATATCTTGGGTGTCCTAAGTTTTGGGCTAATATCCACTTATCAGTGAATACATATTGTGTGAGTTTCTTTGTGATTGTGTTACCTCACTCAAGTTGATGCCCTCCAGATCCATCCCTTTGGCTAGGAATTTCATAAATTCATTCTTTTTAATAGCTGAGTAGTACTCCATTGTGTAAATGTACCATAATTTCTGTATCCATTCCTCTGTTGAGGGACATCTGGGTTCTTTCCAGCTTCTGGCTATTATAAATAGGGCTGCTATGAACATAGTGGAGCATGTGTCCTTCTTACTGGTTGGGACATCTTCTGGATATATGCCCAGGGAGAGGTATTGCTGGATCCTCCGGTAGTACTATGTCCAATTTTCTGAGGAACGCCAGACTGATTTCCAGAGTGGTTGTACAAGCTTGCAATCCCACCAACAATGGAGGAGTGTTCCTCTTTCTCCACATCCTCGCCAGCATCTGCTGTCACCTGAATTTTTGATCTTAGCCATTCTGACTGGTGTGAGGTGGAATCTCAGGGTTGTTTTGATTTGCATTTCCTGATGATTAAGGATGCTGAACATTTTTTCAGGTGCTTCTCTGCCATTCGGTTATTCTTCAGGTGAGAATTCTTTGTTCAGTTCTGAGCCCCATTTTTTAATGGGGTTATTTGACTTTCTGGAGTCCACCTTCTTGAGTTCTTTATATATATTGGATATTAGTCCCTTATCTGATTTAGGATAGGTAAAGATCCTTTCCCAATCTGTTGGTGGTTTTTTTGTCTTATTGATGGTGTCTATTGCCTTGCAGAAGCTTTGCTGTTTCATGAGGTCCCACTTGTCAATTCTCGATCTTACAGCACAAGCCATTGCTGTTCTATTCAAGAATTTTCCCCCTGTGCCCATATCTTCAAGAATTTTCCCCACTTTCTCCTCTATAAGTTTCAGTGTCTCTGGTTTTATGTGAAGTTCCTTGATCCACTTAGACTTGACCTTAGTACAAGGACCCAGAATATGGCAAGCAACCCTGAAAAGCGTAAAAATTAAAAATTCACACAGTGGGACAGTGAATATGGCGAGAAACCATGAAAAAAGTGGATAATTAAAAATTCACACTGTATTACCCAGAATATGGCAAGAAATACTGAAAAACGTGGAAAGTTAAAAATTCCCACTGAAAGACCTGGAATATGGCAAGAAAACCTGAAAACCTGGAAATGAGAAAATCACGCTGTAGGACCCAGAATATGACGAAAAAAACCTGAAAAACGTGGAAAATTAAAAATTCACACTGAAGGACCCGGAATATGGCAAGAATCCCTGAAAAAGATGGAAAATGAGAAAATCACACTGTAGGACACAAAAATGCGAAAACACTTTAAAAAAATTGGAAAATGAGAAAATCACACTGTAGGACCCAGAATATGCTGAGAAACCCTGAAAAACGATGAAAAATAAAAATACGCTTTGTACGAGCCAGAATATGACAAGCAACCCTGAAAAGGTGGAAAAGGAGAATAATCACACTGTAGGACACAGAATTGCAAAAAAACTTGAAAAACGTGGAAAATGAAAAAATAACACTGTAGGACCCAGAATATGCTGAGAAACCCTGAAAAATGTGGAAAATTATATACACATGCTGTAGGACCCAGAATATGGCGAAAAAGCCTGAAAAAATTAGAAAAGAAAAACTCACAATGAAAGACCGGGAATATGGAGAGAAAACCTGAGAAAGGTAGAAATTGAGAAAATCACACTGAAGGATACTGAATTGCGAAAAAAACTTGTAAAAATTTGAAAATGACAAACTCACACTGTAGGATCCAGAATATGCCAAGAAACCCTAAAAAACGTGGAAAATTAAAAATTCACAGTGAAGTACCCGGAATATGGCAAGAAAACCTGAAAAAAGTGGAAAATGAGAAAATCACACTGTAAGACCCAAAATATGCCGAGAAACCCTGAAAAACGTGGAAAATGAAAAATTCACGCTAAAGAACCCGGAATATGGCGGAGAAAACCTGAAAAAGGTGGAAAATGCAAAAATCATATGTAGGACCCACAATTGCGAAAAAACTTGAAAAAGGTGGAAAATGAGAAAATCACACTGCAGGACCCATAATATGCTGAGAAACCTTGAAAAACGTGAAAATTTAAAAATTCATACTTAAGGACCCATAAAATGGCGAGAAAACCTGAAAAATGAGGAAAATTAAAAACTCAAACTGAAGGACCCAGAATATGGGAAGAAAACCTGAAAAACATGGAAAATTAAATATTCACACTGTAGGACACAGAATATGGCGAGAAACACTGAAATAGGAGGAAAATGAGAAAATCACACTTTAGTACCCAGAATATTACAAAAAAACTTAAAAACGTGGAAAATTTAAAATTCAAACTGTAGGACCCAGAATATGTTGAGAAACCCTGAAAAAAGTAGAAATTAAAAAACTCACACAGAAGGACCCCGAATATGGCGAGAAAAACTGAAAAAAGTGGAAAATGAGAAAATCACACTGTAGGACCCAGAATGGGGAAAAAACTTGAAAACGTCGAAAAAATAAAAATCACACTGTAGGACCCAGAAAATGCTAAGAAACCCTTGAAAAACGTGGAAAATTAAAAAAAACACGCCATAGGACCCAGAATATAGCGAGAAAACCTGAAAAAAGTAGAAAATTAAAAACTCACACTGAAGGACCCCGAATATGGCAAGAACACCTGAAAAACGTGGAAATGAGAAAATCACACTGTAGCACCCAAATATGACGAAAATACCTGAAAAACGTGGAAAATTAATATTTCACACTGAAGGACCCGGAATATGGCGAGCAAACCTGAAATATGAGGAAAATTAAAATATCACACTGAAGGACCCCGAATATGACGAGAAAAACTGAAAAACCTGGAAAATTATTCACACTGTCGGAACCAGAATATGGCGAAGAAACACTGAAAAACGTTGAAAACTAAAAATTCAACCATAGCACCAGAATATGGCAAGAAACCTTGAAAAATGTGGAAAATTAAAAATTCACACTGTAGGACCCAGAAAACGCTGAGAAAATTTGAAAAAGTTAAAAAATGAGTAAATATCACTGTAGGACCTAAATATGACGAAAAAAACTTAAAAACGTTTAAAATTAAAAATTCACACTGTAGGACCCAGAATATGGCGAGAAACCTTGAAAAACATGAAAAATTTAAAATTCACAATGTAGGACGCAGAATGTGGCAAGAAACCCTGAAGAAGTGGAAAATTAAAAACTCACACTGAAGTGGAAAATTAAAAACTCACCGGAATATGGCAACAAACCTGAAAAAGGTGGAAAACAAGAAATTCACATTGTAGGACATAGAAATGAGAAAAAACTTTAAAAAAGTGGAAAATGAGAAAATCACACTGTAGGATCCAGAATATACCCAGAAAACCTGAAAAACGAGGAAAAATAAAAATAAGCTTTGTAGGAGCCAGAATATGACAAGAAACCCTGAAAAAAGTAGAAAATTAAAAACACTGAAGGACAAGGAATATTGCAAGAAAACCTGAAAAAGGTGGAAATTAGAATAATCACACTGTAGGACACAGAATTGCGAAAAAACTTGAAAAACGTCGAAAAAAAGAAAATCACAATGAAGGACCCCAGACTATGCCGAGAAACCCTGAAAAACATGGAAAATTAAATATACATGCTGTAGGACCCAGAATATGGCGAAAAACCCTGAAAAAATTAGAAAAGAAAAACTCACAATGAAAGTCCCAGAATATGAAGAAAAAACTTGGGAAAGGTAGAAAATGAGAAAATCACACTGAAAGGTACAGAATTGCGAAAAAACTCTTAAAAAGTGGAAAATGATAAAATCACACTGAAGGATCCAAAATATGCCAAGAAACCCTGAAAAACGTGGAAAATTAAAAATTCACACTGAAGGACCCAGAAAATGGTGAGAAAACCTAAAAAAAGGAGGAAAATTAAAAACTAAAACTGAAGGACCCAGAATATGGCGAGAAAACCTGAAAAACATGGAAATTAAATATTCACACTATAGGACCCAGAATATGGCAAGAAACACTGAAAAAGGAGGAAAATGAGAAAAATCACACTGTAGTACCCAGAATATTATGAAAAAAAAACTTAAAAACGTGGGAAATTTAAAATTCAAACTGTAGGACCCAGAATATGGCGAGAACCCTGAAAAATGTAGAAATTAAAAAACTCACAAAGAAGGACCCTGAATATGGTGAGAAAACCTGAAAAAGATGGAAAATGAGAAAATCAAACTGTAGGTCCCAGAATTGCGAAAAGACTTGAAAAAAGTCGAAAATAAAAAAAAAAACACACTCTAGGACCAAGAAAATGACAAGAAACCCTTGCAAAACGTGGAAAATTAAAAATACATGCCGTAGGACACAGAATATGGCGAGAAACCCTGAAAGAATTAGAAAATTAAAAACTCACACTGAAGGACCCCAATATGGCGAGAAACCTAAAATCAAGGAAAATTAAAAACTCACACTGTAGGACCCAGAATATGGCAAAATACCTGAAAAAGGTGTAAAATGAGAAAATCACACTGTAGGAGGCCGAATTGCGAAAAAACTTGAAAAATGTCGAAATGAGAAAATCACTCTGTAGGACCCAGAATATGCCGAGAAACCTGAAAAACGTGGAAAATTTAAATACACGCTGTATGACACAGAATAAGTCGAGACACCTTGAAAAATTAGAAAATTAAAAACTCACACTGAAGGACCCCAAATATGGCGAGAAAACCTGAAAAAGGTGGAAAATGAGAAAATCACACTGTAGGACCCAGAACTACGAAAACACTTGAAAACGTGGAAAATGAGAAAATCACACTGCAGAAACCAGAATATGCGAGAAACCCTGAAAAACGTGAAAAATAAAAATTCACACTGTACGACCTAGAATATGGCGAAAAACCATGAAAAAGTAGAAAATTAGAATTTCACACTGTAGGATCCAGAATATGCGGAGAAAACCTGAAAAAGGTGCAAAATGAATAAATCACACTGTAGGACCCAGAATAGTATGAAAAAAACTTAAAAACGTGGAAAGTTAATAATTCACACTGTAGGAACCAGAATATGGCGAGAAACCCTGAATAACGTGGAAAATTAAAAATACACGCTGTAGGACCAGAATATCTGGAGAAACCCTGAAAAAATTAGAAAATTAAAAATTCACACATAAGGATCGCAAATATGGAGAGAAAACTTGAAAAAGGTTATGGAAAATGAGAAAATCACACTGTATGACCCAGAATTGCGAAAAAAACTTGAAAAACTTGGAAATGACAAAATCACACTTTAGGACCTGGAAAATGTCAGGATACCCTGAAAAACGTGAAAATTAAAAATTCACACAGTAGGACCGAGAATATGGCGAGAAACCATGAAAAATGTAGAAAATTAAAAACTCACACAGAAGGACCCTGAATATGGCAAGAAAACCAGAAAAATGTTGAAAATGAGAAAATCACACTGTAGGATCCAGAATATGTCGAGAAAACTTGAAAAACGTGAAAAATTAAAAATACACACTTTACGACCCAGAATATGGCGAGAAACCCTGAAAAAAGTAGAAAATTAAAAACTCACAATGAAGGACTCCAAATATGGCAAAAAAAAAAAAAAACCTGAAAAAAGTGGAAAATGAGAAAATCACACTGTAGGACCCAGAATTACGAAAAAACTTGAAAAACGAGGAAAATGAGAAAATAACACTGCAGGACCCAGAATATGCCGAGAAACCATGAAAAACGTGAAAATTAAAAATTCACACTGTCGGATACAGAATATGGCGAGAAACATTGAAAAAAGTGGAAAATTAAAAATTCACACTGTATTACCCATAATATGGAGAGAAACACTGAAAAACGTGGAAATTAAAAATTCACACTGAAGGACCTGGAATATGGCAAGAAAAACATCAAAAACTTGGAAATGAGAAAATCACACTGTAGGACCCAGAATATGACAAAAAAATGTGAAAAACGTGGAAAATAAAAATTCACACTGAAGGACCAGGAATATGGGGAGAAAACCTGAAAAACGAGGAAAA
Source organism: Mus caroli (assembly GCF_978045245.1). Lineage (NCBI taxonomy): Eukaryota > Metazoa > Chordata > Mammalia > Rodentia > Muridae > Mus > Mus caroli. Next base: position 1,206,894 of record NW_028227292.1, on the reverse strand, counting down.
TTAAAAACTCACACTGAAGGACCCAGAATATGGCGAGAAACCCTGAAAAAAGTAGAAAATTAAAAACTGACACTGAAGGACCACGAATATGGCGAGACACCTGAAGAAGGTAGAAAATGAGAATTATCACAGTGTAGGAACCAGAATTGCGAAAAAACATGAAAAACGTCGAAAATGAGAAAATCACACTGTAGGACCCAGAAGATGCTGAGAAACCCTAAAAACGTGGAAAATTAAAAATTCACACTATCGAACCCAGAATATGTCGAGAAACTTGAAAAAGATAGAAAATTAAAAACTCACACAGATGGACCCTGAATATGGCAAGAAAACCAGAAAAATGTTGAAAATGAGAAAATCACACTGTAGGATCCAGAATATGTCGAGAAAATTTGAAAAACGTGAAAAATTAAAAATACACACTTTACGACCCAGAATATGGCGAGAAACCCTGAAAAAAGTAGAAATTAAAAACTCACAATGAAGGACTCCAAATATGGCAAAAAAAAAAAAAACTGAAAAAAGTGGAAAATGAGAAAATCACACTGTAGGACCCAGAATTACGAAAAAACTTGAAAAACGAGGAAAATGAGAAAATAACACTGCAGGACCCAGAATATGCCGAGAAACCATGAAAAACGTGAAAATTAAAAATTCACACTGTCGGATACAGAATATGGCGAGAAACATTGAAAAAAGTGGAAAATTAAAAATTCACACTGTATTACCCATAATATGGAGAGAAACACTGAAAAACGTGGAAATTAAAAATTCACACTGAAGGACCTGGAATATGGCAAGAAAACATCAAAAACTTGGAAATGAGAAATCACACTGTAGGACCCAGAATATGACAAAAAAATGTGAAAAACGTGGAAAATAAAAATTCACACTGAAGGACCAGGAATATGGGGAGAAAACCTGAAAAACGAGGGAAAATTAAAAACTCACACTGAAGGACCCAGAATATGGGCGGAGAAACCCTGAAAAAAGTAGAAAATTAAAAACTGACACTGAAGGACCACGAATATGGCGAGACACCTGAAGAAGGTAGAAAATGAGAATTATCACAGTGTAGGAACCAGAATTGCGAAAAAACATGAAAAACGTCGAAAATGAGAAAATCACACTGTAGGACCCAGAAGATGCTGAGAAACCCTAAAAACGTGGAAAATTAAAAATTCACACTATCGAACCCAGAATATGTCTAGAAACCTTGAAAAAAGTAGAAAATTAAAAACTCACACTGAAGGACCCCAAATATGGCGAGAAAACCTGAAAAAAGTAGAAAATTAAAAATTCATATTGAAGGACACCGAATATGGCGGAAACACCTGAAAAAGTTGGAAAATGAGAATAATCACACTGTAGGACCCAGATAGGGAAAAAAAACTTGAAAAAAGTCTAAAATGAGAAAATCACACTGCAGGACCCAGAATATGCCGAGAAACCCTGAAAAATGTGAAATTAAAAATTCACACTGTCGGACACAGAATATGGCGAGAAACCATGAAAAAAGTGGAAATTTAAAAATTCACACTGTATTACCCAGAATATGGCAAGAAATACTGAAAAACCTGGAAAATTAAAAATTCACACTGAAGGACCTGGAATATGGCAAGAAAACCTGAAAAAGGTGGAAAATGAGAAAATCACACTGTAGGACCCAGAATATGACGAAAAAACCTGAAAAACGTGAAAAATTAAAAATACACGCTGTAGGACACAGAATATGTCGAGAAACACTGAAAAATTAGAAAATTGAAAACTCACACTGAAGGACCCCAAATATGGCTAGAAAACCTGAAAAAGTAGAAAATTAAAAATTCACACTGAAGGACCCCGAATATGGCGAGAAACCTAAAAAGGTGGAATATGAGAATAATCACATTATAGGACCAGAATTGCAAGAAAAAAATAGAAAAACGTCCAAAAATGAGAAAAACACCTGTAGGTCCCAGAATATGCCGAGAAACCCTGAAAAACGTGGACAATAAAAAATACACACTATAGGACCCAGAATATGACGAGAAAACCTGAAAAACGTGGAAAATTAAAAATTCACACTGAAGGACCCCGAATACGGCGAGAAATCCTGAAAAAAGCAGAAAATTAAAAATACACGCTGTAGGTCCCAGAATATGGCGAGAAACCCTGAAAAAGTTTCAGTGTCTCTGGTTTTATGTGAAGTTCCTTGATCCACTTAGACTTGACCTTAGTACAAGGACCCAGAATATGGCAAGAAACCCTGAAAAACGTGAAAACTAAAAATTCACACAGTGGGACAGAGAATATGGCGAGAAACCATGAAAAAAGTGGATAATTAAAAATTCACACTGTATTACCCAGAATATGGCAAGAAATACTGAAAAACGTGGAAAATTAAAAATTCACCTGAAGGACCTGGAATACAGCAAGAAAACCTGAAAAACGTGGAAATGACAAAATCACACTGTGAGACCCAGAATATGACGAGAAAACCTGAAAAACGTGGAAAATTAAAAATTCACACTGAAGGACCCCGAATATGGCGAGAAATCCTGAAAAAAGCAGAAAATTAAAAATACACGCTGTAGGACCCAGATTATGGCGAGAAACCCTTAAAAAAACGAGAATATAAAAAATTACACTGAAGGACCCCCAAATATAGCGAGAAAACCTGATAAAGGTGGAAAATGAGAAAATCATAGTGTAGGACACAGTAATGCAAAAAAAATTGAAAAAAGTGGAAAATGAGAAAATCACACTGTAGGACCCAGAATAGGCCGAGAAACCCTGAACAACATGGAAAATTAAAAATACACTTAGTAGGACCAGAATATGGCAAGAAACCCTGAAAAAAGTAGAAATTAAAAACTCACACTGAAGGACCCCAAATATGGCGAGAAAACCTGATAAAGGTGGAAAATGAGAAAATCATAGTGTAGGACACAGTAATGCAAAAAAAAATTGAAAAAAGTGGAAATGAGAAAATCACACTGTAGGACCCAGAATAGGCCGAGAAACCCTGAACAACATGGAAAATTAAAAATACACTCAGTAGGACCCAGAATATGGCAAGAAACCCTGAAAAAAGTAGAAAATTAAAAACTCACACTGAAGGACCCCGAATATGTTGAATAAACCTGAAAAAAATAGAAAATTAAAAGTCACATAGAAGGACCCCAAATATGGCGAGAAAACCTGAAAAAGGTGGAAAATGAGAAAATCACACTGTAGGACCAGGAATTAACAAAAAATTTGAAAAACGTGGAAATGAGAAAAATCACACTGCAAGAACCAGAATATGCCGAGAAACCCTGAAAAAGGTGAAAATTAAAATTCACACAGTCGTTCCCAGAATATGGCAAGACACCATGAAAAAAGTGGAAATTAAAAATTCACACTGAAAGACCCCGAATATGGCGAGAAAACTTGGATAATGAGAAAAATTAAAAACTCACACTGAAGGACCCAGAATAGGTGTGAAAAACTGAAAAAAGTAGAAAATTAAAAATTCACACTGAAGGACCCCGAATATGTTGAATAACCTGAAAAAAAATAGAAAATTAAAAAGTCACATAGAAGGACCCCAAATATGGCGAGAAAACCTGAAAAAGTGGAAAATGAGAAAATCACACTGTAGGACCCAGAATTACGAAAAAACTTGAAAAACGTGGATAATGTGAAAATCACACTGCAGGACCCAGAATATGCCGAGAAACCCAGAAAATGTGTAAATTAAAAATTCACACTGTATTACCCATAATATGGCAAGAAATACTGAAAAACGTGGAAAATTAAAAATTCACACTGAAGGACCTGGAATATGGCAAGAAAACCTGAAAAACGTGGAAATGACAAAATCACACTGAAGGACCCCGGAATATGGCGAGCAATCCTGAAAAACGAGGAAAATTATAAACTCACACTGAGGGACCCAGAATTACGTAAAAACTTGAAAAACGTGGAAAATGAGAAAATCACACTGCAAATACCAGAATATGCTGAGAAACCCTGAAAAACGTGAAAATTAAAAATTCACACAGTTGGACAGAGAATATGGCGAGAATTCATGAAAAAAGTGGAAAATTAAAAATTCACACTGTATTACCCAGAATATGGCGAGAAATACTGAAAAACGTGGAAAATTGAAAACTCACACTGAAGGACCCCAAATATAGCGAGAAAACCTGAAAAAGGTGGAATATGAGAAAATCATACTGTAGGACCCAGAATATGCCGAGAAACTCTGAAAAACGTGGAAAATTAAAAATATACTCTGTAGGACCCAGAATATGGTGAGAAACCCTGAAAAAAGTAGAAAATTAAAAACTCACACTGAAGGGCCCCGAATATGGTGAAAAAACCTGAAATAGGTGGAAAATGAGAAAATCACACTGAAGGACCCAGAATAACAGAAAAACTTGAAAATCTTGGAAATGAGAAAAACACACTGCAGGACCCAGATAATTCCTAGAAACTCTGAAAATCGTGAAATTTAAAAATTCACACTATGGGACCCAGAATATGGCCCTGCCTTGCCTAGCCTAGCCCTGCCTAGCCCAGCCTATCCTGCCTAGTCCAGCCTAGCCCTGCCTAGCCCAGCCCCTTCCCTGCCTAGCCCTGCCCTGCCTAGCCTAGCCCTGCTTAGCCCAGCCCTTCCCTGCCTAGCCTAGTCTAGCCTAGCCCTGCCCTGCCCTGCCTAGCCCTGCTTAGCCTAGCCCTGCCTAACCTAGCCCTGCTCTGCCTAGCCTAGCCCTTACTGCCTGACCCTGTTTTTAACCAGGCTGGTCTCGAACTCAGAAACTACTGCCTCTGCCTCCAGAGTGCTCTCATTAAGAGCTCGAGCCACCACTGACTGTTGGGTTTTCTAAGTCTTACATTGGTATGGTGTCTGTTTCTCAGCTGTGAAACCCTAATTAAGACATGTAGTCAGTCCTAGGTCAGCCATAGCTACAGAGTGAGGCATTGTCTAAAACAAAACAAAACAAAAAAAATAGAAATAATAAAATAAATAAATTAAGCAACCACATGATATCTTTTCTTTCTTTAGATGATACTCAGAGCTTGAAGCAGTTCACCCATGAGACCTCAGCTCTGGACATTGAGGCTGTTTCCCAAACAAGTATTAGGGCTGAACCTGAGGGGTTCTACTGCTGAGTTGTGTCCCCCACTTTAAAAAAAAGTTGTTTTCAAAGGCTGCAGGTTCTTAGCACTGTTGCTTATTACAGTTGAGTCACAGCCCTGAACTTTCAGTGGTAGTTAAAGGCACTGAGAAGAGCTTCCTATAGACATAAAAGGCCAAGTCTTTGTTATTAAAAAGTTAATCTGGATTCCCCCACCCCCTGGCATCCTAAGAATTCCTAGAAAGGAAGACAGGGACCTGGGCAGAAGGGTGCAAGGCTACTGGTGATTGTAAGTGGTAACAGAAGGCTTTCTCTTGTTGGTACCCTACCCCAAGTTACACTGTCACTTCTTTTTCCTTGTTGTTGTTTTGTCGGTTTGTATTCTCTACATAGCCCCTTTCCCTTCCTAACCTTGGTGGTCCTGAACCTTACTGTCCTTTAACTCAGTGATTTGCCTGTCTTGCTAGGATGAAACTGTGAGCTACCATCCAGAAGGAAGCACCCTGCTGAGGTTAGATTGGGGTCTCTTCCAGTTTCCTCTATGAACATGCATATGGCAGGCCTGATCTTTCTTTTTTTCTTTTCCTTTTCTTTTTAAAGATTTATTTATTTATTTTATTTAAGTATGCTGTAGCTATCATCAGACACTCCAGAAAAGGGTGTCAGATGCTGAAGAATCTAAATCATTCTTATTGTCTGCATATGATGTATATAAACACAGCCTCACATATACTCAAAAAAAAATGAAAGATGGGGCTACAGAGAGGGCTCAACAATTAAGAGCATTGTCTCCTCTTCCAGAGAAACTGGGCTCAATTACCAGTATATATATGGTGGCCCATCTCCAGTTCCAGGGGATCTAATACTCTGTTCTGGAGTTTGTGGGCACAGCATACACATGCAAAACACCCTTACATTAAAATAAAATAGATTATTGAGAGAGAGGAGAGAGAGGGGGTGAGAGAGAGGGGAGGTAATCATAACTCCCGACGAGTTTGAAGACCTGAGCTTCATCACTTACACAAATAAATAAATGCAAAATATTTTTTATAAATAAACTCTGCCATTTACCTTTAAAAATTCCTAGAAAACAAGTTCTATGAGCAACAGTTATATTTACTATATCTAAAGGACAGTCATGAGCATATTCTCTAAATAGAAAATGGTCTGGTAGTCTTAGAATTGGAAAAGACAAACCAAGGAAGGTTTGCAATTACATAATGAGGCAGCTCAGCCCAGCTCTTAGGTTGGAAAAATAAAATACATAATTGAGAGAGAGGAAAGAGGGCTTTTGAGAGAGAGAGAGGGGAGGTCATCGTACCTCTTGACAGGTTTGAAAAATCAGAGCTTCATAACTCACACAAATAAATAACTTCAAAATATTTTTTAAACAAATTCTGCCATTTACCCTTAAAAATATCAAGAAAACAAGTAAGTTTTATGAGCAACAGTTATATTTACTGTATCTAAAGGATAGTCATGAGCATAATCTCTAAACAGAAAAAGGTCTGGTAATCTTAGAAATGGAAAAGAGAAACCAAGTATTTCTTCATATAAAAGCATACAGTAAGTGAACATTTAAAACTACAAGAGGCTACAGTGTGGCATGGCGGTGGAGATTGCTCCAACCTTGGGAAAGTCACACGTGAACCCCTTTAAGTTGGGGTGCAGGGAGGTGATGATTGGTTCCTTCCTATGCTGGTTCTTTTGTGCCTCTTCCTTCCATGATTAGGAAGGTTTGCAATTACATAATGAGGCAGCTCAGCCAAGCCCTTAATTTGGAAATAGGACTAGAGGATAGGATACACCTGAAGACAGACAGCCATTGTTCTGTGTTCTTGATGCTTCAATGGAAGCATCTGGTATTCTGTGTGCAGTGTGATAGGTCCCATTCCAGAGGCATAGGTAAGAACCCGATTCCTGGTACTCTGACAGAAAAGGACCTAGGAGAAGCCCCGAGGGTGGGTGTGGATAGGACATTGCCTGAGCCTCCTTTGGCTCAGATCCGTACCCCTGGATTGGTTGGACCCTCACTAGGATCCCCAACTTAACCCTACTGACATCTAGGTTAGTCATTTGAGCTCTAGTTGGATTCCCTTGACTGACCTGTTGGTCCCTATGGCCACCCTAAGTCAGCTCCCAGATCCTGTGCCACCTAGGCTCAGACTTGACAGGCTATGTCTGTTAACAACAAAATCAGGGTGCCAGACTCACAGGAGACATTTCTTACATTTAGATTACGTTCATTTTGGGGGAAACAGAGGACAACACAGACGTCGGTTGAGGCCAATATACAGTTTAGTAAGCAAATACTGATCAGATGCGCAAAGACCTGCTACAGCTATGGAAACAGGTTTAACCATGCTCCTCCAGTGCCAGCCATGGCTTTGCCTGTCTGCATTGTATTTCTATGATATGCCAACGGAGCAGGTGCTCACCAAGGATTTGCTCTGGGGATGCTTACCCAGTGGTGGTCACAATTAGTAAACTTCTAAGCTAAATAACAGTTCCCCATCTAGCACAGTGGTTAGAGCACAAGATTATTAATCTCAGGGTCGTTGGTTTGAGCCCAAATTTGGACGAGATGTTATTTTAGTTGGGTCTCGACTGGAGACAATGCTGGCACTTCCCAGGAGTACCCCATGGTTGGGGTTCTGCTTTCTGTATCTCTGACATTAGAACTGGAGGTAGGGAGCATTTGGTGGGTCTTTTGCTCTGCTTGAAGCAACACTGGGTGTACTAAATTGCAGTGGGTGCAAGTGTTATAGACTCTACACTAGTTTTGACATTCTTGAGCAATTGGGGCACTGGGTAGTCTTGGATTACCCTTTTCAGGTAGATCTGAAACTCAATTCTTTTGGTGTTTGCTGAATTCAACCAGAGGATTCCAAGATATCCCTCTTAGAAAGACTAGCTGGAGCTTCTCTTTAAGGCTTGTTGGTCCTACCCCTAGAGGATTCTCACTTAGGGTCTGAGAGGATCTTCCTAGGTTCAAATCTTGGAGCAGTCCTCTTCTTTTGCCAATCAAACCCTGAGGATTAAAAATCAACCTTGGCTCCTTAGAAGGTATGACTAAACAAATGAAAAAGGAAATTCCTAAGTACCCAAAGTGGTATTTTTGGTTGGTTTCTTTGGAGCTTGTTTTCTGTTTTAGGCAGAGTCTTGTTCCTTTACCTTAGGCTGCTCCTGACAAAGTCAAGGATAGCTGCATTTCTAATCTTCATGCCTTCACTTCTTGTGTGCTGGAAAGATAGGCATGTGTATTAATCTGGTGTTTAGGTTGGAACCCAGGCTTAGGCAAGCAATTAGATGAGCTACAGCATCAGCTCATAACTCAAAATGTCCACCAAGAATTGCTGGCATTATTCAAATTAGCCTGAAGGATACAATATTCGAAAATGTTGGAATTAAAAAAAAATCAATCCAGCTACTCTGGCAAATCAGGGAGAACTGGAGCAGGCCTCTGAGATGCACCAGCTTCTAGTCAGGTCTTTAGTGTATTTGACATACCCTAATCAGGTTTTCTCGCCATATTCTGGGTCCTACACCGTGTATTTTTAATTTTCCACGTTTTCAGGGTTTCTCGGCATATTCTGGGTCCTACAATGTGATTTTCTCATTTTCGTCTTTTTTCAAGTTTTTTTTTTTTGCAATTCTGGGTCCTACAGTGTGATTTTCTCATTTTCCACCTTTTTCAGGTTTTCTCGACATATTCCGGGTCCTTCAGTGTGTGTTTTTAATTTTCTACTTTTTTTCAGGGTTTCTCTCCATATTCTGTATCCTAAAGCATGCATTTTAAATTTTTGCCATTTTTAAGGGTTTCTCGGCATATTCTGCGTCCTACAATGTGATTTTCTCATTTTAGACGTTTTTCAAGTTTATTCGCAATTCTGGGTCCTACAGTGTGATTTTCTCATTTTCCACGTTTTTCAGTTTTTCTTGCCATATTCCGGGTCATGCAGTGTGAGTTTTTAATTTTCTACTTTTTTCAGGGTTTCATGCCATATTCTGGATCCTACAGCGTGTATTTTTAATTTTCCACGTTTTTGGGTTTCTCGGCATATTCTGGGTCCTATAATGTGATTTTCTCATTTTCGACTTTTTTCAAGTTTTTTCCTAATTCTGGGTCCTACAGTGTGATTTTCTCATTTTCCACCTTTTTCAGGTTTTCATGCCATATTCGGGGTCCTTCAGTGTGAGTTTTTAATTTTCTAATTTTTTTCTGGGATTCTCGCCATATTCTGGGACTTACAGCGTGTATTCATAATTTTCCATATTTTCAGGGATTCTTGCCATATTCTGGGTCTTACAGCATCCTTTTTTTATTTTCCAATTTTTTCAAGTTTTTTCGCAATTCTGGGTCCTACAGTGTGATTTTCTCATTTCCCACCTTTCTCTGGTTTTCTCGCCATATTCGGGGTCCTTCAGTGTGAGTTTTTAATTTTCTACTTTTTTCAGGGTTTCTTGCCATATTCTGGATCCTACAGCGTGTATTTTTAATTTTCCACATTTTTCAGGGTTTTTCGGCATATTCCTGGTCCTACAGTGTGATTTTCTCATTTTCGTCTTTTTTCAAGTTTTTTTGCAATTCTGGGTCCTACAGTGTGATTTTCTCATTTTCCACCTTTTCAGGTTTTTCTCGCCATATTCAGGGTCCTTCAGTTTGAGTTTTTAATATTCTACTTTTTTCAGGGTTTCTCGCCATGTTCTGTGTCCTACAGTGTGAATTTAAATTTTCCACGTTTTTCAGGGTTTCTCACCATATTCTGGGTCCTACAGTATGAATTTTAATTTTAAACGTTTTTAAGTTTTTTTCTTCATATTCTGGGTCCTACAGTGTGATTTTCTCATTTTCCAACTTTTAGAGGTTTTCTCTGAATATTCTGGGTCCTACAGTGTGAATTTTTAATTTTCCACGTTTTTCAGTGTTTCTTGCCATATTCTGGGTGCTACAGTGTGAATACTTAAGTTTCCTTATTTTTCAGGTTTTCTTGCCATATTCTGGGACCTTCAGTGTGAGTTATTAATTTTCCTTGTTTTTCATGTTTTCTTGCCATATTACGGGTCCTTCAGTGTGAATTTTTAATTTCCCACTTTTTTCATTGTTTATAGCCATATTCTAGGTACGACAGTGTGAATTTTTAATTTTCACGATTTTCAGGGTTTCTTGGCATATTCTGGGTCCTGTAGTGTGATTTTCTCATTTTCCACGTTTTTAAAGTTTTTTAGTAACTCTGGGTCCTACAGTTTGACTTTCTCACTTTCCAACTTTTTCAGGTTTTCTTGCCATATTCCGCTACCTTTAGTGAGACTTTTTAATTTTCTACTTTTTTCAGGGTTTCTCACCATATTCTGGGTCCTACACCATGTATTTTTAATTTTCCACGATTGTCAAGGTTTCTTGGCATATTCTGGGTCCTACAGTGTGATTTACTCGTTTTCGACGTTTTTCAAGTTTTTTCGCAATTCTGGGTCCTACAGTGTGATTTTTCTCATTTTCCACCTTTTTCAGGTTTTCTCGCCAAATTCTGTGTCCTTCAGTGTGAATTTTAAATTTTCCAGGTTTTTCGGGGTTTCTCGCCATATTCTGGGTCCTACCGTGTGAATTTTTAATTTTGAACGTTTTTAAGGTTTTTTTTCATCATATTCTGGGTCCTACAATGTGATTTTATCATTTTCCAACTTTTTCAGGTTTTCTCGTCATATTCTGGGTCCTACAGTGTGAATTTTTAATTTCCTACGTTTTTCAGGGTTTCTCGACATATTCTCGGTCCTACAGTGTTATTTTCTCATTTTCCACTTCTTCAATTTTTTTCGAATTTCTGTGTCCTATAGTGTGATTTTCTCATTTTCCACCTTTTTCAGGTGTTCTCGCCATATTCCGGGTCCTTCAGTGTGAATTTTTAATTTTCTAATTTTTTCAGGGATTCTCTCCATATTCTGGGACCTACAGAGTGTATTTTTAATTTTCCACGTTTTTCAGGGTTTCTCAGCATATTCTGAGTCCTACAATGTGATTTGCTCATTTTCGACGTTTTCAAGTGTTTTCGCAATTCTGGGTCCTACAGTGTGATTTTCACAATTTTCACCTTTATAAGGTTTTCTCGCCATATTCGGGGTCCTTCAGTTTGTGTTTTTAATTTTTACTTCTTTCAGGGTTTCTCGCTATATTCTGTGTCCTACACTATGAATTTTAGTTTTAAACGTTTTTAGTTTTTTTCATCATATCTGGGTCCTGCAGTGTGATTTTCTCATTTTCCAACTTTTTCAGGTTTTCTCGGAATTGTCTGGGTTCTACAGTGTGGATTTTTAATTTTCCATGTTTTTCAAGTTTTCTTGCCATATTCTGGTCCTACAGTGTGAATTTTTAACTTTCCACGATTTTCAGTGTTTCTCGCCATATTCTGGGTCCTACAGTGTGAATATTTAATTTTCTATGCTTTTCAGGTTTTCTCGCCATATTCTGGGTCCTTCAGTGTGAATTTTTAATTTTCCACTTTTTTAATGGTTTATCGACATATTATTGGTCGGACAGTGTGAATTTTTTAATTTTCACTATTTTCAGGGTTTCTCGTCATATTCTGGGTTCTGCAATGTGATTTTCTCATTTCCACGTTTTTCAATTTTTCTCGCAATTCTGGGTCCTACAGTGTGATTTTCTTACTTTCCACCTTTTTAAGTTTTTTTTGCCATATTTGGGTTTCTTCAGAGTGAGAGTTTAATTTTCTACTTTTTTCAGTGTTTCTCGCCATATTCTTGGTCCTACAGAGTGTATTTTTAATTTTCCACATTTTTCAGGGTTTCTCGGCATATTCTGGGTCCTACAGTGTGATTTTCTCATTTTCCACGTTTTTCAGGTTTTCTTGCCATATTCGGGTCCTTCAGTGTGAGTTTTTAATTTTATACTTTTTCAGGGTTTCTTGCCATATTCTGGGTCCTACAGTGTGTATTTTTAATTTTCCACGTTTTTCAGCTTTTCTCATCATATTCTGGGTCCTACAGTGTGATTTTGTTATTTTCGATGTTTTTCAAGTTTTTTCGCAATTCTGGGTCCTACAGTGTGATATTCTCATTTTCCACCTTTTTCAGGTTTTCTAGCCATATTCGGGGTCCTTCAGTGTGAGTTTTTAATTTTCTACTTTTTCAGGGTTTCTCACCATATTCTGGGTCCGAATGTGTGCATTTTTAATTTTCCACGTTTTTCAGGGTTTCTCGGCATATTCTGGGTCTTACAGTGTGATTTTCTCATTTTCCACTTTTTTCAAGTTTTTTCGCATTTCTGTGTCCTTCAGTGTGATTTTCTCATTTCCACCGTTTTCAGGTTTTATTGCCATATTCAGGATCTTTCAACGTGAGTTTTTAATTTTCTATTTTTCAGGGTTTCTCGCCACGTTTACATCCTACAGTGTGAATGTTATATTTTCCACGTGTTTCAGGGTTACTTGCCATATTCTGCATCCTACAATAAAAATTTAATTTTAACCTTTTTTAAGTTTTTTTCGTCATATACTGCGTCCTATAGTGTGATTTTCTCATTTTCTACATTTTTCAGTGTTTCTTGGCATATTCTCTGTCCTACAGTGTGAATATTTAATTTTCCATGTTTTTCAGATTTTCTCGCCATATTCTGGGTCCTTCAGTGTGAGTTTTTAATTTTTTCTCGTTTTCAGGTTTTCTTGCCGTATCCAGGTACTTCAGTGTGAATTTTTAGTTTTCCACGTTTTACAGGATTTTTTGTCATATTCTGGGTCCTACCATGTGATTTTCTCATTTCCACGTTTTTCACGTTTTCTTGCCATATTCCAGGTCCTTCACTGTGAATTTTTAATTTTCCACGTTTTTCAGTGTTTCTTGCCATATTCTGAGTAATACAGTGTGAATTTTTAATTTTCCACTTTTTTCACGTTTTCTCACCATATTCTGGGTTGGACCAGTGTGAATTTTTAATTTTCACGTTTTTCAGGGTTTCTCGGCATATTCTGGGTCCTGCAGTGTGATTTTCTCATTTTCCACGTTTTCCAAGTTTTTCGTAATTCTGGGTCCTACAGTGTGATTTTCTCATTTTCTATGTTTTTAAAGTTTTTTCGCAATTCTGTGTCCTACAGTGTGATTTTTCTCATTTTTCACCTTTTTCAGGTTTTCTTGCCATATTCAGGGTCCTTCAGTGTGAGTTTTCAATTTTATACTCTTTTCAGGTTTTTTGCCATATTCTGGGTCCTACAGCGTGTATTTTTAATTTTCCATGTTTGTCAGTGTTTCTCGGCATATTCTGTGTCCTACAGTGTGATTTTCGACGTTTTTCAAGTTTTTTCGCAACTCTGGGTCCTACAGTGTGATTTTCTCATTTTCCACCTTTTTCAGGTTTTCTCGTCATATTGGGGGTCCTTCAGTGTGAGATTTTAATTTTCAACTTTTTCAGGTTTCTCGCCATATTCTGGGTCCTACAGTGTGTATGTTTAATTTTCCTCGTTTTTCAGGGTTTCTCCGCATATTCTGGGTCCTTCAGTGTGAGTTTTTAATTTTCTACTTTTTTCAGGGATTCTTGCCATATTCTGGGTCCTACAGCATGTATGTTTAATTTTCCACGTTTTTCAGGGTTTCTCAGCATATTCTGAGTCTTACAATGTGATTTTCTCATTTTCAACGTTTTTCAAGTTTTTTCGCAATTCTGGGTCCAACAGTGTGATTTTCTCTTCTTCCACCTTTTTCAGATTTTCTCGCTAAATTCGGGGTCCTTCAGTGTGAGTTTTTAATTTTCTACTTTTTTCAGGGTTTCTCGCCATATTCTGAGTCCTACAGTGTGAATTTTAAATTTTCCAGGTTTTTCAGGGTTTCTGGCCATATTCTGGGTCCTATAGTGGGAATTTTTAATTTTGAATGTTTTTAAGTTTTTTTCGTCATATTCTGGGTCCTACAGTGTGATTTTATCATTTTCCAACTTTTTCAGGTTTGCTCGGCATATTCTGGGTCCTACAGTGTGAATTTTTAATTTTCCACTTTTTTCACGGTTTCTCGCCATATTCTGGGTCGGACAGTTTGAATTTTTAATTTTCACGTTTTTCAGGGTTTCTCGCCATATTCTGGGTCCTATAGTGGGAATTTTTAATTTTGAATGTTTTTAAGTTTTTTTTGTCATATTCTGGGTCCTACAGTGTGATTTTATCATTTTTCCAACTTTTTCAGGTTTGCTCGGCATATTCTGGGTCCTACAGTGTGAATTTTTAATTTTCCACTTTTTTCACGGTTTCTCGCCATATTCTGGGTCGGACAGTTTGAATTTTTAATTTTCACGTTTTTCAGGGATTCTCGGCATATTCTGGGTCCTGCAGTGTGATTTTATCATTTTCTATGTTTTTAAAGTTTTTTCGCAATTCTGTGTCCTACAGTTTGATTTTCTCATTTTCCACCTTTTTCAGGTTTTCTTGCCATATTCAGGGTCCTTCAGTGTGAGTTTTTAATTTTATACTCTTTTCAGGGTTTCTTGCCATATTCTGCGTCTTACAGCGTGTATTTTTAATTTTCCATGTTTGTCAGTTTTTCTCGGCATATTCTGTGTCCTACAGTGTGATTTTCTCATTTTCTACCTTTTTCAGGTTTTCTTGCCATATTCAGGGTCCTTCAGTGTGAGTTTTTAATTTTCTAATTTTTTCAGTGTTTCTCAACATATTCTGGGTCATAATGCATGTATTTTTAATTTTCCACGTTTTTCAGGGTTTCTCGGCATATTCTTGGTTCTACAGTGTGATTTTCTCATTTTCCACCTTTTTCAGGTTTTCTCGCCATATTCGGGGTCCTTCAGTGTGAGTTTTTAATTTTCAACTTTTTTCAGGTTTCTCGCCATATTCTGGGTCCTTCAGTGTGAGTTTTTAATTTTCTACTTTTTTCAGGGATTCTTGCCATACTCTGGATCCTACAGCATGTATTTTTAATTTTCCACTTTTTTCAGGGTTTCTCAGCATATTCTGAGTCCTACAATGTGATTTTCTCATTTTCGACTTTTTTCAAGTTTTTTTTCGCAATTCTGGGTCCTACAGTGTGATTTTCTCATTTTCCATTTTTTTCAAGTTTTCTGGCCATATTCCTGGTGCTTCATTGTGAGTTTTAAAATTTCTACTTTTTTCAGGGTTTTTCGCCATATTCTTGGTCGGACAGTGTGAATTTAAATTTTCCACTTTTTTCAGGGTTTCTCGCCATATTCTGGTTCCTACAGTATGAATTTTAATTTTAAATGTTTTTAAGTTTTTTTCGTTATATTCTGGGTCCTACACTGTGATTTTCTCATTTTCCAACTTTTAGAGGTTTTCTCTTAATATTCTGGGTCCTACAGAGTGAATTTTTAATTTTCCACGTTTTTCAGTGTTTCTTGCCATATTCTGGGTGCTACAGTGTGAATACTTAAGTTTCCTTGGTTTTCAGGTTTTCTCGCCATATTCTGGGACCTTCAGTGTGAGTTATTAATTTTCCTTGTTTTTCAGGTTTTCTTGCCATATTCCGGGTCCTTCAGTGTGAATTTTTAATTTCCCACTTTTTTCATGGTTTATAGCCATATTCTGGGTACGATAGTGTGAATTTTTAATTTTCACGATTTTCAGGGTTTCTTGGCATATTCTGGATCATGTAGTGTGATTTTCTTATTTTCCACGTTTCTCAAGTTTTTTCGTAACTCTGGGTCCTACAGTGTGATTTTCTCATTTTCCACCTTTTTCAGGTTTTCTCGCCAAATTCTGGGTCCTTCAGTGTTAGTTTTAAATTTTCTACTTTTTCAGGGTTTTTTGCCATGTTCTGAGTCATACAGTGTGAATTTTTAATTTTCCAGATTTTTCAGCGTTTCTCGCCATATTCTTGGTCCTACAGAGTGTATTTTTAATTTTCCACATTTTTCAGTGTTTCTTGCCATTATCTGGGTAATACAGTGTGAATTTTGAATTTTCTACTTTTTTCATGGTTTCTCACCATATTCTGGGTCAGAAAGTGTGAATTTTTAATTTTCAAGTTTTTCAAGGTTTCTCGGCATATTCTGGGTCCTGCAGTGTGATTTTCTATTTTCCAAGTTTTTCAATTTTTTTTTGTAAATCTGAGTCCTACAGTGTGATTTTCCTCATTTTCTACCCTTTTGAGGTTTTCTCGCCATATTTGTGGTCGTTCAATGTGAGTTTTTAATTTTCTACTTTTTCAGGGTTTCTCACCAAATTCTGGGTCCTACAGCATGTATTTTTAATTTTCCACGTTTTTCAGGGTTTCTCAGCATATTCTGAGTCCTGCAATGTGATTTTCTCATTTTCTACCTTTATCAGCTTTTCTGGCATATTTGGGGTCCTTCAGTTTGAGTTTTTAATTTTCTATTTTTTTCAGGGTTTCTCGCCATATTCTGGGTCCTACAGTATGAATTTTAATTTTAAACGTTTTTAAGTTTTTTTCGTCATATTCTGAGTCCTATAGTGTGAATTTTTAATTTTCCACGTTTTTCAAGGTTTCTTGCCATATTCTTGTCCTCCAGTGTAAATTTTTAATTTTCCACTTTTTTCAGTGTTTCTCGCCATATTCTGGCTCCTTCAGTGTGAGTTTTTAATTTTCGTGGTTTTCAAGTTTTTCTCGCCAAATTCCGAGTCCTTCAGTATGAATTTTTATATTAAATATTTTTAAGTTTCTTTTCGTCATATACAGTGTGATTTTCTCATTTTCCAACTTTTTCAGGTTTTCTTGGCATATTATGTGTCCTAGAGTGTGAATTTTCATTTTCCACGTTTTTCAAGTTTTCTTGCCATATTCTGGTCCTACAGGATGAATTTTTAATTTTCCACATTTTTTAGTGTTTCTCGCCATATTCTGGGTCCTTCAGTATGAATTTTAATTTTAAACATTTTTAAGTTTTTTTGTCATATATTGGGTCCTACAGTGTGATTTTCTCATTTTCCACCTTTTTCAGGTTTTCTCATCATATTTGGGTTCCTTCTGTGTGAGTTTTTAATTTTCTACTTTTTTCAGGGTTTCTCACCATATTCTGGGTCGTACAGCGTGTATTTTTAATTTTCCACGTTTTTCAGGTTTCTCAGCATATTCTGGGTCCTACCTTGTGATTTTCTCATTTTCAATGTTTTTCATGTTTTTTCGCAATTCTGGGTCCAGCAGTGTGATTATTCTCATTTTCCACCTTTTTCAGGTTTTCTTGCGATATTCGGGGTCCTTCAGTGTGAGTTTTTAATTATCTACTTTTTTCAGCGTTTCTTGCCATATTCTGGGTCCTACAGAGTGTATTTTTAATTTTCCACGTTTTTCAGGGTTTCTCGCCATATTCTGGGTCCTAAAGTGTGATTCTCTCATTTATGACGTTTTTCAAGTTTTTTTGCATTTCTGGGTCCTACAGTGTAATTATTCTCTTTTTCAACCTTTTTCAGCTTTTCTCGCCATATTCTGGATCCTTCAGTGTGAGTTTTTAATTTTCCTCGTTTTTCATGTTTTTTCTTTATATTTTTGGTCTTACAGTGTGATTTTCTCATTTCCACGTTTTTCAGGTTTTCTTGCCATATTCCAGGTCCTTCACTGTGAATTTTTAATTTTCACGTTTTTCAGGGTTTCTGGGCATATTCTGGGTCCTGCAGTGTGATTTACTCATTTTCCATGTTTTTCAAGTTTTTTGGTAATTCTGGGTCCTACAGTGTGATTTTCTCATTATCCATCTTTTTCATGATTTCATGCCATATTTGGTGTCCTTCAGTGTTAGTTTGTAATTTTGTACTTTTTTCAGGGTTTCTTGCAATATTCTGGGTCCTACAGCGTGTTTTTTTAATTTTCCTCGTTTTTCAGGGTTATTCGCCATATTCTGGGTCCTTCAGTGCAAGTTTTTAATTTTCCTCATTTTTTTAGGTTTTCTCGCCATATTCCGGTCCTTCAGTGTGAATTTTAAATTTTCCACGTTTTTCAGGTTTTTTCATTATATTCTGGTGTCCTACAGTGTGATTTTCTCATTTCCACCTTTTTCAGGTTGTCTTGCCATATCTAGTTCCTTTTCTGTGAATTTTTAATTTTCGACGTTTTTTTGTATTTCTTGCCATATTCTGGTTAACACAGTGTGAATGTTTAATATTCCACTTATTTCATGGTCTATCGCCATATTCTGGGTCCGACAGTGTGAATTTTTAATTTTCACTTTTTTCAGTGTTTCTCGGCATATTCTGGGTCCTGCAGTGTGATTTTCTCATTTTCAACGTTTTTCAAGTTTTTTCTTAATTCTGGGTCCTACAGTGTGATTTTCTCATTTTCCACCTTTTTCAGGTTTTCTCGCAATATTCTGGGTCCTACAGTGTGAGATTTAAATTTTCCTCGTTTTTCAGGTTTTCTGGCCATATTCTGGGTCCTTCAGTGTGAATTTTTAATTTTCCACGATTTTCATGTTTTTTCGTCATATTCTGGGTCCTACAGTGTGATATTCTCATTTCCACGTTTTTCAGGTTTTCTTTCCATATTCCAGGTTCTTCAGTGTGAATTTTTAATTTTCACGATTTTCAGGGTTTCTCAGCATATTCTGGTTCCTGCAGTGTGATTTTCTCTTTTTCCACGTTTTTCAAGTTTTTTCGTAATTCTGGGTCCTACAGTGTGATTTTCTCATTTTCCAACTTTTTCAGGTTTTCTCGCCATATTCGGATTCCTTCAGTGTGAGTTTTTAATTTTCTAATTTTTTCAGGGTTTCTCGGCATATTCTGGGTCCTACAGTGTGGTTTCTCGTTTTCCACGTTTTCAGGTTTTGGTGCCATATTCGGGGTCCTTTAGTGTGAGTTTTTAATATTTTACTTTTTTCAGGGTTTCTCGACATATTCTGCGTCCTACAGTGTTAATTTTAAATTTTCCAGGTTTTTCTGGGTTTCTCGCCATATTACGGGTCCTTCAGTTTGAGTTTTTAATTTTTTACTTTTTTCAGGGTTTCTCACCATGTTTTACATCCTATAGTGTCAATTTTATATTTTCCACATTTTCAGGGTTTCTTGCCATATTCTGGATCCTACAGTATGAATTGTAATTTTCCACGTTTTAAGTTTTTTTCGTCATATTATGGGTCTACAGTGTGATTTTCTCATTTTCCAACTTTTTCAGGTTTTCTAGGGATATTCTGGGTCGTACAGCGTGAATTTTTAATTTTCCACCTTTTTCAAGGTTTCTTGCCATATTCTGGTCCTACAGTGTGAATTTTTAATTTTCCACGTTTGTCCCTGTATCTCGCCATATACTTTGTCCTTTAGTGTGAGTTTTTAATTTTCCTCGTTTTTCAGGTTTTTCTCGCCATATTCCGGGTCCTACAGTATGAATTTTAATATTAAATATTTTTAAGTTTCTTTTCGTCATATACTGGGTCCTACAGTGTGATTTTCTCATTTTCCAACTTTTTCAGGTTTTCCCGGCATATTATGGGTCCTACAGTGTGAATTTTCATTTTCCACGTTTTTCAAGTTTTCTTGCCATATTCTGGTCCTTCAGTGTGAGTTTTTACTTTTCTACTTTTTTCAGGGTTTCTCGCCATATTATGGGGCCTACAGTATGAATTTTAATTTTAAACATTTTTAATATTTTTTTGTCTTATTCTGGGTCCTACAGTGTGATTTTCTCATTTTCCAACTTTTACAGGTTTTCTATGAATATTCTGGGTCCTAGAGTGTGAATTTTTAATTTTCACGATTTTCAGGTTTCTCAGCATATTCTGGGTCCTGTAGTGTGATTTTCACATTTTCCATATTTTTCAAGTTTTTTGCAATTATGGGTTCTAGAGTGTGATTTTCTCATTTTCCACGTTTTTCAGGTTGTCTCGCCATATTCCGGTATATTCAGTGTGAGGTTTTAATTTTCTACTATTTTCAGGGTTTCTCACTATATTCTGGGTCCTACAGCATATATTTATTATTTTCCACTTTTTTCAGGGTTTCACGGCACATTCTGGGTCCTAGAGTGTGATTTTCTCATTTTCCACCTTTTTCAGGTTTTCTGGGAATATTCTGGGTCCTACAGTGTGAATTTTTGATTTTCCACGTTTTTCAAGGTTTCTCACCATATTCTGGTCCTACAGTGTGAATATTTAATTTTCCATGCTTTTCAGGTTTTCTCGCCATATTCTGGGTCCTTCAGTGTCAATTTTTAATTTTCCACTTTTTTTCATGATTTCTCTCTATATTCTGGGTCGGACAGTGTGAATTTTTAATTTTCACGTTTTCAGGGTTTCTCGGCATATTCTGGGTCCTAAAGTGTGATTTTCTCATTTTCCATGTTTTTCAAGTTTTTTCGTTATTCTGGATCCTACAGTGTAATATCCTCAGTTTCCACATTTTTCAGTTTTTTTTTTTGCCATATTTGGGTTCCTTCAGTGTGAGTTTTTAATTTTCTACTTTTTTCAGGGTTTCTCGCCATATTCTGGGTCCTACAGCATGTATTTTTAATTTTCCACGTTTTTGAGGGTTTCTTGGCTTATTCTGGGTTCTGCAGTGTGATTTTCTCATTTTCCATGTTTTTCAAGTTTTTTCGTTATTCTGGATCCTACAGTGTAATATCCTCAGTTTCCACATTTTTCAGGTTTTTTTTTTTTTTGCCATATTTGTGTTCCTTCAGTGTGAGTTTTTAATTTTCTACTTTTTTCAGGGTTTCTCGCCATATTCTGGGTCCTACAGCATGTATTTTTAATTTTCCACGTTTTTCAAGGTTTCTTGGCATATTCTGGGTTCTGCAGTCTGATTTTCTCATTTTCCATGTTTTTCAAGTTTTTTCATAATTCTGGATCCTACAGTGTGATTTCCTCAGTTTCCACATTTTTCAGGTTTTTTCGCCATATTTGGGTTCCTTCTGTGTGAGTTTTTAATTTTCTACTTTTTTCAGGGTTTCTCACCATATTCTGGGTCGTACAGCGTGTATTTTTAATTTTCCACGTTTTTCAGGTTTCTCAGCATATTCTGGGTCCTACCTTGTGATTTTCTCATTTTCAATGTTTTTCATGTTTTTTCGCAATTCTGGGTCCTGCAGTGTGATTATTCTCATTTTCCACCTTTTTCAGGTTTTCTTGCGATATTCGGGGTCCTTCAGTGTGAGTTTTTAATTATCTACTTTTTTCAGCGTTTCTTGCCATATTCTGGGTCCTACAGAGTGTATTTTTAATTTTCCACGTTTTTCAGGGTTTCTCGCCATATTCTGGGTCCTAAAGTGTGATTCTCTCATTTATGACGTTTTTCAAGTTTTTTTGCATTTCTGGGTCCTACAGTGTGATTATTCTCTTTTTCAACCTTTTTCAGCTTTTCTCGCCATATTCTGGATCCTTCAGTGTGAGTTTTTAATTTTCCTCGTTTTCATGTTTTTTCTTTATATTTTTGGTCTTACAGTGTGATTTTCTCATTTCCACGTTTTTCAGGTTTTCTTGCCATATTCCAGGTCCTTCACTGTGAATTTTTAATTTTCACGTTTTTCAGGGTTTCTGGGCATATTCTGGGTCCTGCAGTGTGATTTACTCATTTTCCATGTTTTTCAAGTTTTTTGGTAATTCTGGGTCCTACAGTGTGATTTTCTCATTATCCATCTTTTTCATGATTTCATGCCATATTTGGTGTCCTTCAGTGTTAGTTTGTAATTTTGTACTTTTTTCAGGGTTTCTTGCAATATTCTGGGTCCTACAGCGTGTTTTTTTAATTTTCCTCGTTTTTCAGGGTTATTCGCCATATTCTGGGTCCTTCAGTGCGAGTTTTTAATTTTCCTCATTTTTTAGGTTTTCTCGCCATATTCCGGTCCTTCAGTGTGAATTTTAAATTTTCCACGTTTTTCAGGGTTTTTCATTATATTCTGGTGTCCTACAGTGTGATTTTCTCATTTCCACCTTTTTCAGGTTGTCTTGCCATATCTAGTTCCTTTTCTGTGAATTTTTAATTTTCGACGTTTTTTTGTATTTCTTGCCATATTCTGGTTAACACAGTGTGAATGTTTAATATTCCACTTATTTCATGGTCTATCGCCATATTCTGGGTCCGACAGTGTGAATTTTTAATTTTCACTTTTTTCAGTGTTTCTTGGCATATTCTGGGTCCTGCAGTGTGATTTTCTCATTTTCAACGTTTTTCAAGTTTTTTCTTAATTCTGGGTCCTACAGTGTGATTTTCTCATTTTCCACCTTTTTCAGGTTTTCTCGCAATATTCTGGGTCCTACAGTGTGAGATTTAAATTTTCCTCGTTTTTCAGGTTTTCTGGCCATATTCTGGGTCCTTCAGTGTGAATTTTTAATTTTCCACGATTTTCATGTTTTTTCGTCATATTCTGGGTCCTACAGTGTGATATTCTCATTTCCACGTTTTTCAGGTTTTCTTTCCATATTCCAGGTTCTTCAGTGTGAATTTTTAATTTTCACGATTTTCAGGGTTTCTCAGCATATTCTGGTTCCTGCAGTGTGATTTTCTCTTTTTCCACGTTTTTCAAGTTTTTTCGTAATTCTGGGTCCTACAGTGTGATTTTCTCATTTTCCAACTTTTTCAGGTTTTCTCGCCATATTCGGATTCCTTCAGTGTGAGTTTTTAATTTTCTAATTTTTTCAGGGTTTTTTGCCATATTCTCGGTCCTCCAGCTTGTATCTTTAATTTTCCTCGTTTTTCAGGGTTTCAAGTCCTATTCTGGGTCCTGCAGTGTGATTTTCTCAATTTCCACGTTTTCAAGTTTTTTCGTAATTCTGGGTCCTACAGTGTGATTTTCTCATTTTCCACCTCTTTCAGTTTTTTTCGCCATATTTGGTGTCCTTCAGTGTGAGTTTGTAATTTTCTACTTTTTTCAGGTTTTTTTTGCCATATTCTGGGTCCTACAGCTTGTATCTTTAATTTTCCTCGTTTTTCAGGGTTTCTAGGCATATTCTGTGTCCTATAATGTGATTTTCTCATTTTCGACTTTGTTCATGATTTTTGCAATTCTGGGTCCTTCAGTGTGATTATTCTAATTTTCAACTTTTTCAGGTTTTCTCGCCATATTAGGTGTCCTTCAGTGTGAATTTTTAATTTTCTACTTTTTTCTGGTTTTATCGCCATATTCCAGGTCCTTCAGGGTGAATTATTAATTTTCCACGTTTTCCAGGTTTTTTCGTCATATTCTGGGACCTACAATTTGATTTTCTCATTTCCACGTTTTTCAGGTTTTCTTGCCATATTCCAGGTGCTTCAGTGTGAATTTTTAATTTTCCATGTTTTTCAGTATTTCTCGCCATATTCTGGGTAATACAGTGTGAATTTTTAATTTTCCACTTTTTTCATGGTTTCTCTCCATATTTTGCGTCTGATAGTGTGAATATTTTATTTTATCGTTTTTGGGGTTTCTCGGTATATTCTGTGTCCTGCACTGTGATTTTCTCATTTTCCAGGTTTTTCACGTTTTTTCGTAATTCTGGGTCCTACAGAGTGATTTTCTCATTTTCCACTTTTTCAGGTTTTCTTGCCATATTTGGAGTCCTTCAATGCATTTTGTAATTTTCTACTTTTTTCAGGGGTTTTCGCCATATTCTGAGTCCTATAGCGTGTATTTTTAATTTTCCATTTTTTCAGGGTTTCTCGGTATATTTTGAGTCCTACAGTGTGATTTTCTCATTTCGACGTTTTTCAAGTTTTTTCGCAATTCTGGGTCCAACAGTGAGATTATTCTCATTTTCCAACATTTTCAGGTTTTTCTCACCATATTCGGGGTCCTTCAGTGTGAATTTTTAATTTTCCTCGTTTTTCAGGTTTCTCGCCATATTCTGGGCCCTTCAGTTTGAATTTTTAATTTTCGGCTTTTTTCAGGTTTTTTCGTCATATTCTGGGTCCTACAGTGTGATTTTCTCATTTCCACGTTTTTCAGGTTTTATTGCCATATTGCAGTTCCTTCAGTGTGAATTTTTAATTTTCCACGTTTTTCAGTATTTCTCGCCATATTCTGGGTAATACAGTGTGAATTTTTAATTTTCAACTTTTTTCATGGTTTCTTGCCATATTCTGTGTTTGACAGTGTGAATTTTTAAGTTTCACGTTTTTCATGGTTTCTCGGAATATTCTGGTTTTGAAGTGTGATTTTCTATTTTCCACGTTTTTCCAGTTTTTTCGCAATTCTGGGTCCTACAGTGTGATTATTCTCATTTTCCACCTTTTTCAGGTTTTCTAGCCATATTCGTGGTCCTTCAGTGTGAGTTTTTGATTTTCTACTTTTTTTCAGGATTTCTCGGCATATTCTGGGTCCTACAGAGTGTATTTTTAATTTTCCACGTTTTTCAGGGTTTCTCGCCATATTCTGGGTCGTACAGTGTGATTATTCTCATTTTCAATATTTTTCAGGTTTTCTCGCCATATTCGGGGTCCTTCAGTTTGAATTTTTAATTTTCAACTTTTTCAGGGTTTTCGATATATACTGGGTCCTACAGTTTGATTTTCTCATTTCCACATTTGTCAGGTTTTCTTGCCATATTCCAGGTCCTTCACTGTGAATTTTTATTTTTCCACGTTTTTCAGTATTTCTCGCCATATTCTGGGAAATACAGAGTGAATTTTTAATTTTCCACTTTTTTCATAGTTTCTCGCCATATTCTGTGTCTGACACTGTGAATTTTTAATTTCCTCGTTTTTCAGACTTTCCCGAGATATTCTGGGTCCTGAAGTTTGATGTTCTATTTTCCACATTTTTCAGGTATTTTTCAATTCTGGGTCCTACCGTGTGATTTTCTCATTTTCCACTTTTTTCAAATTTTCTCGCCATATTTGGGGTCCTTAACTGTGTGTTTTTAATTTTCTCCTTTTTTCATGGTTTCTTGCCATAATCTGGGTCCGAAGTGTGCATTTTTAATTTTCACGTTTTTCAGGGTTTCTCGGAATATTCTATGTCCTGCAGTGTGATTTACTCATTTTCTACGTTTTTCAAGTTTTTTGGTAATTCTGGGTCCTACAGTGTGATTTTCTCATTTTCCAGCTTTTTCAGGTTTTCTAGCCATATTTGGGTTCCTTCAGTGTGAGTTTGTAATTTTCTACTTTTTTCAGGGTTTCTCGCCATATTCTGGGTCCTACAGCATGTATTTTTAATTTTCCACGTTTTTCAGGGTTTCTTGGCGTATTCTGGGTCCTGCAGTGTGATTCTCTCATTTTCCATGTTTTTCAAGTTTTTCCCAAATCTGGGTCCTACAGAGTTATTATTCTAATTTTCCACCTTTATCAGGTTTTCTCACCATATTCGGGGTCCTTCAGTGTGAGTGTTTAATTATCTAGTTTTTTTAGGGTTTCTCGCCATATTCTGGGTCCTACAGAGTGTATTTTTAATTTTCCACGTTTTTCAGGGTT
>NW_028227292.1:1144612-1181395 GCF_978045245.1 Mus caroli | reverse complement strand
ACCCAGATAATGGCAAGAATAACTGAAAAATGTGGAAAATTAAAAATACACTCTGTAGGACCAAGAATATGGCGAGAAACCCTGAAAAACCTGGAAAATTAAAAATTCACACTGTATGACTCAGAACATGGCAAAAAAACCTGAAAAAGTAGAAAATTTAAAACTAACACTGAAGGACCCAGAATTTGCGAGAAAACCTGAAAAAGGTGGAAAATGAGAAAATCACACTGTAGGACCCAGAATTGCGAAAAAAACTTGAAAAACGTCGAAAATGAGAAAATCACACTCTAGGAGCCAGAATATGCCACGAAACCTTGACAAATGTGGAAAAATAAAAATACATGGTGTAGGACCCAGAAAATGGTGAGAAACCCTGAAAAAAGTAGAAAATTAAAAAGTCTCACTGAAGGTACCTGAATATGGCAAGAAAACCTGAAAAAGTTGGAAAATGAGAAAATCACACTGTAGGACCCAGAGTTACGAAAAAACTTGAGACACGTGGAAAATGAGAAAATCACACTACATGATCCAGAATATGCCAAGAAACCCTGAAAATCATGAAAATTAAAAATTCACACTATCATACCCAGAATATGGCTATAAACCATGAAAAAAGTGGGAAATTAAAAATTCACACTGAAGGACCCGGAATATGGCAAGAAAACCTGAAAAACAAGGAAAATTAATAACTCACACTGAAGGTCCCAGAATATGGCGAGAAAACCTGAAAACCAAGGAAACTTAAATATTCACACTTTAGCACCCAGAATATGGCAAGAAACACTGAAAAACGTGGAAAATTAAAAATTCACTCTGTAGGACCCAGAATATTAAGAGAAAACCTCTAAAAGTTGGAAAATGAGCAAATCACACTGTAGGACCCAGCATATGATGAAAAAAACTTAAAAACGTTTAAAATTAAAATTCATACTGTAGGAACCAGAATATGGCGAGAAACCCTGAAAAAAGTGGAAAATTTAAATTCACACTGTATGACACAGAACATGGCGAAAAGCCCTGAAAAAAGTAGAAATTTTAAAACTCACAATGAAGCACCAGGAATATGGCCCGAAAACTTGAAAAAGGTGGAAAATGAGAAAATCACACTGTAGGACCCAGAATTGCGAAAAAACTTGAAAAAAGTCGAAAATGAGAAAATCACATTGTAGGACTCAGAATATGCTGAGAAACCCTGAAAAACATGGAAAATTAAAAATACATGCTGTAGGATCCAGAGTATGGCAAGAATCCCTGAAAAAAGTAGAAAATTAAAAACTCACACTGAAGGACCCAGAATATGGCGAGAAACCTGAAAAAAGTTGAAAAATTAAAAACTCACACTGAAGGACCCCAAATATGGCGAGAAAACCTGAAAAAGGTGGAAAATGAGAAAATCACACTGTAGGACCAAGAATATGCGGAGAAACCCTGAAAAACGTGGAAAATTAAAAATACATGCATTATGACCCAGAATATGTTGAGAAACCCTGAAAAAATTAGAAAATTAAAAACTCACACTGAAGGACCCTGAATATGGCAAGAAAACCTGAAAAAGGTAGAAAATGAAAAAAATCACACTGTAGGACACAGAATATGCCGAGAAACACTGACAAACATGGAAAATTAAAAATACACGCTGTAAGACCGAGAATATGGCAAAAAACCCTGAAAAGAGTATAAAATTAAAAACTCACACTGAAGGACCCTGAATATGGCAAGAAAACCTGAAAAAGGTGGAAAATGAGAAAATCAAACTGTAGGACACAGAATTGCGAAAAAACTTTAAAAACATAGAAAATGAGAAAATCACACTGTAGGACCCAGAATTACGAAAAACTTGAAAAACATGGAAAATGATAAAATCACACTGCAGGACCCAGAATATGCCAAGAAACCCTGAAAAACTTGAAAATTAAAAATTCACACTGTCAGACCCAGAATACAGCGAGAAACCGTGAAAAAAGTGGAAAATTAAAAATTCACACTGTAGGACCCAGAATATGCCGAGCAAACCTGAAATAGTTGGAAAATGATAAACTCACATTGTAGGACCCAGAATATGACGAAAAAAACTTAAAAACGTTCAAAATTAAAAATTCCCACTATAGGACCCAGAATATGGTGAGAAACCCTGAAAAAACTTGAAAATTTAAAATTCACACTGTAGGACGCAGAATATGGCGAGAAACCCTGAAAAAAGTAGAAAATTAAAAACTCACACTGAAGGACCCCGAATTTGGCGAGAAAATCTGAAAAAGGTGGAAGAAGAGAAAATCACACTGTTGGACCCAGAATTGCGACAAAACATGAAAAACGACGAAAATGAGAAAATCACACTGTAGGACCCAGAATATGCCAAGAAACCTTGACAAACGTGGAAAATTAAAAATACATGCTGTAGGACCCAGAATATGGTGAGAAACCCTGAAAAAGTAGAAAATTAAAAAGTCACACAGAAGGAACCCGAATATGGCGAGAAAACCTGAAAAAGTTGAAAATGAGAAAATCACACTGTAAGACCAGGAATATGCTGAGAAACCCTGAAAAATGTGGAAAATTAAAAATACACGCTGTAGGACCCAGAATATGGCGAGAAACCCTGAAAAAAGTAGAAAATTAAAAACTCACACTGAAGGACCCCGAATATGGAGAGAAAACCTGAAAAAGTTGGAAAGTGAGAAAATCACACCGTAGGACCCAGAATTGCGAAAAAACTTGAAAAAATTCGAAAATAAAAAAGCACGCTGTAGGACCCAGAATATGCCGAGAAACCCTGAAATATGTGGATAATAATAAATACACGCTGTAGGTCCCAGAATATGGCGAGAATCCCAGAAAAAATTAGAAAATTAAAAACTGACACTGAAGGTCCCAGAATATGGCAAGAAAACCTGAAAAAGTTGGAAAATGAGAAAATCACACTATAGGATACAGAAATGCGAAAAAACTTGAAGAAGTGGAAAATGAGAAAATCATACTGTTGGACCGAGAATATGCCGAGAAACCCTGAAAAACGTGGGAAAGTAAAAATACACGATGTATGACCCAGAATATGGAAAGAAACCCTGAAAAAATGGAAAATTAAAAATTCACACTGTAGGACCCAGAATATGACGAAAAACACTTAAGAACGTTCAAAATTAAAAATTCACACTATAGGACCCAGAATATGGTGAGAAACCCTGAAAAACTTGGAAAATTTAAAATTCACACTGTAGGACACAGAATATGGGGAGAAAACATCAAAAAAGTAGAAAATTAAAAACTCACACTGAAGGACCCCGAATTTGGCGAGAAAATCTGAAAAAGGTGGAAAATGAGAAAATCACACTGTAGGACCCAGAATAGCGAAAAAACTTGAAAAACGTGGAAACTGAGAAAATCACACTGTAGGATAGAGAACATGCCAAGAAACCCTGAAAAACGTGGAAAATTAAAAATACACGCATTAGGACCCAGAATATGGTGAAAAACCCTGAAAAAAGTAGAAAATTAAATACTCACACTGAAGGACCCCGAATATGGCGAGAAAACCTGAAAAACAAGGAAAATTAAAAAATCACACTGTAGGACCCAGAATTGCGAAAAAACTTGAAAAACGTCGAAAATGAGAAAATCACATTGTAGGACTCAGAATATGCTGAGAAAACCTGAAAAACGTGGAAAATTAAACATACATGCTGTAGGACCCAGAATATGGCAAGAATCCCTGAAAAAAGTAGAAAATTAAAAACTCACACTGAAGGATCCAGAATATGCGGAGAAACCCTGAAAAAACGGGGAAAATTAAACATACACACTGTAGGACCCAGAATATGGCGAGAAACCTGAAAAAAGTTGAAAATTAAAAACTCACACTGAAGGACCCCCAATATGGCGAGAAAACCTGAAAAATGTGGAAAATGAGAAAATCACACTGTAGGACCCAGAGTTGCGAAAAAAAACTTGAAAAACGTCGAAAATCACACTGTAGGACACAGAATATGCCGAGAAACACTGACAAACATGGAAAATTAAAAATACACGCTGTAGGACCCAGAATATGGCAAGAAAACCTGAAAAGAGTATAAAATTGAAAACTCACACTGAAGGACCCTGAATATGGCAAGAAAACCTGAAAAAGGTGGAAAATGAGAAAATCACACTGTAGGACCCAGAATTGCGAAAAAACTTGAAAAACATCGAAAATAACAAAATCACACTGTAGGACCCAGAATATCACGAGAAAAGCTGAAAAACGTGGAAAATTAAAAACACACCCTGTAGGACCCAGAATATGGCAAGAAACCCTGAAAAAGTATAAAATTAAAAACTCACACTGAAGGACCCGAATATGGCAAGAAAACCTGAAAAACGTGGAAAATGAGAAAATCACACTGTAGGACCCAGAATATGCCGAGAAACCCTAAAAAATGTGGAAAATTAAAAATACACTCTGTAGGACCAAGAATATGGCGAGAAACACTGAAAAAAGTAGAAAATTAAAAACTCACACTGAAGAAACCCGAATATGGCAAAAAAAAACTTAAAAAGGAGGAAAGTAAGAAATCACACTGTAGGACCCAGAATTGCGAGAAAAATTGAAAACCGTGGAAATGAGAAAATCACACTGCAGTATCCAGAATATGCCGAGAAACCCTGAAAATAGTGAAAATTAAAAAATTCACACTGTCCGAACAATAATATGTCGATAAACCATTAAAATAGTGGAAAATTAAAAATTCACACTGAAGGACCCAGAATATGGCGAGAAAACCTGAAAAGCATAGAAAATTAAATATTCACACTGTAGGACCCAGAATATGGCGAGAAACACTGAAAATCGTGGAAAGTTAAAAATTCACACTGTAGGACCAGAATATGGCAAGAAAACTTGAAAAACATGGAAAATTAAAAATCCACACTGTAGAACCCAGACAATTCCGAGAAAACCTGAAAAAGTTGGAAAATGAGAAAATCACACTGCAGGATGCAGAATATGATGAAAAAAACTAAAAACGTTTAAAACTAAAATTCATAGTGTAGGACACAGAATATGGCGAGAAACCCTGAAAGAAGTAAAAATTAAAAACACAAACTGAAGGACCCCGAATATGGCGAGAAAACCTTATAAAGGTGAAAATTGTGAAAATCACACTGTAGGACCCAGAATTGCGAAAACACTTGAAAACGTCGAAAATGAGCAAATCACATTGTAGGACTCAGAATATGCTGAGAAACCCTGAAAAACGTGGAAAATTAAAAATACACTCTGTAGGTCCCAGAATATGGAGAGAATCCCTGAAAAAATTAGAAAATTAAAAACTCACACTGAAGGACCCGGAATATGGCGAGAACACCTGAAAAAGGTGGAAAATGAGAAAATCACACTATTGGACACAGAAATGCGAAAAAACTTGAAGAAGTGGAAAATGAGAAAATCACACTGTAGGACCGAGAATATGTCGAGAAACCCTGAAAAACGTGGGAAATTAAAAATTCACACTGTAGGACCCAGAATATGCCGAGAAAACCTGAAAAAGTTGGAAAATGATAAAATCACATTGTAGGACCCAGAATATGATGAAAAAAAACTTAAAAACGTTCAAAATTAAAAATTCACACGGTAGGACCCAGAATATTGCGAGAAACCCTGAAAAACCTGGAAAATTTAAAATTCACACTGAAGGACACAGAATATGGCGAGAAACCCTGAAAAAAGTAGAAAATTAAAAACTCACACTGAAGGACACAGAATTTGGCGAGAAAACCTGAAAAAGGTGGAAAATGAGAAAATCACACTGTAGGACCCAGAATTGCGAAAAACTTGAAAAACGTCGAAAATGAGTAAATCACACTGTAGGACCCAGAATATGCTAAGAAACCTTGACAAACACGGAAAATTAAAAATACATGGTGTAGGACCCAGAATATGGTGAGAAACCCTGAAAAAAGTAGAAAATTAAAAAGTCTCACTGAAGGTAGCGGAATATGGCGAGAAAACCTGAAAAAGTTGGAAAATGAGAAAGTCAAACTGTAGGACCCAGAGTTACTAAAAAACTTTAAAAACATGGAAAATGAGAAAATCACACTACAGGACCCAGAATATGCCAAGAAACCCTGAAAGTCATGAAAATTAAAAATTCACACTGTCGTACCCAGAATATGGCTATAAACCATGAAAAAAGTAGGAAATTAAAAATTCACACTGAAGGACCCAGAATATGGCAAGAAAACCTGAAAGAAAAGGAAAATTAATAACTCACACTGAAGGTCCCAGAATATGACAAGAAAACCTGAAAAACAAGGAAACTTAAGTATTCACACTGTAGCACCCAGAATATGGCAAGAAACACTGAAAAACGTGGAAAATTAAAAATTCACACTGTAGGACCCAGAATATTCAGAGAAAACCTCTAAAAGTTGGAAAAAGAGAAAATCACACTGTAGGACCCAGAATATGAAGAAAAAAACTTAAAAACGTTTAAAATTAAAATTCATACTGTAGGACCCAGAATATGGCGAGAAACCCTGAAAAACGTGGAAAATTTAAATTCACACTGTAGGACACAGAACATGGCGAGAAACTCTGAAAAAAGTAGAATATTAAAAACTCAAACTGAAGGACCCTGAATATGGCGAGAAAAACCTGAAAAAGGTGGAAAATGAGAAAATCACACTGTAGGACCCAAAATTGCAAAAAAAAACTTGACAAAAGACGAAAATGAGAAAATCACACTGTAGGACACAGAACATGGCGAGAAACCCTGAAAAAAGTAGAATATTAAAAACTCAAACTGAAGGACCCAGAATATGGCGAGAAAACCTGAAAAAGAAGAAAATTAAAAAGTCACACTGAAGGAACCCGAATATGGCGAGAAAACCTGAAAAAGTTGAAAATGAGAAAATCACACTGTAGGACCAGGAATATGCCGAGAAACCCTGAAAAATGTGGAAAATTAAAAATACACCCTGTAGGATCCAGAATATGGCGAGAAACCCTGAAAAAAGTAGAAAATTAAAAACTCACACTGAAGGACCCCGAATATGGCGAGAAAACCAGAGAAAGTTGGAAAATGAGAAAATCACACTGTAGGACCCAGAATTGCGAAAAAACTTGAAAAAATTCGAAAATAAAAAAAGCATGCTGTAAGACCCAGAATATGCCGAGAATCCCTGAAAAATATGGAAAATTATAAATACATGCTGTAGGTCCCAGAATATGGCGAGAATCCCAGAAAATATTAGAAAATTAAAAAATCACACTGAAGGACCCCGAATATGGCATGAAAACCTGAAAAAGGTGGAAAATGAGAAAATCACACTGTAGGACCCAGAATTGCGAAAAAACTTGAAAAAAATCGAAAATGAGAAAATCACATTGTAGGACCCAAAAT
Source organism: Mus caroli (assembly GCF_978045245.1). Lineage (NCBI taxonomy): Eukaryota > Metazoa > Chordata > Mammalia > Rodentia > Muridae > Mus > Mus caroli. Next base: position 1,174,019 of record NW_028227292.1, on the reverse strand, counting down.
ATGCCGAGAAACCCAAAAACGTGGAAAATTAAAAATACACGCTGTAGGATCCAGAATATGGCATGAAACACTGAAAAAAGTAGAAAATTAAAAACTCACACTGAAGGACCCGGAATATGGCAAGAAAAACTGAAAAACGTGGAAAATGAGAATATCACACTGTAGGACCCTGAATTGCGAATAAACTTGAAAAACGTCTAAAATGAGAAAATCACATTGTAGGACGCAGAATATGCCGAGAAACCCTTAAAAACGGCAAAAATTTAAAATACATGCTTTAGGATACAGAATATGGAGAGAAACCCTGAAAAATATTAGAAAATTAAAAACACACACTGAAGGACCCGGAATATGTCGAGAAAACCAGAAAAAGGTGGAAAATGAGAAAATCACACTGTAGGACCCAGAATTGCAAAAAAAAAAACTTGAAAAAAGACGAAAATTAGAAAATCACATTGTTGGACCCAGAATATGCTGAGAAACCCTGAAAACGTGGAAAATTAAAAATACACGCTGTAGGACCCAGAATATGGCGAGAAAACCTGAAAAAAAGTAGAAAATTAAAAACTCACACTTAAGGACCCGGAATATGGCGAGAAAACCTCATTAGGGTATGTCAAATACACTAAAGACCTGACTAGAAGCTGGTGCATCTCAGAGGCCTGCTCCAGTTCTCCCTGATTTGCCAGAGTAGCTGGATTGATTTTTTTTTTAATTCCAACATTTTCCAATATTTGTATCCTTCAGGCTAATTTGAATAATGCCAGCAATTCTTGATGGACATTTTGAGTTATGAGCTGATGCTGTAGCTCATCTAATTGCTTGCCTAAGCCTGCGTTCCAACCTGAACACCAGATTAATACACATGCCTATCTTTCCAGCACACAAGAAGTGAAGGCATGAAGATTAGAAATGCAGCTATCCTTGACTTTGTCAGGAGCAGCCTAAGGTAAAGGAACAAGACTCTGCCTAAAACAGAAAACAAGGTCCAAAGAAACCAACCAAAAATACCACTTTGGGTACTTACGAATTTCCTTTTTCATTTGTTTAGTCATACCTTCTAAGGAGCCAAGGTTGACTTTTAATCCTCAGGGTTTGATTGGCAAAAGAAGAGGACTGGTCCAAGATTTGAACCTAGGAAGATCCTCTCAGACCCTAAGCGAGAATCCTCTAGAGGTAGGACCAACAAGCCTTAAAGAGAAGTTCCATCTAGTCTTTCTAAGAGGGATATCTTGGTATCCTCTGGTTGAATTCAGTACACACCAAAAGAATTGTGTTTCAGATCTACCTGAAAAGGGTAATCCAAGACTACCCAGTGCCCCAATTGCTCAAGAATGTCAAAACTAGTGTAGAGTCTGTAACACTTGCACCCACTGCAATTTAGTACACCCAGTGCTGCTTCAAGCAGAGCAAAAGACCCACCAAATGCTCCCTACCTCCAGTTCTAATGTCAGAGATACAGAAAGCAGAACCCCATCCATGGGACACTTTTGGGAAGTGCCAGCATTGTCTCCAGTGGAGACACAACTAAAATAACATCTCATCCAACTTTGGGCTCAAACCAATGACCCTGAGATTAATAATCTCGTGCTCTAACGACTGTGCTAGATGGGGAACTGTTCTTTAGCTTAGAAGTTTACTAATTGTGACCACCACTGGGTAAGCATCCCCAGAGCAAATCCTTGGTGAGCACCTGCTCAGTTGGCATATCATAGAAATACAATGCAGACAGGCAAAGCCATGGTGGCACTGGAGGAGCATGGTTAAACCTGTTTCCATCGCTGTAGCAGATCTTTGCACATCTGATCAGTATTTGCATACTAAACTGTATATTGGCCTCAACCGACTTCTGTGTTGTCCTCTGTTTCTCCCAAACTGAACGTAATCTAAATGTAAGAAATGTCTCCTGTGAGTCTGGCACCCTGATTTTGGTGTTAACAGACATAGCGTGTCAAGTCTGAGCCTAGGTGGCACAGGATCTGGGAGCTGACTTAGGGTGGCCATAGGGGCCAACAGGTCAGTCAAGGGAATCCAACTAGAGCTCAAATGACTAACCTAGATGTCAGTAGGGTTAAGTTGGGGATCCTAGTGAGGGTCCAACCAATCCAGGGGTACGGATCTGAGCCAATGAAGGCTCAGGCAATGTCCTATCCACACCCACCCTCGGGGCTTCTCCTAGGTCCTTTTCTGTCAGAGTGCCAGGAATCTGTTTCTTACCTATGCCTCTGGAATGGGACCTATCACACTGCACTCAGAATACCAGATGCTTCCATTGAAGCATCAAGAACACAGAGCAATGGCTGTCTGTCTTCAGGTGTATCCTATCCTCTAGTCCTATTTCCAAATTAAGGGCTTGGCTGAGCTGCCTCATTATGTAATTGCAAATCTTCCTAATCGTGGAAGGAAGAGGCACAAAAGAACCAGCATAGGAAGGAACCAATCATCACCTCCCTGCAACCCCAACTTAAAGGGGTTCACGTGTGACTTTCCCAAGTTTGGAACAATCTCCACCGCCATGCCACACTGTAGCCTCTTGTAGTTTTAAATGTTCTCTTACTGTATGCTTTTATATGAAGAAAGACTTGGTTTCTCTTTTCCATTTCTAAGATTACCAGACCTTTTCCTGTTTAGAGAATATGCTCATGACTATCCTTTAGATACAATCAATATAACTGTTGCTCATAGAACTTACTTGTTTTCTTGATATTTTTAAGGGTAAATGGCAGAGATTTTTTAAAAAATATTTTGCAGTTATTTATTTGTGTGAGTGATGAAGCTCTGATTTTTCAAACCTGTCAAGAGGTATGATGACCTCCCCCCTCTCTCTCTCAAAAGCCCTCTTTCCTCTCTCTCAATGATGTATTTTAATTTTAGTGTAAGGGTGTTTTACATGTGTATACAGTGCCCACAGTAGCCAGAACAGAGTATCAGATCCCCTGGAACTGGAGATGGGCCACCATATAGTTGTTGGTAGTTGATCCCATTTTCTCTGGAAGAGGAGACAATGCTGTTAATTGTTGAGCCCTTTCAGTGGCCCCACCCATCTTTAAATTTTTAGAAGTATATGTGAGGCTGTGTTTATGTACATCATATGCAGACCATAAGAGGGATTTAGATTCTCCAGAATCTGACACCCTCTTCTGGAGTGTCTGAAGACAGCTACAGTGTACTTATATCTAATAAATACATAAATAAATAAATAAACATTTTTTTAAAAGGATAAAAAAAAAGAAAGACCAGGCAGGACTGCCATTTGCATGTTCATAGGGGAAACCTGGAGAGAGAGCAGTCTAACCTCAGCAGGTTGCTTCCCTCTGGATGGTAGCTCAGAGTGTAATCCCTGCAAGACAGGCAAATCACTGATTTCAAGGACTGCCTGGTTCAGGACAGCCAATGGTATGAAGAGAAAGGAGCTATGTAGAGAAAACAAAGCAAGGAAACACTAACAAGGAAAAAGAATAGACAGTGTAGCTTGTGATAGGGTACCAACAAGAGAAAGCCTTCTGTTACCACTTACAAACACAAGAAGCCTTGCACCCTTCCGCCCAGGTTATTACCACTGGTTATGACCACAAGGCTTGGGCTCTTATGTCTATAGGAATCACCTGTCTGTGCCTTTAAGTACCATTGAAAGTTCAGGGCTATAATTCATCTGTAACAAGCAACAGTGGTAAGAACCTGCAGCCTTTGAAAACAACTCTTTTTTTTAAAAAAGCAGGGGACACAACTGTGCTGTAGAGCTCCTCAAGTTCAGCCCTATTACTTGGTAGGGAAACAGCCTCAGTGTCCAGAGCTGAGGTCTCACAGGCAAACTGCTGCAATTTTTGAGTACCATCTAGAGAGAGAAAAGATATGATATGGTTGCTTAATTTATGTATTTTATTATTTCTATTTGTTGTTTTGTGTTGTTTTATTTGGTTTTAGATAAGGCCTCAGTCTGTAGCTCTGGCTGACCCAGGACTGACTACATGTGTTAATTAGGGTTTCACAGCTGAGAACAGACACCAAGAGCAAGGTAAGTCTTAGAAAACCCGACATTCAGTGGTGACTCAAGCTCTTAATGAGAGCACTCGGGAGGCAGAGGCAGTCAGTTTCTGAGTTCGAGGCCAGCCTGGTGAAAGAAAGACAGACAGACAGATCAGTAAAATAAAAGCCAGAACCTTCTCTGCTTTTGTTTTCTTTTGCCTCGAGGTAGGGTTTCTCTTGGTGTAGCCCAGGCAGTCTGTTCTGGAACTATCAGTGTAGGCTTGGGTAACCTCAAACTCACAGAGGTCCTCTCTGCCTCCCTGCCTTTGCCACCCACACAGCCTGGCAGAAGCCAGAATCTCTTTTTCCCTCTTGTTTATATATTTGTTTGTTTGTTTGTTTGTTTGCTTGCTTGCTTGCTTTCTTGTTTGTTTGTTGTTATTATAACTATTAGTTCTCAAAGTAAGTGTGTGTGTGTGTGTGTGTGTGTGTGTGTGTGCTCTATCTGCTGCCTATATGACTACATGCCAGAAGAGGGCACCATAACCTAGGACAAGTCACCATGCAACTCCTGAGAATTAATTTAAAAAAAAAAACGGAAATTCTAATCACATAAAAGGTAGATATCTGCGAGGCTGTCAGAGTGCTTTTCAAGTCTTACTGTAAATAATAAAAATTGTGTGTCTTTTACCAAACAACAGAAGGGAAGGGAGGTGGTGTGCCTGCATGTCTGTTGTCTGCATGTCTACTTCCTTGTTCTGTCACTCGGTTGAACATTGGCACATTGACCTCACCATGCTGAAAGGCGACATGTGGATGACAGCCATCTTGTCTGCTGACTTACCACCCTTCTCAAGATGGAGGTGGCTGGCCGCCACGAGACCTATTGTTCCAGGTTGCTTCTGTTTCTTCCCCTTCTTTCCCAGCTACTAGTTGAATAGAACTTATCTGAATCCAGTGCAGAAGGGTGAGGAGTCACTGAAAAGCCGCCAGCAGCCATGGCCCCATGTTTTTTTCTTGCTTTTTGTCTATTACATCTTTATTATTTTTAGGAGTGAGGGGCGTTCAAGACAGTGTTTCTTTGTGTATCTCTGGGTGTCTTGGAACTCACTCTGTAGACCAGGATGGCCTGGAATGCAGAAATCTGCCGGCCTCTGCCTGCCATGTGCAGGGATTAAAGGGGTGCTCCACCACGCCTGGCTTCCTTTTTTATTTCTAAGAATCCGTGGGAAATATGATTTCTTTAATCTGTGTACCCTAGACTAACACACACATGCACACAAACAGGGAGTGAGAGAGAAAGATAAGGAGGAATGATATGAATTTTAGGAAAAAGTGATATTAATGGATTAATATTACTTTTATTCATACATATATACATACATACATACACAGAATTAGAGTAGAGCTGAGGCAATTGTGGAACACACCTTTAGCCTCAGGCAGATTTCTGCATTCAAGGTCACCCTGGCTTACAGAGGGAGTTCCAAGTCAGCCACGGCTGCACAGAGAAACCCGTTCTGAGAAAAAAATAATAATTGAAAGAAAGAAAGAAAAAAGAAAGAAAGAAAGAAAGAAAGAAAGAAAGAAAGAAAGAAAGAAAGAGGATAAAAAGTTTTTAAAAATTAAAAAAAAAAAAATTGCCAGATTACCATCAAGCACACACAGCAATGGCTGTCTTCAGGTGTATCCTTTCAGCCTCCAAAACAAAAAGCAATGGCTGGCTGTCTTCAGGTGTATCCTATTCTCCAGTCTTATTTCCAACCTAAGAGCTGGGCAGAGCTGCCTCATTATGTAATTGCAAACCTTCCTTGGTTTGTCTTTTCCATTTCTAAGACCAACAGACCTTTTTCTATTTAGTGAATATGCTCATGACTGTCCTTTAGATATAGTAAATATAACTGTTGCTCATAGAACTTGTTTTCTAGAAATTTTTAAAGGTAAATGGCAGAGTTTATTTATAAAAAATATTTTGCATTTATTTATTTGTGTAAGTGATGAAGCTCAGGTCTTCAAACTCGTCAGGAGGTATGATTACCTCCCCTCTCTCTCACCCCCTCTCTCTCCTCTCTCTCAATGATCTATTTTATTTTTAGTGTAAGGGTGTTTTGCATGTGTATGCTGTGCCCACAGACTCCATAACAGAGTATTATATCGCCTGGACCTGGAGATGGGCCACCATATATATACTGGTAATTGAGCCCAGGTTCTCTGGAAGAGGAGACAATGCTCTTAATTGTTGAGCCCTCTCTGTAGCCCCATCTTTCATTTTTTTTTTTTTTTTAGTATATGTGAGGCTGTGTTTATATACATCATATGGAAACAATAAGAATGATTTAGATTCTTCAGAATCTGACACCCTCTTCTGGAGTGTCTGAAGATTGCTACAGCATACTTAAATATAATAAATAAATAAATCTTTAAAAAGAAAAGGAAAAGAAAAAAAGAAAGACCAGGCCTGCCATATGCATGTTCATAGAGGAAACTGGAAGAGACCCCAATCTAACCTCAGCAGGGTGCTTCCTTCTGGATGGTAGCTCACAGTTTCATCCCAGCAAGACAGGCAAATCACTGAGTTCAAGGACAGTAAGGTTCAGGACCAGCAAGGTTAGGAAGGGAAAGGGGCTATGTAGAGAATACAAACCAACAAAACAACAACAAGGAAAAAGAAGTGACAGTGTAACTTGGGGTAGGGTACCAACAAGAGAAAGCCTTCTGTTACCACTTACAAACACCAGTAGCCTTGCACCCTTCTGCCCAGGTCCCTGTCTTCCTTTCTAGGAATTCTTAGGATGCCAGGGGTTGGGGGAATCCAGATTAACTTTTTAATAACAAAAACTTGGCCTTTTATGTCTATAAGAAGCCAGTCTCAGTGCCTTTAACTACCACTGAAAGTTCAGGGCTGTTTCTCAACTGTAACAAGCAACAGTGCTAAGAACCTGCCGCCTTTGAAAACAACTTTTTTAAAAGTGGGGTCACAACTCAGCAGTAGAACACCTCAGGTTCAGCCCTAATGCTTGTTAGGGAAACAGCCTCAATGTCCAGAGCTGAGGTCTCATGGGTGAACTGCTTCAAGCTCTGAGTATCATCTAAAGAAAGAAAAGATATCATGTGGTTGCATAATTTATTTATTTTATTATTTCTATTTTTTTTGTTTTGTTTTGATTTGTTTTAGATAATGCCTCACTCTGTAGCTACAGCTGACCTAGGACTGACTACATGTCTTAATTAGGGTTTCACAGCTGAGAAACAGACACCATACCAATGTAAGACTTAGAAAATCCAACAGTCAGTGGTGGCTCGAGCTCTTAATGAGAGCACTCTGGAGGCAGAGGCAGACAGTTTCTGAGTTCGAGGCCAGCCTGGTTAAAAACAGGGTAAGGCAGGGCAGGGCTAGGCAGGGCAGTGCAGGGGAGGGCTAGGCTACGCTAGACTAGGCTAGGCAGGGAAGGGCTGGGCTAGGCAGGGCTAGGCTAGGCAGGGCAGGGCTAGGCTGAGCTAAACAGGGTTAGGCTAGTCTAGGCAAGGCAGGGCCATATTCTGGGTCCCATAGTGTGAATTTTTAAATTTCACGATTTTCAGGGTTTCTCGGGATATTCTGGTTCCTGCAGTGTGATTTTCTCATTTTCCAATATTTTCAAGTTTTTCCGTTATTCTGGGTCCTTCAGGGTGATTTTCACATTTTCCACCTTTTTCAGGTTTTCTTGCCATATTCGGTGTCCTTCAGTGTGAGTTTATAATTTTCTACTTTTTCAGGGTTTCTCGCCATATTCTGGGTCCTACAGTGTGATTTTCTCATTTTCCACTTTTTTCAATTGTTTTCGCATTACTGTGTCCTACAGTATGATTTTCTCATTTTCCACCTTTTTCAGGTTTTCTCGATATATTTGGGGTCCTTCAGTGTCAGTTTTTTAATTTTCTACTTTTTTCAGGGTTTTACGCCATATTCTGGGTCCTACAGCTTGTATTTTTAATTTTTTACTTTTTTCAGGTTTTCTCGCCATATTCTGGGTCCTTCAATGTGAGTTTTTAATTTTACTCGTTTTTCAGGTTTTCTCGCCATATTCCAGGTCCTTTGGTGTGAATTATTAATTTTCCACGTTTCCAGAATTTTTAGTCATATTCTGGGTCCTACAGTATGATTTTCTCATTTCCACGTTTTTCAGGTTTTCTTGCCATATTCCAGGTCCGTCAGTGTGAATTTTTAATTTTCCACTTTTTTCATGGATTCTTGCCATATTCTGTGTCCGAGAGTGTGAATTTTTAATTTTCACGTCTTTCAGGGTTTCTCGGCATATTCTGGGTCCTGCAGAGTGATTTTCTCATTTTCCATGTTTTTCGAGTTTTTATGTAATTCTGGGTTCTACAGTGTGATTTTCTCATTTTCCACTTATTCAGGTTTTCTCTCCATATTTGGGGTCCTTCTGTGTGAGTTTTTAATTTTCTACTTTTTTCAGGTTTTCTCGCCATATTCTGGGTCCTTCAGTGTGAGTTTTTAATTTTCCTCGTTTTTCAAGTTTTCTCGCCATATTCAGGGTCCTTCAGTGTGAATTTTTAATTTTCCATGTTTTTCAGGTTTTTTCGTCATATTCTGGGTCTTACAGTGTGATTTTCTCATTTCTACCTTTTTCAGGTTTTCTTGCCATATTCCAGGTCCTTCAGTATGAATTTTGAATTTTCTACTTTTTTCATGGTTTCTAGCCATAATCGAGATTTTTCAGTGTTTTTATCGCCATATTCTAGGTATTACAGTATGATTTTCTCATTTTTCGATCCTTTCATGGTTTGTCACCATATTTCAGGTCCTATAATGTGATTTTCTCATTTTTCAACTTTTTCAAGTTTTATCACCATATTCCAGGTCCTACAGTGTGATTTTCTCATTTTCCACATTTTTCAGGATTTCTCGCCATATTCCAGTTCTTCAATGTGAGTTTTTAATTATCCATGTTTTTCAGGGTTTCTCGCCATATTCCAGGTACTACAGTGTGATTTTCTCATTATTTGACTATACAGGGTTTATCACCCTATTCCAAGTCCTACAGTGTTCTTTTCTCATTTTCCCTATTTTTCAGGATTTCTCACCCTATTCCAGGTCCTTCAGTGTGAGTTTTTAATTTTCCAAGATTTTCACTGTTTCTTGCCATATTCCAGGTCCTTCAGAGTGAGTTTTTAATTTTCGACATTTTTCATGGTTAATCGCCATATTCTAGGTACTACAGTACGATTTTCTCATTTTTCGACGTTTTCAGGGTTTCTCACCAGATTCCAGGTCCTACAGTGTGATTTTCTAATTTTTCAACTTTTTCAGGGTTTCTCACCATATTCCAGGACCTACAGTGTGATATTCTCATTATTCGACTATACAGGGTTTCTCACCATATTCCAGGTCCTACTGTGTGATTTTCTCATTTTTAGACTTTTTAGGGGTTTCTACCATATTCCAGGTCCTACTATCTGATTTTCTCATTTTCCACATTTTTCAGGATTTCTTGCCATATTCCAGGCCTTCAATGTGATTTTTTAATTATCCATGTTTTTCAGGGTTTCTTGCCATATTCCAGGTCCTTCAGTGTGATTTTCTCATTTTCCACATTTTTCAGGATTTCTTGCCATATTCCAGGCCCCTGTTTGAATAATTAATTATCCACGTTTTTCAGGGTTTCTCGCCATATTTTGGGACCTACAGTTTGATTTACTCATTTTTCGACTTTTCCAGGTTTTCTCACGATATTCCAGGTCCTACACTGTGATTTTCTCATTTTCCACATTTTTCAGGATTTCTTGCCATATTCCAGTCCTTTAATGTGATTGTTTAATTATCAACGTTTTTTTTTTTTTTTTTTTTTTTTTGTCTCTCGTCATATTCCTAGTCCTTCAGTATGAAACCTTAATTTTCGGCATTTTTCAGGGTTTATCGCCATATTCCAGGTACTACAGTATGATTTTCTCATTTTTCGACTTTTTCAGGGTTTCTCACCATATTCCACGTCCTACAATGTGATTTTCTCATTATTCGACTATACAGGGTTTCTCAACATATTCCAGGTACTAGATATGATTTTCTCATTTTTCGACTTCTTCAGGTTTCTCAACATTTTCCAGGTCCTACAGTGTGATTTTCTCATTTTTCAACTTATTCAAGTTTTCTCACCATATTCCAGGTCCTACAGTGTGATTTTCTCATTTTCCACATTTTTCAGGATTTCTTGCCATATTCCAGGCCTTCAGTGTGATTTTTTAATTATCCATGTTTTTATAGTTACTCGCCATATTCCAGTTCCTACAGTGTGATTTTTCCTTTTTAACGATTTTCAGGTTTTCTTGCCCTATTCCTGGTCCTACAGGGTAAGTTTTTAATTTTCCACATTTTTCGGGGTTTCTCGCGATATTCTACAGTACTTCAGTATGATTTCTCATTTTTCCCCTCTTTCTGGGTTTCTAGACACATTCCAGGTCCATCAGTGTGATTTTCTCATTTTCTACCTTTTTCTGAGTTTCTTTCCATTTTCCAGGTCCTAGAGTGTGAGTTTCTCATTTTCCACGTTTTTCAGGGTTTCTCGCCATATTCCAGGTCATTCACTGTTTGATTTTAATTTTCCACATTTTTCAGAGTTTCTTGTCATATTCCAAATCCTAGAGTGTGAGTTTTTAAATTTCCAACTTTTTCAGGGTTTCTTGCCATATTCCATGTCCTACAGTGCGAGTTTTTAATTTTCCACGTTTTTCATGGTTCTCTTCCTATTCCAGATCCTACAGTATGATTTTCTCATTTTTCATGATTTTCGGTTTTCTTCCCATATTCCAGATCCTACAGTGTGAGTTTTTTTATTTTCCATGTTTTTCAGGGTTTCTTTCCATACTCCAGGTCCTATAGTGTGAGTTTCTCATTTTCAACGTTTTTCAGAGTTTTTCGCAATATTATAGGTCCTGCAGTTTGAGTTCCTCATTTTGCATGTTTTTCAGGTTTTCTCTCTATATTCCTGTTCCTACAATGTTAGTTTTTAATTTTCCACGTTTTTCAGGGTTTCTTGCCATATTCCAGTTTCTGCAGTTTGAATTTTTTATTTTCCACGTTTTTCAGTGTTTCTTGCCATATTCTAGGTCCTACAGTGAGATTTTATCATTTTTCATGATTTTCAGGTTTTCTCGCCATATCCCAGGTCCTTCAGTGTGAGTTTTTAATTTTCCACGTTTTTCTGTGTTTCTTGCCATATTCCATATCCTACCATTTGAGTTTCTTATTGTTCACATTATTCAGGGGTTCTTGCCATATTCTAGGTACTGCAGTGTGATTTTCTCATTTTTCATTATTTTTAGGTTTTTTAATTATCTGATTCTTTCAGGTTTTCTCCCATATTCTAAGTCCTGCTGTGTGATTTTGTCATTTTCCAACTTTTCTGGGTTTCTTGCCATATTCCAAGTCCTGCAGTTTGATTTTGTCATTTTCCACCTCTTTCAGGGTTTCTTGCCACATTCCACGTCCTCCAGTGTGAGTTTCTCCTTTTCCACCTTCTATAGGGAATCTTGCCATATTCTAGGTCCTAGAGTGTGAGTTTTTAATTTTCCACATTTTTCAGGATTTCTCACAATATTCCAGGTCCTACAGTGTGATTCTCTCATTTTCCACAATTTTAAGGTTTTCTTTCCATATTCCAGTTCTTATAGTTTGAGTTTCCTATTTTTCACATTTTTCAGTTCTTCTCACCATATTCCAGGTCCTAGAGTGTGAGTTTTTAATTTTCCACGTGTTTCAGTGTTTCTTGCCATATTCCAGATTCTACAATGAGATTTTCTCATTTCCTGTGATTTTTCAGGTTTTCTTGCCATATTCCCGTTCCTATAGTATAAGTTTTCAATTTCCCATGTTTGCCAAGGTTTCTCTACATATTCCAATTCCTATAGTTTGAGTTTCTCATTTTTCGATGTTTCTAGCCTTATACCAGGTGCTGCAGTGACATTTTCTCATTTTCCCAACTTTTTCTGGGTTTCTTGCCATATTCCAGGTCCTACAGAGTGAGTTTCTTATTTTCCACCTTTTTCAGGTTTTCTCAACATATTCCAGATCCAACCGTGTGAGTTTTTAATTTTCCACGTTTTTCAGGGTTTCTCAGCATATTCCAGGTCCTACAGTTTGGGTTTCTCATTTTCCAAGTCTTTCAGTGTTTCTCTCCATATTCCAGGTCCTACAGTGTGATTTTCTCATTTTTCATACTTTGCAGGTTATTGGGTGTGAGTTTTTAATTTTCAATTTTTTTTCAGGTTTTCCTTCCATATTCCATGTCCTACAGTTTGATTTTCTCATTTTTTAGGATTTTGAAGTTTTCTTGTCATATTTTAGGTCCTACACTGTTAGGTTTTTTTTTTTTTTTTTATTTTCCACTTTTTAAAGGTTTTCTTAGTCTATTCCAAGTCCTACAGTGTCATTTGCTCATTTTCCATGTTTTTCAGGGTTTCTCACCATATTCCATGTCCTACAGATTTAATTTTTAATTTTCCACATTTTTCAGAGTTTTTCACCATATCCCAGTTCCTACAGTTTTAATTTCCATTTTCCATGTTTTTTAGAGTTTCTCGCCATATTCCAGGACCTACATTGTGAGTTTTTAATTTTCCACGTGTTTCAGGGTTTCTTGCCATATTCCAGTTTCTACAGTTTGATTTTCTCATTGTTCATGATTTTCAGGATTTCTTGCCATATTCCCAGTCCTATAGTGTAAGTTTTCAATTTTCCATGTTTGTCAAGGTTTCTCAACATATTCCAAGTCCTATAGTTTGAGTTTCTCATTTTTCAGTGTTTTTAGCCTTCTACCAGGTCCTGCAGTGTTATTTTCTAATTTTCTTTTTTTTAAGATTTATTTATTTATTATATGTAAGTACACTGTAGCTGTCCTCAGACACTCCAGAAGGGGGAGCCAGATCTCGTTACGGATGGTTGTGAGTCACCATAATTTCTTGCCATGTCCCTGGTCCTACACTGTTATATTTTTATTTTCCACGTTCTTCATGTTTTCTCGCCATATTCCAGGTCCTACAGTGTGAGTTTTTAATTTCTACGTTTTTCAAGGTTTCTCTCTATATTCCAGGTCCTACAGTGTGATTTTCTCATTTTCAATGAATTTCCGTTTTCTTGCTATATTCCAGGTCCTACAGGGTAAGTTTTTAATTTTTCACGTTTTTCAGGGTTTCTTGCGATATTCCAGGTACTGCATTATGATTTTCTCATTTTTCCCCTCTTTCTGGGTTTCTAGACACATTCCAGGTCCTACAGTGTGGTTGTCTCATTTTCCACCTTTTTCCGGGTTTCTTCCCATATTCCAGGTCCTACAGTGTTTGTTTTTAAATTTGCACGTTTTTCAGGGTTTCTCATCATATTTCTGTTCCTACCGTTTGAGTTTATCATTTTTCACATTTTTCAGTATTTGTTGCCATATACCTGGTCGTAGAGTGTAAGTTTTTAAATTTCCACTGTTTTTCAGGGTTTCTCACAATATTCCAGGTCCTACATTGTGAGTTTTTTATTTTCGACGTTTTTCAGGGTTTATAGCCATATTCAAGGTCTACAGTGTGATTTTTCTCATATTTGACGATTTTCACTTTTTCTTTCCATATTTCACTTCCTACAGTGTTATTTTTTTATGTTTCACGTTTTTTAGGGTTTCTCTGTCACTGTGCTCAACTGTGGTTTTACAATGCTCCACTGTGATGTCCCACTTCTCTACGCTGTTGTCACCCTGCTCTAATGTGATCTCACAGTGTTCCACTGTGGTGTCACAGTGCTCCACTTCGTTGTCACAATGCTCCACTTTGGTGTCACAGTATGCCACTGTGGTATCAGATTTCTCATCTCTGGTGTCACAATGCTCCACTGTGGTGTCACATGCTCCACTGTGTTGTCAGAGTTCTCCACTGTAGTTTCATTGTGGTTCACTGTGGGGAGACAGTGCTGCACTGTGGTATCACAGTGGTCCACTGTTGTGTCACAGTGCTCACTGTGGTTTATCAGTGCTCTATTGTGGTATCATATCACAGTGCTCCACTGTCATGTCACAGAGCTCCACTCTACTGTCACCGTGCTGCTCTGTGTTGACACAGTGCTCCACTGTGGTGTCACACTTCTACACTATTGTGTCACAGTGTTCCACCTTTCTGACACAGTTCTCCACAGTGATGTAAGTGTGCTCCCCTCACTGTCACACTGCTGCACTGTCGTGTCACAGTGCTCAACTGTCATGTCACAATGCTCCACTCTGATGCCTCAGTGGTCCACTGTGCTGTCACAGGGCTGCACTGTAGTGTCACAGTGCTCCACTCTCGGGTCATAGTACTCCACTGTGCTGTCACAGTGATCCACAGTGGTGTCACAGTGCTTTACAGTGCTTTACAGTGATGTCAGAGTGTTCCACTCTGATGTTGCACTGCTCTACTCTCTTGTCACACTCCTCCACTGTGGTGTCATTGTGCTCCTCTGTGGTGTCACAGTGCTCCTCTTCGTTGTCACAGTGCTCCACGGTGCTGTCACCCTACTCCTCTGTGGTGTCACATTTCTCCATTGTGGTGTCACATTCTCCTCTGTGGTTTCACATGCTCCAGTGTGTTGTCATATACTCTAAAGATGCTCCAACACAGAACAAAGATACCTGCACCAATGTGTTCACTGAACCCTAATTTTTAATAACCATGAGATGGAAACAACCCAGATGTCCCTCTATGGAAGAATTGTTACAGAAACTGTGGTACATTTACACAATGGAATACTACTCAGATATTAAAAAATGATCGCATCATAAACGTTGTAGGCACATGGATGGAACTAGAAAATAGTTTCTTGAGTGAGGTAACCCAAATCCAAAGAACCTTGCATGGTATGTACTCACCGATAAGTGGATTTTAGCCCAAAAGCTCAGAATACCCATGCAACAACTAAAAGTCAAATGAAGTTTTACAAGAAGTGAGACCAAAGTGTTGGTTCTTCAAACCTACTTAGAAGAGGTAACAAAATAATCATGGCAGGCGGAATAAGGGGGTATCAGGGTGGGAGACAGAAAGGGAGGGGAAGAAAGAAGGAAGGACAGGGTCAGGTATGGGAAGAGACAGGAGAGACTTCTAGAGGAACAGGAGAATGAATAGGAATAAGTAGCAGTGGGGTTTGGGGAACTAGGATATGCACTAGAAATTCCCAGATGCCAGGAATTCAAGAGGTTCCCAGAACTCAATGGGATAACAACAGCTGAAATACAGGGGAGTGCTACGCCCTAGTCGAGTCAACTGGACAAGCCGAGAGGCTTACAAGTCACTCATGAGGCAAAGAGTTTCAAAGAAGCTCTCCTCCTGGAGTCTAGCGTTCCCTAACCATACAGTAATTTTTCATTCCCGAGTTTCATTCTCGAGTTAGTCTAGTGTATGGATCCACGTGCTCTCTTTCAATATTTTCCTATCATAAGTGCCTTTTAAGATTGAATTCTGTCATAGCTAAACCAGTGTTCCAACAGTCCTAGTTCGTCCTTAGCGAGACCTTGGGCTTGGATTTCAGTACTGCCCCTGGTATTACACTAAAAGTTAGATCACTGCCCTTCACAGGAATCTACCATCACCTAGGAAGAAAGAAGTTTCTGACCGTAGGGGAAACCAGAATAGATGCTTAGTATTATAGCTGAGTTACACCTATTTACAGGAATTTACTATGGTTTAGGAAGCAGACTGTGCTGTGGTTTTAGAGTATTGCATTATCCATGAGATGGTTAGCTAGAACGGAACTCCCTAGTTAGAACCATGACTTGGGTGTGAAATCCCTTGCCCTAGGAGTGAAAAGTTCTCACACCAGGCTTCTAAGACTATAGCTGACCTTAGATAGGGCTAACTTTGTCTCAATTATTTTACTGCCCAGTTCCTTATGATCTTTGTGTTTTCATTCCTCTGTTCTGTGTAAGAATCATTAAGCATCCGGTTACCTCATTTGTACCTTGCGGGTATGTCACCCAACTTCTTTATTGCCTTCTGTATAAAAAGTCTGAAGCTCGAATTGTAAAATTACATTCAGATTATACACACGAACTCTCCTGTGTGTGTCTGTTTGTCACTCGCTCATCCATGCTTTGCCCACCTGCGACAAGAGACCCCGTTCCACGCAGACACAGGGACCCAGAGGGTCTGCGGCAGGGGAGATGGAGCCTGAAGGGACTATATCAAGGAGATGGACATGGGACTCAGTTAAGGGATGGGGACACCTACCCATTTAAAAAAAATACCGAAAATTGTCTCTGTCTAAAGTAAATTTAGGGACAAAAATGGAACAGAGACTGAAGGAAAGGCCATCCAGAGACTATAGCACTGTATTCTACCCACAGACACAAAACCCCAACACTACTGCTGATGCCAAGATGTGCTTACAGACAGGAGCCTTGTATGTCTGTGTATCCTCTGAGAGCCTCTGTCAGCAACTGACTAAGACAGATGGAGAAACTCACAGAAACTATTGGACTGAGTGTGGGGACCCCAATGGAAAAATTAGGGGAAGGGCTGAAGGAGCTGAAGGGGATGGCAACCCCACAGGACGAACAACAGTATCAATTAACCAGACCCCTCAGAGCTCCCAGGGAGTAATCTACCAACTAAAGGAGTATATATGGGCGGGTTTATGACTAGAAATACTTATGTAGCAGAGAACTACCTTGTCTGGCATCAGTGGGAGGAGTGGCACTTGGTCCTGTTGAGGCTTGATACCCCAGAGAAGGGGGATACTAGAGGGATTAGGTGGGAGTGGCTGGGTGGGGAGGAGGAAAAGTTGGGCCTCAGGGAGGGGAGAGCAGGAGGGGGATAATACTTGAAATATAAACAAGTTAAATGATTAATACAATTTAAAGGGTGATGGGGTTGAGATCATCCTTGCATCTTCAGTGCAACAGAAGGAAGGAGGATGGGAGTAAGGAGGAGACAATGGAAGGAAATAGAAAAAGATGGAAGGACAAAGGAAAGAAAGGAGAGTCACTAACAAGACATACGTTATCAAAGATACAGTGAGTGACCAGACCATTTCCCAGAATATAGTGAAGTAAAACTAGCTTTACCAAAACAATTATTTGGTGTCAATTTATTGATTTCCTTAGTTGTTTACTAAAGTGTTGCTTGCACTCTGTTTGCAGAGCCCAGCTTCACTTGCTACCTGAACCAGAGAGGCCTAAAGAGCCAGGTGAGGCAGTGGCCCAGTGCCCTTCCCAGCCTGCTGACTGATGCCAGCACTTAAACACTAGCTTGTCCACCCTACCTTATGGTTTTAAAGTATAAAATGAAATTACAAAGACTTGCAAGGAGCTGTCTTGGCTTCGGTCCACCTTTGACATCTCTCTTCCACTCTCAGTTGTTTCCGTGTGCTTATTCCAGGAAGGTTCTCCCAACAATCGCTGTTCTTGGACTCAAAGTATCTGTTTTTATTTTTTTTTTTTCTTTCAGAGTGCTCCCTAAATCACAGACCAATTTGCTGGAGTCCAAATCAGAGTCCAACAGCAGTCTTTTTCCCACCTTGAAAGAATGTTAGAAGTCACAGAACTGGCTCTTATTCTTAAATAGAAATTCAAACCAAAGATCACCCATTAATTAACCGGGTTAATTCACTAAAATTATTATTCTCCCTGGACCCTCCCAGGTCCCCAATCATTATTTCAGTCCACAGTCACTGTCAGACAAGCAACCTCTCTTCTTTTGGCCTTCCTGCTCATCCATCTTCTAGTCTGTTTTCTTTCTCTCTTTCTAGTCGACGGAAGTAAAAGACTTTCGCACTGATAGGAGCTGATCCATCACAGCTTGTTTTATTTAAAAAACAAAAATAAACCCTCTCCCATGTTTTATCAGCCATGTAGATAAGAATAGACTAAATTTGCCTTTGTGAGGTTGTTACTAAAAACATGAAGTGACATGGATATCACTCACTCCTGTTTGGGCAGTACTTAGGAGGCTAGGTTAAACAGATTTGAAAGTCAGCCTGGGAACCAGCCAGGGGGCCGGGGTTGTGGGGGCAGTTGACAAAAGAGCTAAATGTATTTACTTCTTCCCTTATTAATGACCTCTTCTTTCACCTACTTTTGCCTCATCTAAAAGTAGCTAACAGTTACTTTTGCCTATTAGCTAAGCACATGAATGTGATGCTGAGAGAGAAGTTGGGGCAGCCCCCTATTGAAAAAGGAAAGAGCTCAGCTGATTCTGTAAGGCTGGATAGAAGAAATCAGGGCCTTCTCTGCATCCCACACGTACAGTCGCAGGACTAAATGCCACCTTGGAAGCCTGGCCACTGTTCAGGACCTTGAAGATTTCGTCGGGAGCCTCAAAGTGTAGACACCAGAGCACCAGTGGTATCAGGGTTAGAATCAAGCCTCCCACCCCGGAGAGATGCCCAAAGCGACTCCTTAGAGGAGTCCCTCTCTTCTTTCATGGTTACTGGCAGTTTACCCAGTGGAGAAAATTCGGCAGAATCTGAGGCTTGTTCGGTTAAGTCCACACTGCGCCTTCCAGCTCACAGAACCCTAGAAGGACTCATTCCTCCTACTCCCATCTATTCATTCTCTGCACAGGAATCCACCTTGTGATTTCAAAACACTGAGCTGGGAGACCCAGGCTCAGTCAGGACTCTACAGAGGCCAGAGGGCTGACTGTGGTTCTTGGAGTATGTTTCCTATCCGAAGTGCAAGGACTTCTTAAATGTAAAAATCCTTTGCCTTTTTATGGAGATTATGGAAAAAAGGGAAGTTCCAAGGCAGATTCCCAAAGCTGAGACTCTAGCCAGGTTTGGCAGCACCTCTCCTTTCTTAGATCTGCACACCAGGGGACCTGAAAATGCTAGTCCAGCAAATCTGAAGAGGTCACAGGCTCTTGACTACTTTTTGGGTCCTGTGGGTTGGACCCAAGCAAACTAGTGATGATTAAAGGCCAGTGATCTGGAACCAGATTTGCACTTAAGGGCTACTGGCAAATTTCAAAGCGGTTTTTATTTGCCAGCCATATGTCTTGCAGCTAGTCTCACAATCCTGTTTTAGCTATTTGTGTTTCTTCTCATGTAGCTCAGGTTATGTCAAATACACTAAAGACCTGACTAGAAGCTGGTGCATCTCAGAGGCCTGCTCCAGTTCTCCCTGATTTGCCAGAGCAGCTGGATTGATTTTTTTTAATTCCAACAGTTTCCAATATTTGTATCCTTCAGGCTAATTTGAATAATGCCAGCAATTCTTGGTGGACATTTTGAGTTATGAGCTGATGCTGTAGCTCATCTAATTGCTTGCCTAAGCCTGGGTTCCAACCTGAACACCAGATTAATACACATGCCTATCTTTCCAGCACACAAGAAGTGAAGGCATGAAGATTAGAAATGCAGCTATCCTTGACTTTGTCAGGAGCAGCCTAAGGTAAAGGAACAAGACTCTGCCTAAAACAGAAAACAAGGTCCAAAGAAACCAACCAAAAATACCACTTTGTGTACTTACGAATTTCCATTTTCATTTGTTTAGTCATACCTTCTAAGGAGCCAAGGTTGACTTTTAATCCTCAGGGTTTGATTGGCAAAAGAAGAGGACTGGTCCAAGATTTGAACCTAGGAAGATCCTCTCAGACCCTAAGCGAGAATCCTCTAGAGGTAGGACCAACAAGCCTTAAAGAGAAGCTCCAGCTATTCTTTCTAAGAGGGATATCTTGGAATCCTCTGGTTGAATTCAGTACACACCATAAGAATTGAGTTTCAGATCTACCTGAAAAGGGTAATCCAAGACTACCCAGTGCCCCAATTGCTCGAGAATGTCAAAACAAGTGTAGAGTCTGTAACACTTGCACCCACTGCAATTTAGTACACCCAGTGCTGCTTCAAGCAGAGCAAAAAACCCACCAAATTCTCCCTACTTCCAGTTCTAATGTCAGAGATACAGAAAGCAGAACCCCAATCATGGGGCCCTCCTGGGAAGTGCCAGCATTTCCTCCAGTCGAGACACAACTAAAATAACATCTCGTCCAACTTTGGGCTCAAACCAATGACCCTGAGATTAATAATCTCGTGCTCTAATGACTCTGCTAGATGGGGAACTGTTCTTTAACTTAGAAGTTTACTAATTGTGACCACCACTGGGTAAGCATCCCCAGAGCAAATCCTTGGTGAGCACCTGCTCAGTTGGCATATCATAGAAATACAATGCAGACAGGCAAAGCCATGGCTGGCACTGGAGGAGCTTGGTTAAACCTGTTTCCATCGCTGTAGCAGGTCTTTGCGCATCTGATCAGTATTTGCTTACTAAACTGTATATTGGCCTCAACCCACGTCTGTGTTGTCCTCTGTTTCCCCCAAACTGAACGTAATCTAAATGTAAGAAATGTCTCCTGTGAGTCTGGCACCCTGATTTTGTTGTTAACAGACATAGCCTGTCAAGTCTGAGCCTAGGTGGCACAGGATCTGGGAGCTGATGTAGGGTGGCCATAGGGGCCAACAGGTCAGTCAAGGGAATCCAACTAGAGCTCAAATGACTAACCTAGATGTCAGTAGGGTTAAGTTGGGGATCCTAGTGAGGGTCCAACAAATCCAGGGGTACGGATCTGAGCCAAAGGAGGCTCAGGCAATGTCCTATCCACACCCACCCTCGGGGCTTCTCCTAGGTCCTTTTCTGTCAGAGTGCCAGGAATCTGTTTCTTACCTATGCCTCTGGAATGGGACCTATCACACTGCACACAGAATACCAGATGCTTCCATTGAAGCATCAAGAACACAGAGCAATGGCTGTCTGTCTTCAGGTGTATCCTATCCTCTAGTCCTATTTCCAAATTAAGTGCTTGGCTGAGCTGCCTCATTATGTAATTGCAAACCTTCCTAATAGTGGAAGGAAGAGGCACAAAAGAACCAGCATAGGAAGGAACCAATCATCACCTCCTCTTTTACTTTTTTCAGATTTTCTCACCTATTTTGGGTCCTTCAGTGTGAGTTTTTAATTTTGTACTTTTTTCAGTTTTTCTCACCTATTCTGTGTCCTTCAGTGTTAGTTTTTAATTTTCCTCATTTTTCAGGTTTTCTTGCCATATTCCCGGTCCTTCAGTGTGAATTTTTAATATTCCACGTTTTTCAGGTTTTATGGTCATATTCTTGGTCCTACAGTGTAATTTCCTCATTTCCAAGTTTTTCAGGTTTTCTTGCCGTATTCCAGGTCCTTCAGTTTGAATTTTTAATTTTCCACGTTTTTCAGTATTTCTCGACATATTCTGGGTAATACAGTGTGAATTTTTAATTTTCCACTTTTTTTCCTGTTTTCTTGCCATATTCTGGGACCAACAGTGTTAATTTTTAATTTTCACATTTTTCAGGGTTTCTCGGCATATTCTGGTTCCTGCAGTGTGAGTTTCTCATTTTCCACATTTTTCAAATTTTTTGGTAATTCCTGGTCCTACAGTGTCATTTTCTCATTTTCCACCTTTTTCAGGTTTTCTCGCCATATTTGGGGTCTTTCAGTGTGAGTTGTTACTTTTCTAATTTTCAGGGTTTCTCGACATATTCTGGGTCCTACAGCGTCTATTTTTAATTTTCCAAGTTTTTCAGGGTTTCTCCCCATATTCTGGGTCCTACAGTATGATTTCTCATTTTCCACTTTTTTCAATTTTTTTCGCATTACTGTATTCTACAGTATGATTTTCTCATTTTCCACCTTTTTCAGGTTTTCTCCATATTTTTGGGGTCCTTCAGTGTAAGTTTTTTATTTTCTACTTTTTTCAGGGTTTCTCGCCATATTCTGGGTCCTCCAGCGTGTATTTTTAATTTTCTACTCTTTTCAGGTTTTCTCGCCATATTCTGGGTCCTTCAGTGTGAGTTTTTAATTTTACTTGTTTTTCAGGTATTCTCGCCATATTCCAGGTCCTTCAGTGTGAATTTTTAATTTTTCACGTTTTTCAGTATGTCTCGCCATATTCTGAGTAATACAGTGTGAATTTTTAATTTTCCACTTTTCATGGATTCTCGCCATATTTTGTCTCCTAAAGTGTGAATTTTTAATTTTCACGTTTTTCAGAGTTTCTAGGCTTATTCTGGGTCCTGCAGTGTGATTTTCTCATTTTCCACGTTTTTCAAGTTTTTACGTAATTCTGGGTCCTTCAGTGTGAGTTTATAATTTTCACCGTTTTTCAGGATTTCTCGCCATATCCGGGGTCCTTCAGTGTGAATTTTTAATTTTCCACGTTTTTCAGTATTTCTTGCCATATTCTAGGTAATACAGTATGAATTTTTAATTTTCCACTTTTTTCATGGTTTCTTGCCATAATCTGGGTCCGACAGTGTGAATTTTTAATTTTCACCTTTTCAGGGTTTCTTGGCATATTCTGGGTCCTGCAGTGTGATTTTCTCATTTTCCTCGTTTTTCAAGTTTTTATGTAATTCTGTGTCCTACAGTATGATTTTCTCATTTTCCACTTTTTCAGGTTTTCTCGCCATATTTGGGATCCTTCTGTGTGAGTTTTTAATTTTCTATTTTTTCAGGTATAATCGCCATATTCAGGGTCCTTCAGTGTGAATATTTAATTTTTTTACTTTTTTAAGGTTTCTCTCCATATTCGGGGGTCCTTAAGTGTGAATTTTTAATTTTCCACTTTTTCAGTTTTTCTCACCTATTCTGGGTTCTTCAATGTCAGTTTTTAATTTCCTTCGTTTTTCAAGTTTTCTCTCCATATTTGGGGTGTTTCAGTGTGAATTTTTAATTTTCCACGTTTTTCAGTATTTCTCGTCATATTCTGAGTAATACAGTGTGAATTTTTAATTTTCCACTTTTCATGGATTCTCGCCATATTCTGTGTCCTAAAGTGTGAATTTTTAATTTTCACGTTTTTCTGGGTTTCTAGGCATATTCTGGGTCCTGCAGTGTGATTTTCTCATTTTCCACGTTTTTCAAGTTTTATGTAATTCTGCGTCCTTCAGTGTGAGTTTATAATTTTCCTCGTTTTTCAGGATTTCTAGCCATATTCAGGGTCTTTCAGTGTGAATTTTTAATTTTCCACGTTATCAGGTTTTTTGGTCATATTCTGGGTCTTACAGAATGATTTTGTCATTTTTACGTTTTTCAGGTTTTCTTGCCGTATTCCAGGTCCTTCAGTGTGAATTTTTAATTTTCCACGTTTTTCAGTATTTCTTGCCATATTCTGGGTAATACAGTGTGAATTTTAATTTTCCACTTTTTTCATGGTTTCTTGCCATAATCTGGGTCCGACAGTGTGAATTTTTAATTTTCACCTTTTCAGGGTTTCTCGGCATATTCTGGGTCCTGCAGTGTGATTTTCTCATTTTCTTCGTTTTTCAAGTTTTTATGTAATTCTGGGTCCTACAGTATGTTTTTCTCATTTTCCACTTTTTCAGGTTTTCTCGCCATATTTGGGTTCCTTCTGTGTGAGTTTTTAATTTTCTATTTTTTTCAGGTTTAATCGCCATATTCGGGGTCCTTAAGTGTGAATATTTAATTTTCTACTTTTTTAAGGTTTCTCTCCATATTCGGGGGTCCTTCAGTGTGAATTATTAATTTTCTACTTTTTTCAGTTTTTCTCACCTATTCTGGGTCCTTCAATGTGAGTTTTTAATTTCCCTCATTTTTCAAGTTTTCTCGCCATATTCAGGGTCTTTCAGTGTGAATTTTATTTTTCCACCTTTTTCAGGGTTATTTTTTTTTTTTGTCATATTCTGGGTCTTACAGTGTGATTTTCTCATTTCCACCTTTTTCTAGGTTTTCTTGCCGTATTCCAGGTTCTTCAGTGTGAATTTTTAATTTTCCACGTTTTTCAGTATTTCTCGCCATATTCTGGGTAATACATTGTGAATTTTTAATTTTCCACTTTTTTCATGGTATCTCGCCATAATCTGGGTCAGACAGTGTGAATTTTTAATTTTCACCTTTTCAGGGTTTCTCTGCATATTCTGGGTCCTGCAGTGTGATTTTCTCATTTTCTAATTTTTTCAAGTTTTTTCATAATTCTGGGTCCTACAGTGTGATTATCTCATTATCCACCTTTTTCAGGTTTTCTCATCATATTTGGGGTCCTGCAGTGTGAGTTTTTAATTTTCCACTTTTTTGAGGGTTTCTTGCCATATTCTGGGTCCTACAGTGTGTATTTTTAATTTTCTACTATTTTCAGGTTTTCTTGCCATATTCGGGGTCCTTCAGTGTTAGTTTTTAATTTTCTACTTTTTTCAGTGTTTCTTGCATATTCTGGGTCCTACAGAGTATATTTTTAATATTCCACGTTTTTCAGGGTTTCTCGGCATATTCTGGGTCCTACAGTGTGTTTTTCATATTTTCCACTTTTTTAAATTTTTTCCCATTACTGTGTCCTACAGTATGATTTTCTCATTTTCCACCCTTTTCAGGTTTTCTCGCTATATTTGGGGTCCTTCAGTGTAAGTTTTTATTTTCTAATTTTTTCAGGGTTTCTTGCCATATTATGGGTCCTTCAGTGTGCGTTTTTATTTTACTTGTTTTTCTGGTTTTCTCGCCATATTCCAGTTCCTTCAATGTGAATTTTTATTTTTCCACATTTTTCAGTATTTCTCGCCATATTCTATGTAATACAGTGTGAATTTTTAATTTTCAGTCCTTCCGTGTGAATTTTATTTTTCTACGTTTTTCAGGTTTTTTCGTCATATTCTGGGTCTACAGTGTGATTTTCTCATTTCCACGTTTTTCAGGTTTTCTTGCCATATTCCAGGTCCTTCAGTGTGAATTTTTAATTTTCCACGTTTTTCAGAATTTCTTGCCATATTCTCGGTAATACAGTGTGAATTTTTAATTTTCCACTTTTTTCAGCGTTTCTTGCCATAATCTGGGTCCTACAGTGTGAATTTTTAATTTTCACCTTTTTCAGGGTTTCTTGGCATATTCTGGGTCCTGCAGTGTGATTTTCTCATTTTCCACGTTTTTCAAGTTTTTTCGTAATTCTGGGTCCTACAGTGTGATTTTCTCATTTCCACGTTTTTCAGGTTTTCTTGCCATATTCCAGGTCCTTCAGTGTGAATTTTTAATTTTCCACGTTTTTCAGAATTTCTTGCCATATTCTCGGTAATACAGTGTGAATTTTTAATTTTCCACTTTTTTCAGCGTTTCTTGCCATAATCTGGGTCCTACAGTGTGAATTTTTAATTTTCACCTTTTTCAGGGTTTCTTGGCATATTCTGGGTCCTGCAGTGTGATTTTCTCATTTTCCACGTTTTTCAAGTTTTTTCGTAATTCTGGGTCCTTCAGTGTGAGTTTATAATTTTCCTCGTTTTTCAGGATTCCTCGCCATATCCGGGGTCCTTCAGTGTGAATTTTTAATTTTCCACGTTTTTCAGTATTTCTTGCCATATTCTGAGTAATACAGTGTGAATTTTTAATTTTCCACTTTTCATGGATTCTCGCCATATTCTGTGTCCTAAAGTGTGAATTTTTAATTTTCACGTTTTTCAGGGTTTCTAGGCATATTCTGGGTCCTGCAGTGTGATTTTCTCATTTTCCACTTTTTCAGGTTTTCTCGCCATATTTGGGGTCCTGCAGTGTGAGTGTTTAATTTTCCACTTTTTTCAGGGTTTCTTGCCATATTCTGGGTCCTACAGTGTGTATTTTTAATTTTCTAATTTTTTCAGGTTTTCTCGCCATCTTCGGGGTCCTTCAGTGGGATTTTTTAATTTTCTACATTTTTTCAGTGTTTCTTGCCATATTCTGGGACCTACAGAGTATATTTTTAATATTCCACGTTTTTCAGGGTTTCTCTGCATATTCTGGGTCCTACAGTGTGATTTTCTCATTTTCCACTTTTTTCAATTTTTTCCCATTACTGTGTCCTACAGTATGATTTTCTCATTTTCCACCTTAATCAGGTTTTCTCGCTATATTTGGGGTCCTTCAGTGTAAGTTTTTTATTTTCTAATTTTTTCAGGGTTTCTTGCCATATTCTGGGTCCGTCAGTGTGCGTTTTTATTTTACTTGTTTTTCTGGTTTTCTCGCCATATTCCAGTTCCTTCAATGTGAATTTTTATTTTTCCACGTTTTTCAGTATTTCTCGCCATATTCTACGTAATACAGTTTGAATTTTTAATTTTCAGTCCTTCCGTGTTAATTTTATTTTTCTACGTTCTTCAGGTTTTTTCGTTATATTCTGGGTCTACGTTGAGATTTTCTCATTTCCACGTTTTTCAGGTTTTCTTGCCATATTCCAGGTCCTTCAGTGTGAATTTTTAATTTTCCACGTTTTTCAGTATTTCTTGCCATATTCTCGGTAATACAGTGTGAATTTTTAATTTTCCACTTTTTTCAGCGTCTCCTGCTATAATCTGGGTCCTACAGTGAGAATTTTTAATTTTCACCTTTTTCAGGGTTTCTTGGCATATTCTGGGTCCTGCAGTGTGATTTTTCTCATTTTCCACGTTTTTTAAGTTTTTTCGTAATTCTGGGTCCTACAGTGGATTTTCTCATTTTCCACGTTTTTCAAGTTTTTATGTAATTCTGGGTCCTTCAGTGTGAATTTATAATTTTCCTCGTTTTTCACGATTTCTTGCCATATCCGGGGTCCTTCAGTGTGAATTTTTAATTTTCCACGTTTTTCAGTATTTCTAGCCATATTCTGAGTAATACAGTGTGAATTTTTAATTTTCCACTTTTCATGGATTCTCGTCATATTCTGTGTCCTAAAGTGTGAATTTTTAATTTTCACGTTTTTCAGGGTTTCTAGGCATATTCTGGGTCCTGCAGTGTGTTTTTTTCATTTTCCACGTATTTCAAGTTTTTACGTAATTCTGGGTCCTTCAGTGTGAGTTTATAATTTTCCTCGTTTTTCAGGATTTCTAGCCATATTCGTGGTCTTTCAGTGTGAATTTTTAATTTTCCACGTTATCAGGTTTTTTGGTCATATTCTGGGCCTTACAGAATGATTTTGTCATTTTTACATTTTTCAGGTTTTCTTGCAGTATTCCAGGTCCTTCAGTGTGAATTTTTAATTTTCCACGTTTTTCAGTATTTCTTGCCATATTCTTGGTAATACATTGTGAATTTTTAATTTTCCACTTCTTTCAGCGTTTCTTGCCATAATCTGGGTCCTACAGTGTGAATTTTTAATTTTCAACTTTTTCAGGGTTTCTTGGCATATTCTGGGTCCTGCAGTGTGATTTTCTCATTTTCCACGTTTTTCAAGTTTTTTCGTAATTCTGGGTCCTAAAGTGTGATTTTCTCATTTTCCACGTTTTTCAAGTTTTTACGTAATTCTGGGTCCTTCAGTGTGAGTTTATAATTTTCCTCATTTTTCAGGATTTCTCGCCATATCCGGGGTCCTTCAGAGTGAATTTATAATTTTCCACGTTTTTCAGTATTTCTCGCCATATTCTGAGTAATACAGTGTGAATTTTTAATTTTCCACTTTTCATGGATTCTCGCCATATTCTGTGTCCTAAAGTCTGAATTTTTAATTTTCACATTTTTCAGGGTTTCTAGGCATATTCTGGGTCCTGCAGTGAGATTTTTCATTTTTCACGTTTTTCAAGTTTTTACGTAATTCTGGGTTCTTCAGTGTGAGTTTATAATTTTCCTCGTTTTTCAGGATTTCTCGGCATATCCGGGGTCCTTCAGTGTGAATTTTTAATTTTCCACGTTTTTCAGTATTTCTCGCCATATTCTGAGTAATACAGTGTGAATTTTTAATTTTCCACTTTTCATGGATTCTCGCCATATTCTGTGTCCTAAAGTGTGAATTTTTAATTTTCACGTTTTTCAGGGTTTCTAGGCATATTCTGGGTCCTGCAATGTCATTTTCTCATTTTCCACGTTTTTCAAGTTTTATGTAATTCTGGGTCCTTCAGTGTGAGTTTATAATTTTCCTCGTTTTTCAGGATTTCTAGACATATTCGGGGTCTTTCAGTGTGAATTTTTAATTTTCCACGTTATCAGGTGTTTTGGTCATATTCTGGGTTTACAGAATGATTTTGTCATTTTTATGTTTTTCATGTTTTCTTGCCGTATTACAGGTCCTTCAGTGTGAATTTTTAATTTTCCATGTTTTTCAGTATTTCTTGCCATATTCTGGGTAATACAGTGTGAATTATTAATTTTCCGCTTTTTTCAGCGTTTCTTGCCATAATTTGGGTCCTACAGTGTGAATTTTTAATTTTCAACTTTTTCTGGGTTTCCTGGCATATTCTGGGTCCTGCAGTGTGATTTTCTAATTTTCCAAGATTTTCAAGTTTTTTTCGTAATTCTGAGTCCTACAGTGTGATTATCTCATTATCCACCTTTTTCAGGTTTTCTCGCCATATTTTGGGTCCTGCAGTGTGAGTGTTCAATTTTCCTCTTTTTTCAGGGTTTCTTGCCATATTCTGGGTCCTAAAGTGTGTATTTTTAATTTTCTAATTTTTCAGGTTTTCTTGCCATATTCGGGGTCCTTCAGTGTGAGTTTTTAATTTTCTACTTTTTTTCAGTGTTTCTTGCCATATTCTGGGACCTACAGAGTATATTTTTAATATTCCACGTTTTTCAGGGTTTCTCAGCATATTCTGGGTCCTACAGTGTGATTTTCTCATTTTCCATTTTTTCAATTTTTTTCCCATTACTCTGTCCAACAGTATGATTTTCTCATTTTCCACCTTAATCAGGTTTTCTCGCTAAATTTGGGGTCCTTCAGTGTAAGTTTTTTATTTTCTAATTTTTTCAGGGTTTCTTGCCATATTCTGGGTTTT
Source organism: Mus caroli (assembly GCF_978045245.1). Lineage (NCBI taxonomy): Eukaryota > Metazoa > Chordata > Mammalia > Rodentia > Muridae > Mus > Mus caroli. Next base: position 1,145,368 of record NW_028227292.1, on the reverse strand, counting down.
TCAGTGTGCGTTTTTATTTTACTTGTTTTTCTGGTTTTCTCGCCATATTCCAGTTCCTTCAATGTGAATTTTTATTTTTCCACGTTTTTCAGTATTTCTCGCCAAATTCTGAGTAATACAGTGTGAATTTTTAATTTTCCACATTTCATGGATTCTCGCCATATTCTGTGTCCTAAAGTCTGAATTTTTAATTTTCACGTTTTTCAGGGTTTCTAGGCATATTCTGGGTCGTGCAGTGTGATTTTTTCATTTTCCACGTATTTCAAGTTTTTATGTAATTCTGGGTCCTTCAGTGTGAGTTTATAATTTTCCTCGTTTTTCAGGATTTCTCGCCATATCCGGGGTCCTTCAGTGTGAATTTTTAATTTTCCACGTTTTTCAGTATTTCTCGCCATATTCTGAGTAATAGAGTGTGAATTTTTATTTTTCCACTTTTCATGGATTCTCGCCATATTCTGTGTCCTAAAGTGTGATTTTTTAATTTTCACGGTTTTCAGGGTTTCTAGGCATATTCTGGGTCCTGCAGTGTGATTTTCTCATTTTCCACGTTTTTCAAGTTTTATGTAATTCTGGGTCCTTCAGTGTGAGTTCATAATTTTCCTCGTTTTTCAGGATTTCTAGCCATATTCCAGGTCCTTCAGTGTGAATTTTTAATTTTCCCCTTTTTTCAGCTTTTCTTGCCATAATCTGGGTCCTACAGTGTGAATTTTTAATTTTCACCTTTTTCAGGGTTTCTTGGCATATTCTGGGTCTTGC
>NW_028227292.1:1098017-1144512 GCF_978045245.1 Mus caroli | reverse complement strand
GAATTGCGAAAAAATTTGAAAAACCTGGAAAATAAGAAAAATACACTGTTGGACCCAGAATATGCCAAGAAACCCTGAAAAACGTGCAAAATTAAAAATACACACTGTAGGACCCAGAATATGGCGAAAAACCCTGAAAAAGTAGATAATTAAAAACTCACACTGAAGGCCTGGAATATGGCCACAAAACCTGAAAAATTTGAAAAATTAACAATTCAATCAGAAAGAACTGGAATATGGCCAGAAACCATGAAAAATGTGGAAGGACTCAGAATATGGTGAGAAATCCTGAAAACCGGGAAAATTTAAATTCACACTGTAGGACACAAAATATGTTGAGAAACCGTAAAAAACCTGGAACATTAAAAACTCGCACTGAAGGACCTGGAATATGATGAAAACCTCTGAAAAATGTGGAAAAATAAAAACACTGAAGGACCCCGGATATGGCGAGAAATCCTGAAAAACGAGGAAAATTATAAACTCACACTGAAGGACCCAGAATTACATAAAACTTGAAAAACGTGGAAAATGAGAAAATCACACTGCAGGACCCAGAATATGCCTAGAAACCCTGAAAAACGTGAAAATTAAAAATTCAGACTTTATGACACAGAATATGGCGAGAATCCATGAAAAGTTGAAAATTAAAAATTCACACTGTATTACTCAGAATTTGGCGAGAAATACTGAAAAACTTGGAAAAATAAAAATTCACATTGAAGGAACTGGAATATGGCGAGAAAACCAGAAAAACAAGTAAAATAAAAACGCACAATGAAGGACCCAGAATATGGCGAGAAACCCTGAAAAAAGTAGAAAATAAAAAACTTACACTGAAGGACCCAAATTATAGCGAGAAAACCTGATTAAGGAGGAAAATGAGAAAATCATACTGTAGGACACAGTAATGGGAAAAAATTGAAAAAGTGGAAAATGAGAAAATCACACTGTAGGACCCAGAATATGCCTTGAAACCCTGAAAAACGTGGAATATTAAAAATATACTCTGTAGGTCCCAGAATGTGGCAAGAAACACTGAAAAAAAAGTAGAAAATTAAAAACTCCACACTGAAGGACCCAGAATTACATAAAACTTGAAAAACGTGGAAAATGAGAAAATGACATTTTAGGACCCAGAATCTGCCTAGAAACCCTGAAAAACGTTGAAAATTAAAAATTCACACTTTAGGACACAGAATATGGCGAGAATCCATGAAAAGTGGAAAATTAAAAATTCACACTGTATTACTCAGAATATGGCGAGAAAATACTGAAAAACGTGGAAAATTAAAATTCACACTGAAGGACCCCTGATATGGCGAGAAATCCTGAAAACGAGGAAATTATAAACTCACACTGAAGGACCAAGAATTACGTAAAACTTGAAAAACGTGGAAAATGAGGAAAATCACACTGTAGGACCCAAAATTACGAAAAAACTTGAAAAACCTGGAAAATGAGAAAATCACACTGCAGGACCCAGAATATGCCAAGAAACCCTGAAAAAGGTGAAAATTAAAAATTCACACTGTAGGACCCAGATTATGGCAAGAAACGCTGAAAGAAGTGGAAAATTAAAAATTCACACTGTATTACCAAGAATATGGCAAGAAATACTGAAAAACGTGGAAAATTAAAAATTCACACTGAAGGACCTGGAATACTGCAAGAAAACCTGAAAAATGTAAAAATGAAAAAATCATTCTGTAAGACCCAGAATATGACCAAAAAACCTGATAACGTGTAAAATTAAAAATTCACACTGAAAGACCCCGAATATGGCTAGAAATCCTGAAAAACGAGGAAAATTATGAACTCACACTGAAGGACCCAGAATTACATAAAACTTGAAAAACGTGGAAAATGAGAAAATCACACTGCAGGACCCAGAATATGCCTAGAAACCCTGAAAACCGTGAAAATTAAAAATTCACACATTAGGACACAGAATATGGCGAGAATCCATGAAAAGTGGAAAATTAAAAACTCACACTGTAATTACTCAGAATATGGCGAGAAATACTGAAAAACGTGGAAAATTAAAAATTCACACTGAAGGAACCCGGATATGGCGAGAAATCCTGAAAACGAGGAAAATTATAAACTAACACTGAAGGACCCAGAATTACGTAAAAACTTGAAATACGTGGAAAATGAAAAAATCACACTGCAGGACCCAGAATATGCCTAGAAACCTGAAAAACGTGAAAATTAAAAATTCACACTTTAGGACATAGAATATGGCGAGAATCCATGAAAAGTGGAAAATTAAAAATTCACACTGTATTACTCAGAATATGGCGAGAAATACTGAAAAACGTGGAAAATTAAAAATTCACACTGAAGGACCCCGGATATGGCAAGAAATCGTGAAAAAACTAGGAAAATTATAAATTCACACTGAAGGACCCAGAATTACATAAAAACTTAAAAAACGTGGAAAATGAGAAAAATCACACTGGAGGAACCCAGAATATGCCAAGAAACCCCTGAAAAGGTGAAAATTAAAAATTCTCACTTAGGACCCAGATTATAGCAGGAAACGCTGAAAAAAGTGGAAAATTAAAAATTCACACTGTATTACCGAGAATATGGCAAGAAATACTGAAAAACGTGGTAAATTAAAAATTCACACTGAAGGACCTGGAATATGGTAAGAAAACCTGAAAAACGTGGAAATGAGAAAATCTCAACGTAGACCCAGAATATGACGAAAAAACCTGAAAAACGTAGAAAAATAAAATTAACACGGAAGGACTGAAAATTAAAAATTCAAACTGTATTATGTAGAATATGGCGAGAAATACTGAAAAACGTGGAAAAATAAAAATTCACATTGAAGGAACTGGAATATGGCGAGAAAACCAGAAAAACAAGTAAAATAAAAACACACACTGAAGGACCCAGAATATGGCAAGAAACCCTGAAAAAATTAGAAATAAAAAACTTACACTGAAGGACCCCAAATATAGCGAGAAAACCTGATTAAGGTGGAAAATGAGAAAATCATACTGTAGGACACAGTAATGGGAAAAAATTGAAAAAAGTGGAAAATGAGAAAATCACACTGTAGGACCCAGAATATGCCTTGAAACCCTGAAAAACGTGGAATATTAAAAATATACTCTGTAGGTCCCAGAATATGGCAAGAAACACTGAAAAAAAGTAGATAATTAAAAACTCACACTGAAGGACCCCGAATATGGCGAGAAAACCTGAAAAATTAGAAAATTAAAAATACACACTGTAGGACCCAGATATGGCAAGAAACCCTGAAAAAAGTGGAAAATTAAACACTCACACTGCAGGACCCCAAATATGGCGAGAAAACCTGAAAAAGTGGAAAATGAGAAAATCATACTGTAGGACCCAGAATTACATAAAAACTTGAAAAACGAGGAAAATCAGAAAATCACACTGCAGGACCCAGAATATGCCTAGAAACCCTGAAAAACGTGAAAATTAAAAATTCACACTTTAGGACACAGAATATGGCGAGAATCCATGAAAAGTGGAAAATTAAAAATTCACACTGTATTACTCAGAATATGGCAAGAAATACTGAACAACGTGGAAAATTAAAAATTCACACTGAAGGACCCCGGATATGGCGAGAAATCCTGAAAAACGAGGAAAATTATAAAATCACACTGAAGGACCCCGGATATGGCGAGAAATCCTGAAAAACGAGGAAAATTATAAACTCACACTGAAGGACCCAGAATTACGTAAAAACTTGAAAAACGTGGAAAATGAGAAAATCACACTGTAGGACCCAGAATTACGAAAAAACTTGAAAAACGTGGAAAATGAGAAAATCACACTGCAGGACCCAGAATATGCCAAGAAACCCTGAAAAAGGTGAAAATTAAAAATTCACACTGTATTACCGAGAATATGGCAAGAAATTCTGAAAAACGTGGAAAATTAAAAATTCACACTGAAGGACCTGGAATATGGCAAGAAAACCTGAAAAACGTGGAAATGAGAAAATCACACTGTAGACCCAAAATATGACGAAAAAACCTGAAAAACGTAGAAAAATAAAATTCACACGGAAGGACTGAAAATTAAAAATTCACACTGTATTACGTAGAATATGGCGAGAAATACTGAAAAATGTGGAAAAATAAAATTCACATTGAAGGAACTGGAATATGGCGAGAAAACCAGAAAAACAAGTAAAATAAAAACGCACACTGAAGGACCCAGGATATGGCAAGAAACCCTGAAAAAATTAGAAATAAAAAACTTACACTGAAGGACCCCAAATATAGCGAGAAAACCTGAAAAGGGTGGAAAATGAGAAAATCATACTGTAGGACACAGTAATGGGAAAAAATTAAAAAAAGTGGAAAATATGAAAAACCACACTGTAGGACCCAGAATATGCCGAGAAACCCTGAAAAACGTGGAATATTAAAAATATACTCTGTAGGACCCAGAATATGCAAGAAACACTGAAAAAAGTAGAAAATTAAAAACTAACACTGAAGGACCCCGAATATGGCAAGAAAACCTGAAAATAGTAGAAAATTAAAAATACACACTGTAGGACCCAGAATATGGCAAGAAACCCTGAAAAAAGTGGAAAATTAAACACTCACACTGCAGGACCTCAAATAGATGAGAAAACCTGAAAAAGGTGGATAATGAGATAATCACACTGTAGGACCCAGAATTATGAAAAAACTTGAAAAACTTGGAAAATGAGAAAATCACACTGCAGGACCCAGAATATGCAGAGAAACCCTGAAAAGGTGAAAATTAAAAATTCACACTGTCTGACCCAGATTATGGCGAGATACCATGAAAAAAGTGGAAAATTAAAAATTCACAATGTATTACCCAGAATATGGCGAGAAATACTGAAAAACGTGGAAAATTAAAAATTTACACTGAAGAACCTGGAATACGGCAAGAAAACCTAGAAAAAGGTGGAAATGAGAAAATCACACTGTAAGACCCAGAATATGAAAAAAAAAAAACCCTGAAAAAGCTGGAAAAATTTAATTCACACTGAAAGACCCTGAATTGGCGAGAAAACTTGAAAAATGATGGAAATTAAAAACTCACATTGAAGGACCCAGAATAGGTGAGAAAAACTGAAAAAAGTAGAAAATTAATAATTCACACTGAAGGACCCCCGAATATGGAGAGAAACCTTAAAAAAGTAGAAAATTAAATATTCACACTTAAGGACCCCGAATATGGCGATTAAACCTGAAAACAAATAGAAAATTAAAAACTCACACAGAAGGAACCCACATATGGCGAGAAAACCTGAAAAAGTGGAAAATGAGAAAAACATACCGTAGGACCCAGAATTACATAAAAACTTGAAAACGAGGAAAATGAGAAAATCACACTGCAGGACCCCAGAATATGCCGAGAAACCCTGAAAAGGTGAAAATTAAAAATTCACACTGTCGGACCCAGATTATGGCAAGAAACCATGAAAAAAGTGGAAAATTAAAATTAACACTGTATTACCCAGAATATGGCAAGAAATACTGAAAAACGTGGAAAATTAAAATTCACACTGAAGGACCTGGAATACGGCAAGAAAACCTGAAAACGTAAAAATGACAAAATCATTCTGTAAGACCCAGAATATGACCAAAAAACCTGATAACGTGGAAAATTAAAAATTCACACTGAAAGACCCTGAATATGGCTAGAAATCCTGAAAAACGAGGAAAATTATAAACTCACACTGAAGGACGCAGAATTACATAAAACTTGAAAAACGTTGGAAAATGAGAAAATCACACTGCAGGACCCAAAATATGCCTAGAAACCCTGAAAACCGTGAAAATTAAAAATTCACACTTTAGGACACAGAATATGGCGAGAATCCATGAAAAGTGGAAAATTAAAAATTCACACTGTATTACTCAGAACATGACGAGAAATACTGAAAAACGTGGAAAATGAAAAATTCACACTGAAACACCCCGAATATGGCGAGAAAACTTGAAAAACGATGGAAATTAAAAACTCACATTGAAGGACCCAGAATAGGTGAGAAAAACTGAAAAAGTAGAAATTAAAAATTCACACTTAAGGACCCCCGAATATGGAGAGAAACCTTAAAAAAGTAAAAAATTAAATATTCACACTGAAGGACCCCGAATATGGCGATTATACCTGAAAAAGTAGAAAATTAAAAACTCACACAGAAGGATCCCAAATATGGCGAGAAAACCTGAAAAAGTGGAAAATGAGAAAATCATACTGTAGGACACAGAATTACATAAAAACTTGAAAAACGAGGAAAATGAGAAAATCACACTGCAGGACCAAGAATATGCCAAGAAACCCTGAAAAGGTGAAAATTAAAAATTCACACTGTCGGACCCAGATTATGGCAAGAAACCATGAAAAAAGTGGAAAATTAAAAATTCATACTGTATTACCTAGAATATGGCAAGAAATACTGAAAAACGTGGAAAATTATAAATTCACACTGAAGGACCCCGGATATGGCGAGAAATCTGAAAAACGAGGAAAATTATAAACTCACACTGAAGGACCCAGAATTACGTAAAAACTTGAAAAACGTGGAAAATGAGAAAAAAATCACACTGTAGGACCCAGAATAAGCCTAGAAACTCTGAAAAACGTGAAAATTAAAAATTCACACTTTAGGAGACAAAATATGGCGAGAATCCATGAAAAGTGGAAAATTAAAATTCACACTGTATTACTCAGAATATGGCGAGACATACTGAAAAACGTGAAAAATTAAAATTCACACTGAAGGACCTGGAATATGGCGAGAATACCTGAAAAACAAGTAAAATTAAAACTCACACTGAAGGACCCAGAATATGGCGAGAAAACCTGAAAAGGTAGAAATTAAAAATACACGCTGAGGACCAGAATATGGCGAGAAACCTGAAAAAAGTAGAAATAAAAATCTTACACTGAAGGACCCAAAAATATGGAGAAAACCTGAAAAAGGTGGAAAATGAGAAACTATACTGTAGAACCACAGTAATGCGAAAAAAATTGAAAAAAGTGGAAAATGAGAAATCATACTGTAGGACCCAGAATATGGGGAGAAACCCTGAAAAACTTGGAAAATTAAAAATAGACGCTGTAGGACCCAGAATATGTCGAGAAACCCTGAAAAATTAGAAAAGTAACAACTCACACTGAAAGACCCCAAATATGGCGAGAAAACCTGAAAAAGGTGGAAAATGAGAAAATGACACTGTAGGACCAGGAATTACCAAAAAAATTTGAAAAATGTGGAAAATGAGAAACTCACACTGCAGGAACCAGAATATGCCGAGAAACCCTGAAAATGAGAAAATTAAAAATTCACACTGTCGGTCCCAGAATATGGCAAGAAAACAGGAAAAAAGTGGAAAATTAAAAATTCACACTGTATTACCCAGAATATGTCGAGAAATACTGAAAAACGTGGAAATTAAAAATTCAAACTGAAGGACCTGGAATACGGCAAGAAAACCTGAAAAACTTGGAAATGAGGAAATTACACTGTAGGACCAAGAATATGACCATAAAACCTGAAAAACGTGGAATATTAAAAATTCACACTGAAGGACCGGGAATATGGCAAGAAAACCTGAAAAATGAGGAAAATTAAAAACTAACACTGAAGGACACAGAATAGGTGAGAAAAACTGAAAAAAAGTACAAAATTAAAAACTCACACTGAAGGACCCAAATAGGTGAGAAAATCTGAAAAAAGTAAAAGAGGAGGTGATGATTTGTTCCTTCCTATGCTGGTTCTTTTGTGCCTCTTCCTTCCACTATTAGGAAGGTTTGCAATTACATAATGAGGCAGCTCAGCCAAGCACTTAATTTGAAAATAGGACTAGAGGATAGGATACACCTGAAGACTGACAGCCATTTCTTTGTGTTCTTGATGCTTCAATGGAAGCATCTGGTATTCTGTGTGCAGTGTGATAGGTCCCATTCCAGAGGCATAGGTAAGAAACAGATTCCTGGCACTCTGACAGAAAAGGACCTAGGAGAAGCCCCGAGGGTGGGTGTGGATAGGACATTGCCTGAGCCTTCTTTGGCTCAGATCCGTATACCTGGATTGGTTGGACCCTCACAAGGATCCCCAACTTAACCCTACTGACATCTAGGTTAGTCATTTGAGCTCTAGTTGGATTCCCTTGACTGACCTGTTGGCCCCTATGGCCACCCTACGTTAGCTCCCAGATCCTGTGCCACCTAGGCTCAGACTTGACAGGCTATGTCTGTTAACAACAAAATCAGGGTGCCAGACTCACAGGAGACATTTCTTACATTTAGATTACGTTCAGTTTGGGGGAAACAGAGGACAACACAGACGTCGGTTGAGGCCAATATACAGTTTAGTAAGCAAAAACTGATCAGATGCGCAAAGACCTGCTACAGCGATGGAAACAGGTTTAACCAAGCTCCTCCAGTGCCAGCCATGGCTTTGCCTGTCTGCATTGTATTTCTATGATATGCCAACTGAGCAGGTGCTCACCAATGATTTGCTCTGGGGATGCTTACCCAGTGGTGGCCACAAGAAGTAAACTTCTAAGTTAAAGAACAGTTCCCCATCTAGCACAGTCATTAGAGCACGAGATTATTAATCTCAGGGTCATTGGTTTGAGCTCAAAGTTGGACGAGATGTTATTTTAGTTGTGTCTCGACTGGAGGCAATGCTGGCACTTCCCAGGAGGGCCCCATGATTGGGGTTCTGCTTTCTGTATCTCTGACATTAGAACTGGAAGTAGGGAGAATTTGGTGGGTTTTTTGCTCTGCTTGAAGCAGCACTGGGTGTACTAAATTGCAGTGGGTGCAAGTGTTACAGACTCTACACTTGTTTTGACATTCTCGAGCAATTGGGGCACTGGGTAGTCTTGGATAACCCTTTTCAGGTAGATCTGAAACTCAATTCTTTTGGTGTGTACTGAATTCAACCAGAGGATTCCAAGATATCCCTCTTAGAAAGAATAGCTGGAGCATCTCTTTAAGGCTTGTTGGTCCTACCTCTAGAGGATTCTCGCTTAGGGTCTGAGAGGATCTTTCTAGGTTCAAATCTTGGACCAGTCCTCTTCTTTTGCCAATCAAACCCTGAGGATTAAAAGTCAACCTTGGCTCCTTAGAAGGTATGACTAAACAAATGAAAATGGAAATTTGTAAGTACCCAAAGTGGTATTTTTGGTTGGTTTCTTTGGACCTTGTTTTCTGTTTTAGGCAGAGTCTTGTTCCTTTACCTTAGGCTGCTCCTGACAACGTCAAGGATAGCTGCATTTCTAATCTTCATGCCTTCACTTCTTGTGTGCTGGAAAGATAGGCATGTGTATTAATCTGGTGTTCAGGTTGGAACCCAGGCTTAGGCAAGCAATTAGATGAGCTACAGCATCAGCTCATAACTCAAAATGTCCACCAAGAATTGGCATTATTCAAATTAGCCTGAAGGATACAAATATTGGAAAATGTTGGAATTAAAAAAACTCAATCCAGCTGCTCTGGCAAATCAGGGAGAACTGGAGCAGGCCTCTAGATGCACCAGCTTCTAGTCAGGTCTTTAGTGTATTTGACATAACCTGAGCTACATGAGAAGAAACACAAATAGCTAAAACAGGATTGTGAGACTAGCTGCAAGACATATGGCTGGCAAATAAAAACCGCTTTGAAATTTGCCAGTAGCCCTTAAGTGCAAATCTGGTTCCAGATCACTGGCCTTTAATCATCACTAGTTTGCTTGGGTCCAACCCACAGGACCCAAAAAGTAGTCAAGAGCCTGTGACCTCTTCAGATTTGCTGGACTAGCATTTTCAGGTCACCTGGTGTGCAGATCTAAGAAAGGAGAGGTGCTGTCAAACCTGGCTAGAGTCTCATCTTTGCGAATCTGCCTTGGAACTTCCCTTTTTTCCATAATCTCCATAAAAAGGCAAAGGATTTTTACATTTAAGATGTCCTTGCACTTCGGATAGGAAACATACTCCAAGAACCACAGTCAGCCCTCTGGCCTCTGTAGAGTCCTAACTGAGCCTGGGTCTCCCAGCTCAGTGTTTTGAAATCACAAGGTGATTCCTGTGCAGAGAATGAATAGATGGGAGTAGGAGGAATGAGTCCTTCTAGGGTTCTGTGAGCTGGAAGGCGCAGTGTGGACTTAACCGAACAAGCCTCAGATTCTGCCGAATTTTCTCCACTGGGTAAACTGCCAGTAACCATGAAAGAAGAGAGGGACTCCTCTAAGGAGTCGCTTTGGGCATCTCTCCGGGGTGGGAGGCTTGATTCTAACCCTGATACCACTGGTGCTCTGGTGTCTACACTTTGAGGCTCCCGACGAAATCTTCAAGGTCCTGAACAGTGGCCAGGCTTCCAAGGTGGCATTCAGTCCTGCGACTGTACGTGTGGGATGCAGAGAAGGCCCTGATTTCTTCTATCCAGCCTTACAGAATCAGCTGAGCTCTTTCCTTTTTCAGTAGGGGGCTGCCCCAACTTCTCTCTCAGCATCACATTCATGCGCTTAGCTAATAGGCAAAAGAAACTGTTAGCTACTTTTAGATGAGGCAAAAGTAGGTGAAAGAAGAGGTCATTAATAAGGGAAGAACTAAATACATTTAGCTCTTTTGTCCACTGCCCCCACAACCCCGGCCCCCTGGCTGGTTCCCAGGCTGACTTTGAAATCTCCTTAACCTAGCCTCCTAAGTACTGCCCAAACAGGAGTGAGTGATATCCATGTCACTTCATGTTTTTAGTAACAACCTCACAAAGGCAAATTTAGTCTATTCTTATCTACATGGCTGATAAAACATGGGAGAGGGTTTATTTTTGTTTTTTAAATAAAACAAGCTGTGATGGATCAGCTCCTATCAGTGCGAAAGTCTTTTACTTCCGTCGACTAGAAAGAGAGAAAGAAAACAGACTAGAAGATGGATGAGCAGGAAGGCCAAAAGAAGAGAGGTTGCTTGTCTGACAGTGACTGTGGACTGAAATAATGATTGGGGACCTGGGAGGGTCCAGGGAGAATAATAATTTTAGTGAATTAACCCGGTTAATTAATGGGTGATCTTTGGTTTGAATTTCTATTTAAGAATAAGAGCCAGTTCTGTGACTTCTAACATTCTTTCAAGGTGGGAAAAAGACTGCTGTTGGACTCTGATTTGGACTCCAGCAAATTGGTCTGTGATTTAGGGAGCACTCTGAAAGAAAAAAAAATAAAAACAGATACATTGAGTCCAAGAACAGCGATTGTTGGGAGAACCTTCCTGGAATAAGCACACGGAAACAACTGAGAGTGGAAGAGAGATGTCAAAGGTGGACCGAAGCCAAGACAGCTCCTTGCAAGTCTTTGTAATTTCATTTTATACTTTAAAATCATAAGGTAGGGTGGACAAGCTAGTGTTTAAGTGCTGGCATCAGTCAGCAGGCTGGGAAGGGCACTGGGCCACTGCCTCACCTGGCTCTTTAGGCCTCTCTGGTTCAGGTAGCAAGTGAAGCTGGGCTCTGCAAACAGAGTGCAAGCAACACTTTAGTAAACAACTAAGGAAATCAATAATTTGACACCAAATAATTGTTTTGGTAAAGCTAGTTTTACTTCACTATATTCTGGGAAATGGTCTGGTCACTCACTGTGTCGTTGATAACGTATGTCTTGTTAGTGACTCTCCTTTCTTTCCTTTGTCCTTCCATCTTTTTCTATTTCCTTCCATTGTCTCCTCCTTACTCCCATCCTCCTTCCTTCTGTTGCACTGAAGATGCAAGGATGATCTCAACCCCATCACCCTTTAAATTGTATTAATCATTTAACTTGTTTATATTTCAAGTATTATCCCCCTCCTGCTCTCCCCTCCCTGAGGCCCAACTTTTCCTCCTCCCCACCCAGCCACTCCCACCTAATCCCTCTAGTATCCCCCTTCTCTGGGGTATCAAGCCTCAACAGGACCAAGTGCCACCCCTCCCACTGATGCCAGACAAGGTAGTTCTCTGCTACATAAGTATTTCTAGTCATAAACCCGCCCATGTATACTCCTTTAGTTGGTAGATTACTCCCTGGGAGCTCTGAGGGGTCTGGTTAATTGATACTGTTGTTCGTCCTGTGGGGTTGCCATCCCCTTCAGCTCCTTCAGCCCTTCCCCTAATTTTTCCATTGGGGTCCCCACACTCAGTCCAATAGTTTCTGTGAGTTTCTCCATCTGTCTTAGTCAGTTGCTGACAGAGGCTCTCAGAGGATACACAGACATACAAGGCTCCTGTCTGTAAGCACATCTTGGCATCAGCAGTAGTGTTGGGGTTTTGTGTCTGTGGGTAGAATACAGTGCTATAGTCTCTGGATGGCCTTTCCTTCAGTCTCTGTTCCATTTTTGTCCCTAAATTTCCTTTAGACAGAGACAATTTTCGGTATTTTTTTTAAATGGGTAGGTGTCCCCATCCCTTAACTGAGTCCCATGTCCATCTCCTTGATATAGTCCCTTCAGGCTCCATCTCCCCTGCCGCAGACCCTCTGGGTCCCTGTGTCTGCGTGGAACGGGGTCTCTCGTCGCAGGTGGGCAAAGCATGGATGAGCGAGTGACAAACAGACACACACAGGAGAGTTCGTGTGTATAATCTGAATGTAATTTTACAATTCGAGCTTCAGACTTTTTATACAGAAGACAATAAAGAAGTTGGGTGACATACCCGCAAGGTACAAATGAGGTAACCGGATGCTTAATGATTCTTACACAGAACAGAGGAATGAAAACACAAAGATCATAAGGAACTGGGCAGTAAAATAATTGAGACAAAGTTAGCCCTATCTAAGGTCAGCTATAGTCTTAGAAGCCTGGTGTGAGAACTTTTCACTCCTAGGGCAAGGGCTTTCACACCCAAGTCATGGTTCTAACTAGGGAGTTCCGTTCTAGCTAACCATCTCATGGATAATGCAATACTCTAAAACCACAGCACAGTCTGCTTCCTAAACCATAGTAAATTCCTGTAAATAGGTGTAACTCAGCTATAATACTAAGCATCTATTCTGGTTTCCCCTACGGTCAGAAACTTCTTTCTTCCTAGGTGATGGTAGATTCCTGTGAAGGGCAGTGATCTAACTTTTAGTGTAATACCAGGGGCAGTACTGAAATCCAAGCCCAAGGTCTCGCTAAGGACGAACTAGGACTGTTGGAACACTGGTTTAGCTATGACAGAATTCAATCTTAAAAGGCACTTATGATAGGAAAATATTGAAAGAGAGCACGTGGATCCATACACTAGACTAACTCGAGAATGAAACTCGGGAATGAAAAATTACTGTATGGTTAGGGAACGCTAGACTCCAGGAGGAGAGCTTCTTTGAAACTCTTTGCCTCATGAGTGACTTGTAAGCCTCTCGGCTTGTCCAGTTGACTCGACCAGGGCGTAGCACTCCCCTGTATTTCAGCTGTTGTTATCCCATTGAGTTCTGGGAACCTCTTGAATTCCTGGCATCTGGGAATTTCTAGTGCATCTCCTAGTTCCCCAAACCTCACTGCTACTTATTCCTATTCATTCTCCTGTTCCTCTAGACGTCTCTCCTGTCTCTTCCCATACCTGACCCTGTCCTTCCTTCTTTCTTCCCCTCCCTTTCTGTCTCCCACCCTGATACCCCCTTATTCCGCCTGCCATGATTATTTTGTTACCTCTTCTAAGTAGGTTTGAAGAACCAACACTTTGGTCTCACTTCTTGTAAAACTTCATTTGACTTTTAGTTGTTGCATGGGTATTCTGAGCTTTTGGGCTAAAATCCACTTATCGGTGAGTACATACCATGCAAGGTTTTTTGGATTTGGGTTACCTCACTCAAGAAACTATTTTCTAGTTCCATCCATGTGCCTACAACGTTTATGATGTGATCATTTTTTAATATCTGAGTAGTATTCCATTGTGTAAATGTACCACAGTTTCTGTAACAATTCTTCCATAGAGGGACATCTGGGTTGTTTCCATCTCATGGTTATTAAAAATTAGGGTTCAGTGAACACATTGGTGCAGGTATCTTTGTTCTGTGTTGGAGCATCTTTAGAGTATATGACAACACACTGGAGCATGTGAAACCACAGAGGAGAATGTGACACCACAATGGAGAAATGTGACACCACAGAGGAGTAGGGTGACAGCACCGTGGAGCACTGTGACAACGAAGAGGAGCACTGTGACACCACAGAGGAGCACAATGACACCACAGTGGAGGAGTGTGACAAGAGAGTAGAGCAGTGCAACATCAGAGTGGAACACTCTGACATCACTGTAAAGCACTGTAAAGCACTGTGACACCACTGTGGATCACTGTGACAGCACAGTGGAGTACTATGACCCGAGAGTGGAGCACTGTGACACTACAGTGCAGCCCTGTGACAGCACAGTGGACCACTGAGGCATCAGAGTGGAGCATTGTGACATGACAGTTGAGCACTGTGACAGGACAGTGCAGCAGTGTGACAGTGAGGGGAGCACACTTACATCACTGTGGAGAACTGTGTCAGAAAGGTGGAACACTGTGACACAATAGTGTAGAAGTGTGACACCACAGTGGAGCACTGTGTCAACACAGAGCAGCACGGTGACAGTAGAGTGGAGCTCTGTGACATGACAGTGGAGCACTGTGATATGATACCACAATAGAGCACTGATAAACCACAGTGAGCACTGTGACACAACAGTGGACCACTTTGATACCACAGTGCAGCACTGTCTCCCCACAGTGAACCACAATGAAACTACAGTGGAGAACTCTGACAACACAGTGGAGCATGTGACACCACAGTGGAGCATTGTGACACCAGAGATGAGAAATCTGATACCACAGTTGCATACTGTGACACCAAAGTGGAGCATTGTGACAACGAAGTGGAGCACTGTGACACCACAGTGGAACACTGTGAGATCACATTAGAGCAGGGTGACAACAGCGTAGAGAAGTGGGACATCACAGTGGAGCATTGTAAAACCACAGTTGAGCACAGTGACAGAGAAACCCTAAAAAACGTGAAACATAAAAAAATAACACTGTAGGAAGTGAAATATGGAAAGAAAAAGTGAAAATCGTCAAATATGAGAAAATCACACTGTAGACCTTGAATATGGCTATAAACCCTGAAAAACGTCGAAAATAAAAAACTCACAATGTAGGACCTGGAATATTGTGAGAAACCCTGAAAAACAGTGGAAATTTAAAAACTTACACTCTACGACCAGGTATATGGCAACAAATACTGAAAAATGTGAAAAATGATAAACTCAAACGGTAGGAACAGAAATATGATGAGAAACCCTGAAAAACGTGCAAATTTAAAAACAAACACTGTAGGACCTGGAATATGGGAAGAAACCCGGAAAAAGGTGGAAAATGAGACAACCACACTGTAGGACCTGGAATGTGTCTAGAAACCCAGAAAGAGGGGAAAAATGAGAAAATCATAATGCAGTACCTGGAATATCGCAAGAAACCCTGAAAAACGTGAAAAATTAAAAACTTACGCTGTAGGACCTGGAATATAGCAAGAAAACGGAAATTCATTGAAAATGAGAAAATCACACTGTAGGACCTGGAATATAGAGAGAAACCTTGAAAAACGTAGAAATTAAAAACTCACACTGTAGGACCTGGAATATGGCGAGAAAACCTGAAGAACGTGGAAAATAAAAATATAACAGTGTAGGACCAGGGACATGGCAAGAAATTATGGTGACTCACAACCATCCGTAACGAGATCTGGCTCCCCCTTCTGGAGTGTCTGAGGACAGCTACAGTGTACTTACATATAATAAATAAATAAATCTTTAAAAAAAAAAAGAAAATTAGAAAATAACACTGCAGGACCTGGTAGAAGGCTAAAAACACTGAAAAATGAGAAACTCAAACTATAGGACTTGGAATATGTTGAGAAACCTTGACAAACATGGAAAATTGAAAACTTACACTATAGGACTGGGAATATGGCAAGAAATCCTGAAAATCATGAACAATGAGAAAATCAAACGGTAGAAACTGGAATATGGCAAGAAACTCTGAAACACGTGGAAAATTAAAAACTCACACTGTAGGTCCTGGAATATGGCGAGAAACTCTAAAAAACATGGAAAATGGAAATTAAAACTGTAGGAACTGGGATATGGTGAAAAACTCTGAAAAATGTGGAAAATTAAAAATTAAATCTGTAGGACATGGAATATGGTGAGAAACCCTGAAAAACATGGAAAATGAGCAAATGACACTGTAGGACTTGGAATAGACTAAGAAAACCTTTAAAAAGTGGAAAAAAAAAACTAACAGTGTAGGACCTAAAATATGACAAGAAAACTTCAAAATCCTAAAAAATGAGAAAATCAAACTGTAGGACATGGAATATGGAAGGAAAACCTGAAAAAAAATTGAAAATTAAAAACTCACACCCAATAACCTGCAAAGTATGAAAAATGAGAAAATCACACTGTAGGACCTGGAATATGGAGAGAAACAATGAAAGACTTGGAAAATGAGAAACCCAAACTGTAGGACCTGGAATATGCTGAGAAACCCTGAAAAACGTGGAAAATTAAAAACTCACACGGTTGGATCTGGAATATGTTGAGAAAACCTGAAAAAGGTGGAAAATAAGAAACTCACTCTGTAGGACCGGGAATATGGCAAGAAACCCAGAAAAAGGTGGGAAAATGAGAAAATATCACTGCAGCACCTGGTATAAGGCTAGAAACATCGAAAAATGAGAAACTCAAACTATAGGAATTGGAATATGTAGAGAAACCTTGGCAAACATGGGAAATTGAAAACTTATACTATAGGAACGGGAATATGGCAAGAAAACCTGAAAAATCACAGGAAATGAGAAAATCTCATTGTAGAATCTGGAATATGGCAAGAAACACTGAAACACGTGGAAAATTAAAAACTCACACTCTAGGACCTGGAATATGGTGAGAAGAACTGAAAAATGTGAAAAATAGGAAACTCAAACTATAAGAACTGGAATATGGAAAGAAAACCTTAAAATTGTGGAAAATGAGAGAATCACACTGTAGGACCTGGAATATTGTGAGAAATCCTGAAAAATGTGGAAAATTAAAAACTCACACTCTAGGACCTGGAATATGGCAAGATTCCCTATAAAACGTGGAAAAGGAGAAACTCACACTGGAGGACCTGGAATGTGGCAAGAAACCCTGAAAGAGGTGGAAAATGACAAAATCAAACTGCAGGACTTGGAATATGGCAAGAAACCCAGAAAAGTTGGAAAATGACAAAATCACACTGCAGTACCTAGAATATGGCAAGAACCCCTGAATAATGTGAACAATAAGAAACTCAAATGGTAGGATATGGAATATGGCAAGAAACACAGAAAAACGTGGAAAATTAAAAACTCACACTGAAGGACCTGGGATATGGCGAGAAAACCTGAAAATCATGAAAAATGATAAAATCTCACTGTAGGACCTAGAATATGGCAAGAAACACTGAAAAACGTGGAAAATAAAAAATTCAAACTGCAGGAACTGGAATATGGCAAGAAACCCTGAAAAACGTGGAAAATTAAAAACTAACATTGTAGGAACAGGAATATGGAGAGAAAACCTGAACATGCAAAATGAGGAACTCAAACTGCAGGACCTATAATATTGCGAAAAACTCTGAAAAACGTTGAAAATGAGAAACTCACACTATAGGACCTGGAGTATGGAAAGAAACCCTGAAAAACATGGAAAATAAAAAAACTCACACTGTAGGATCTGGAATATGGGAAGAAAACTGAAAATCATGAAAAATGAGAAAATCATACTGGAATAGGAAGAGAACCATGAAAAACGTGGAAAATTAAAAACTCGCACTGTAGGACATGGAATATGGCAAGAAACCCTGAAAAAGTTGGAAATTTAAAAACTCACACTCTAGGACTTGGAATATGACAAGAAACTCTGAAAAATGTGGAAAATTAAAATCAAACAGTGAATGACCTGGAATATGGCGAGAAACCCTGAAAAACGTGGAAAATGAGAAACTCACACTCTAGGACCTGGAAAATGGAAAGAAACCCAGAAAAAGGTGGAAAATGAGAAAATCACACTGATGGACCTGGAATGTGTCTAGAAACCCAGAAAGAGGGGAAAAATGAGAAATCATAATGAAGTACTGTAGAATATCGCGAGAAACCCCGAAAAATGTGGAAAATTAAAAACTTACCCTGTAGGACCAGGAATAGGGCAAGAAAACCTGAAAATCGTTGAAAAGGAAAAATCACACTGTAGGAACTGGAATATGGCGAGTAACTATAAAAACATGGATAATTAAAAAATCACACTGAAGGCCTGGAATATGGCAAGAAATCCTGAAAAATGTGGAAAATGAGAAAATCACACTGTAGGACCTGGAATATGGTGAGAAAACTTGAATAAGTTGAAAAATGAGAAAATCACACTGTAGGACCTGGAAAATGTTGAGAAACCTGAAGAAGTCGAAAAATGAGAAAATCATATCTAGTACCTGGAATATGGTGAGAAACCCTGTATAGTCGAATAATGAGAAAATCACATTGTAGGACGTGGAATATGGTGAGAAACCCTGAAAAAGTCGAAAAATGAGAAAATCATACTGTAGTACCTGGAATATGGCGATAAACCCTGAAAAATGCCGAAAATTAAGGTTTCATACTGAAGGACTAGGAATATGACGAGAGACAAAAAAAAAAAAAAAAAAAAAAAAAACGTTGATAATTAAACAATCACATTAAAGGACTGGAATATGGCAAGAAATCCTGAAAAATGTGGAAAATGAGAAAATCACAGTGTAGGACCTGGAATATGGTGAGAAAACCTGGAAAAGTCGAAAAATGAGTAAATCAAACTGTAGGTCCCAAAATATGGCGAGAAACCCTGAAAAACGTGGATAATTAATTATTCAAACAGGGGGCTGGAATATGGCAAGAAATCCTGAAAAATGTGGAAAATGAGAAAATCACACTGAAGGACCTGGAATATGGCAAGAAACCCTGAAAAACATGGATAATTAAAAAATCACATTGAAGGCCTGGAATATGGCAAGAAATCCTGAAAAATGTGGAAAATGAGAAAATCAGATAGTAGGACCTGGAATATGGTAGAAACCCCTAAAAAGTCTAAAAATGAGAAAATCACACAGTAGGACCTGGAATATGGTGAGAAACCCTGTATAGTCGAATAATGAGAAAATCACACTGTAGGTCCTGGAATATGGTGAGAAACCCTGAAAAAGTCGAAAAATTAGAAAATCACACTGTAGGACCTGGAATCTGGTGAGAAACCCTGAAAACGTCGAAAAATGAGAAAATCGTACTGTAGTACCTAGAATATGGCGATTAACCATGAAAAATGTCGAAAATTAAAAACTCACTCTGAAGGACCTGGAATATGGCAAGAAACAGTGAAAATCTTGGAAAATTAAAAACTCACACTGAAGGACCTGGAATAGGGTGAGAAGTCCTGAAAAATAGGGAAAATGAGAAAAGAACACTGTAGGACTTGGAATAGGGTGAGAAACCCTGTATAGTCGAATAAAGAGAAAATCACACTGTAGTACCTGGAATATGGCGAGAAACCCTGAAAAACATGGATAATTAAAAACTCACATTGAAGAACTGGAATATGGCGAGAAATCCTGAAAAATGTGGAAAATGAGAAAATCACACTGTAGGACCTGGAATATGGTGATAAAACTTGAAAAAGTTGAAAAATGAGAAAATCACATTATAGGACCTGAAATATGGTGACAAACCATGAAAGGATCGAAAAATGAGAAAATCAT
Source organism: Mus caroli (assembly GCF_978045245.1). Classification (NCBI taxonomy): domain Eukaryota; kingdom Metazoa; phylum Chordata; class Mammalia; order Rodentia; family Muridae; genus Mus; species Mus caroli. The sequence continues at coordinate 1,124,750 of NW_028227292.1, read as the reverse complement.
ACTGTAATACCTAGAATATGGCGATAAAAACACTGAAAAATCTCAATTATGGCTAGAAACCATGAAAAAAGTAGAAAATTCAAAATTCATACTGAAGGACCTGGAATATGGCAAGAAAACCTGAAAAAGGTAGAAATGAGAAAATCACACTATAAGACCCAGAATATGACGAAAAAAACTGAAAAACATGGAAAATTAAAAATTCACACTGAAGGACCCTGAATATGGCGAGAAAACTTGAAAAACGAGGAAAATTAAAAACTCACACTGAAGGACCCAGAATATGGCGAGAAAACCTGAAAAAAGTAGAAAATTAAAAACTCACACAGAAGGACCCCAAATATGGAGAGAAAACCTGAATAAGTGGAAAATGAGAAAATCACACTGTAGAACCCAGAATTACATAAAAACTCGAAAAACATGGAAAATGAGAAAATCACTCTGCAGGACCCAGAATATGCCGAGAAACCCTGAAAAATGTGAAAATTAAAAATTCACACTCTCGGACACAGAATATGGCAAGAATCCATGAAAAAAGTGGAAAATTAAAAATTCACACTGACGGACCTGGAATATGGCAAGAAAACCTGAAAAACGTGGAAATGAGAAAATCATACTGTAGGACCCAGAATATGAGTAAAAATCCTGGAAACGTGGAAAATTAATAATTCACACCAAAGGACCTGGAATATGGCAAGAAAACCTGAAAAACGAGTAAAATTAAAAACTCACATTGAAGGACCCAGAATATGGCGAGAAAACCTGAAAAAAGTAAAAAATTAAAAATACAAGCTGTAGGACCCAGAATATGGCGTAAAACCCTGAAAAAAGTAGAAAATTAAAAAACTGACACTGAAGGACCCCAAATATATCGAGAAAACCTGAAAAAGGTGGAAAATGAGAAAATCATAATGTAGGACACAGTAATGCAAAAAAAATTGAAAAAAGTGGAAAATGAGAAAATCACACTGTAGGACCCAGAATATGGCGAGAAACCCTGAAAAAAGTAGAAAATTATAAACTCACACTGAAGGACACCGAATATGGCAAGAAAACCTGAAAAAGGTGGAAAATGTGAAAATCACCCTGAAGGACCCAGAATAACGGAAAAACTTGAAAATATTGGAAAATGAGAAAATCACACTGCAGGAACCAGAATATTCCGAGAAACCCTGAAAATCGTGAAATTTAAAAATTCACACTATGGGACCCAGAATACGGCCCTGCCTTGCCTAGACTAGCCTAACCCTGTTTAGCTCAGCCTAGCCCTGCCCTGCCTAGCCTAGCCCTGCCTAGCCCAGCCCTTCCCTGCCTAGCCTAGTCTAGCATAGCCTAGCCCTCCCCTGCACTGCCCTGCCTAGCCCTGCTTAGCCTAGCCCTGCCTGACCTGGCCCTGCCCTGCCTAGCCTAGCCCTGCCCTGCCTTACCCTGTTTTTAACCAGGCTGGCCTCGAACTCAGAAACTGTCTGCCTCTGCCTCCAGAGTGCTCTCATTAAGAGCTCGAGCCACCACTGAATGTTGGGTTTTCTAAGTCTTACATTGGTATGGTGTCTGTTTCTCAGCTGTGAAACCCTAATTAAGACATGTAGTCAGTCCTAGGTCAGCTGTAGCTACAGAGTGAGGCATTATCTAAAACAAATCAAAACAAAACAAAAAAATAGAAATAATAAAATAAATAAATTATGCAACCACATGATATCTTTTCTTTCTTTAGATGATACTCAGAGCTTGAAGCAGTTCACCCATGAGACCTCAGCTCTGGACATTGAGGCTGTTTCCCTAACAAGCATTAGGGCTGAACCTGAGGTGTTCTACTGCTGAGTTGTGACCCCACTTTTAAAAAAGTTGTTTTCAAAGGCGGCAGGTTCTTAGCACTGTTGCTTGTTACAGTTGAGAAACAGCCCTGAACTTTCAGTGGTAGTTAAAGGCACTGAGACTGGCTTCCTATAGACATAAAAGGCCAAGTCTTTGTTATTAAAAAGTTAATCTGGATTCCCCCAACCCCTGGCATCCTAAGAATTCCTAGAAAGGAAGACAGGGACCTGGGCAGAAGGGTGCAAGGCTACTGGTGTTTGTAAGTGGTAACAGAAGGCTTTCTCTTGTTGGTACCCTACCCCAAGTTACACTGTCACTTCTTTTTCCTTGTTGTTGTTTTGTTGGTTTGTATTCTCTACATAGCCCCTTTCCCTTCCTAACCTTGCTGGTCCTGAACCTTACTGTCCTTGAACTCAGTGATTTGCCTGTCTTGCTGGGATGAAACTGTGAGCTACCATCCAGAAGGAAGCACCCTGCTGAGGTTAGATTGGGGTCTCTTCCAGTTTCCTCTATGAACATGCATATGGCAGGCCTGGTCTTTCTTTTTTTCTTTTCTTTATCTTTTTAAAGATTTATTTATTTATTATATTTAAGTATGCTGTAGCAATCTTCAGACACTCCAGAAGAGGGTGTCAGATTCTGAAGAATCTAAATCATTCTTATTGTTTCCATATGATGTATATAAACACAGCCTCACATATACTAAAAAAAAAAAAAATGAAAGATGGGGCTACAGAGAGGGCTCAACAATTAAGAGCATTGTCTCCTCTTCCAGAGAACCTGGGCTCAATTACCAGTATATATATGGTGGCCCATCTCCAGGTCCAGGCGATATAATACTCTGTTCTGGAGTCTGTGGGCACAGCATACACATGCAAAACACCCTTACACTAAAAATAAAATAGATCATTGAGAGAGAGGAGAGAGAGGGGGTGAGAGATAGGGGAGGTAATCATACCTCCTGATGAGTTTGAAGACCTGAGCTTCATCACTTACACAAATAAATAAATGCAAAATATTTTTTATAAATAAACTCTGCCATTTACCTTTAAAAATTCCTAGAAAACAAGTTCTAAGAGCAACAGTTATATTTACTATATCTAAAGGACAGTCATGAGCATATTCACTAAATAGAAAAAGGTCTGTTGGTCTTAGAAATGGAAAAGACAAACCAAGGAAGGTTTGCAATTACATAATGAGGCAGCTCTGCCCAGCTCTTAGGTTGGAAATAAGACTGGAGAATAGGATACACCTGAAGACAGCCAGCCATTGCTTTTTGTTTTGGAGGCTGAAAGGATACACCTGAAGACAGCCATTGCTGTGTGTGCTTGATGGTAATCTGGCAATTTTTTTTTTTAATTTTTAAAAACTTTTTATCCTCTTTCTTTCTTTCTTTCTTTCTTTCTTTCTTTCTTTCTTTCTTTCTTTCTTTTTTCTTTCTTTCTTTCTTTCAATTATTATTTTTTTCTCAGAACGGGTTTCTCTGTGCAGCCGTGGCTGACTTGGAACTCCCTCTGTAAGCCAGGGTGACCTTGAATGCAGAAATCTGCCTGAGGCTAAAGGTGTGTTCCACAATTGCCTCAGCTCTACTCTAATTCTGTGTATGTATGTATGTATATATGTATGAATAAAAGTAATATTAATCCATTAATATCACTTTTTCCTAAAATTCATGTCATTCCTCCTTATCTTTCTCTCTCACTCCCTGTTTGTGTGCATGTGTGTGTTAGTCTAGGGTACACAGATTAAAGAAATCATATTTCCCACGGATTCTTAGAAATAAAAAAGGAAGCCAGGCGTGGTGGAGCACCCCTTTAATCCCTGCACATGGCAGGCAGAGGCCGGCAGATTTCTGCATTCCAGGCCATCCTGGTCTACAGAGTGAGTTCCAAGACACCCAGAGATACACAAAGAAACACTGTCTTGAACGCCCCTCACTCCTAAAAATAATAAAGATATAATAGACAAAAAGCAAGAGAAAAACATGGGGCCATGGCTGCTGGCGGCTTTTCAGTGACTCCTCACCCTTCTGCACTGGATTCAGTTAAGATCTATTCAACTAGTAGCTGGGAAAGAAGGGGAAGAAACAGAAGCAACCTGGAACAATAGGTCTCGTGGCGGCCAGCCACCTCCATCTTGAGAAGGGTGGTCAGTCAGCAGACAAGATGGCCGCCATCCACCTGTCGCCTTTCAGCATGGTGAGGTCAATGTGCCAATGTTCAACCGAGTGACAGAACAAGGAAGTAGACATGCAGACAACAGACATGCAGGCACACCACCTCCCTTCCCTTCTGTTGTTTGGTAAAAGACACACAATTTTTATTATTTACAGTAAGACTTGAAAAGCACTCTGACAGCCTCGCAGATATCTACCTTTTATGTGATTAGAATTTCCGTTTTTTTTTCAAATTAATTCTCAGGAGTTGCATGGTGACTTGTCCTAGGTTATGGTGCCCTCTTCTGGCATGTAGTCATATAGGCAGCAGATAGAGCACACACACACACACACACACACACACACACACTTACTTTGAGAACTAATAGTTATAATAACAACAAACAAACAAGAAAGCAAGCAAGCAAGCAAGCAAACAAACAAACAAACAAATATATAAACAAGAGGGAAAAAGAGATTCTGGCTTCTGCCAGGCTGTGTGGGTGGCAAAGGCAGGCAGGCAGAGAGGACCTCTGTGAGTTTGAGGTTACCCAAGCCTACACTGATAGTTCCAGAACAGACTGCCTGGGCTACACCAAGAGAAACCCTACCTCGAGGCAAAAGAAAACAAAAGCAGAGAAAGTTCTGGCTTTTATTTTACTGATCTGTCTGTCTGTCTTTCTTTCACCAGGCTGGCCTCGAACTCAGAAACTGACTGCCTCTGCCTCCCGAGTGCTCTCATTAAGAGCTTGAGTCACCCCTGAATGTCGGGTTTTCTAAGACTTACCTTGCTCTTGGTGTCTGTTCTCAGCTGTGAAACCCTAATTAACACATGTAGTCAGTCCTGGGTCAGCCAGAGCTACAGACTGAGGCCTTATCTAAAACCAAATAAAACAACACAAAACAACAAATAGAAATAATAAAATACATAAATTAAGCAACCACATCATATCTTTTCTCTCTCTAGATGGTACTCAAATATTGCAGCAGTTTGCCTGTGAGACCTCAGCTCTGGACACTGAGGCTGTTTCCCTACCAAGTAATAGGGCTGAACTTGAGGAGCTCTACAGCTCAGTTGTGTCCCCTGCTTTTTTAAAAAAAAGAGTTGTTTTCAAAGGCTGCAGGTTCTTACCACTGTTGCTTGTTACAGATGAATTATAGCCCTGAACTTTCAATGGTACTTAAAGGCACAGACAGGTGATTCCTATAGACATAAGAGCCCAAGCCTTGTGGTCATAACCAGTGGTAATAACCTGGGCGGAAGGGTGCAAGGCTTCTTGTGTTTGTAAGTGGTAACAGAAGGCTTTCTCTTGTTGGTACCCTATCACAAGCTACACTGTCTATTCTTTTTCCTGGTTAGTGTTTCCTTGCTTTGTTTTCTCTACATAGCTCTTTTCTCTTCATACCATTGGCTGTCCTGAACCAGGCAGTCCTTGAAATCAGTGATTTGCCTGTCTTGCAGGGATTACACTCTGATCTACCATCCAGAGGGAAGCAACCTGCTGAGGTTAGACTGCTCTCTCTCCAGGTTTCCCCTATGAACATGCAAATGGCAGTCCTGCCTGGTCTTTCTTTTTTTTTATCCTTTTTAAAAAATGTTTATTTATTTATTCATGTATTTATTAGATATAAGTACACTGTACCTGTCTACCTGTCTTCAGACACTCCAGAAGAGGGTGTCAGATTCTGGAGAATCTAAATCCCTCTTATGGTCTGCATATGATGTACATAAACACAGCCTCACATATACTTCTAAAAATTTAAAGATGGGTGGGGCCACTGAAAGGGCTCAACAATTAACAGCATTGTCTCCTCTTCCAGAGAAAATGGGATCAACTACCAACAACTATATGGTGGCCCATCTCCAGTTCCAGGGGATCTGATACTCTGTTCTGGCTACTGTGGGCACTGTATACACATGTAAAACACCCTTACACTAAAATTAAAATACATCATTGAGAGAGAGGAAAGAGGGCTTTTGAGAGAGAGAGGGGGGAGGTCATCGTACCTCTTGACAGGTTTGAAAAATCAGAGCTTCATCACTCACACAAATAAATAACTGCAAAATATTTTTTAAAAAATCTCAGCCATTTACCCTTAAAAATATCAAGAAAACAAGTAAGTTCTATGAGCAACAGTTATATTGACTGTATCTAAAGGATAGTCATGAGCATATTCTCTAAACAGGAAAAGGTCTGGTAATCTTAGAAATGGAAAAGAGAAACCAAGTCTTTCTTCATATAAAAGCATACAGTAAAAGAACATTTAAAACTACAAAAGGTTACAGTGTGGCATGGCGGTGGAGATTGTTCAAACCTTGGGAAAGTCACACGTGAACCCCTTTAAGTTGGGGTTGCAGGGAGGTGATGATTGGTTCCTTCCTATGCTGGTTCTTTTGTGCCTCTTCCTTCCACGATTAGGAAGGGTTGCAATTACATAATGAGGCAGCTCAGCCAAGCACTTAATTTGGAAATAGGACTAGAGGATAGGATACACCTGAAGACAGACAGCCATTGCTCTGTGTTCTTGATGCTTCAATGGAAGCATCTGGTATTCTGTGTGCAGTGTGATAGGTCCCATTCCAGAGGCATAGGTAAGAACCAGATTCCTGGCACTCTGACAGAAAAGGACCTAGGAGAAGCCCTGAGGGTGGGTGTGGATAGGATATTGCCTGAGCCTCCATTGGCTCAGATCCGTACCCCTGGATTGGTTGGACCCTCACTAGGATCCACAACTTAACCCTACTGACATCTAGGTTAGTCATTTGAGCTCTAGTTGGATTCCCTTGACTGACCTGTTGGCCCCTATGGCCACCCTAAGTCAGCTCCCAGATCCTGTGCCACCTAGTCTCAGACGTGACAGGCTATGTCTGTTAACAACAAAATCAGGGTGCCAGACTCACAGGAGACATTTCTTACATTTAGATTACGTTCAGTTTGGGAGAAACAGAGGACAACACAGAAGTCAGTTGAGGCCAATATACAGTTTAGTAAGCAAATACTGATCAGATGTGCAAAGATCTGCTACAGCGATGGAAACAGGTTTAACCATGCTCCTCCAGTGCCACCATGGCTTTACCTGTCTGCATTGTATTTCTATGATATGCCAACGGAGCAGGTGCTCACCAAGGATTTGCTCTGGGGATGCTTACCCAGTGGTGGTCACAATTAGTAAACTTCTAAGCTAAAGAACAGTTCCCCATCTAGCACAGTCGTTAGAGCACGAGATTATTAATCTCAGGGTCATTGGTTTGAGCCCAAAGTTGGATGAGATGTTATTTTAGTTGTGTCTCGACTGGAGACAATGCTGGCACTTCCCAAAAGTGTCCCATGGATGGGGTTCTGCTTTCTGTATCTCTGACATTAGAACTGGAGGTAGGGAGCATTTGGTGGGTCTTTTGCTCTGCTTGAAGCAGCACTGGGTGTACTAAATTGAAGTGGGTGCAAGTGTTACAGACTCTACAATAGTTTTGACCTTCTTGAGCAATTGGGGCACTGGGTAGTCTTGGATTACCCTTTTCAGGTAGATCTGAAACACAATTCTTTTGGTGTTTACTGAATTCAACCAGAGGATTCCAAGATATCCCTCTTAGAAAGACTAGCTGGAGCTTCTCTTTAAGGCTTGTTGGTCCTACCCCTAGAGGATTCTCCCTTAGGGTTTGAGAGGATCTTCCTAGGTTCAAATCTTGGACCAGTCCTCTTCTTTTGCCAATCAAACCCTGAGGATTAAAAGTCAACCTTGGCTCCTTAGAAGGTATGACTAAACAAATGAAAATGGAAATTCGTAAGTACCCAAAGTGGTATATTTGGTTGGGTTCTTTGGACCTTGTTTTCTGTTTTAGGCAGAGTCTTGTTCCTTTACCTTAGGCTGCTCCTGACAAAGTCAAGGATAGCTGCATTTCTAATCTTCATGCCTTCACTTCTTGTGTGCTGGAAAGATAGGCATGTGTATTAATCTGGTGTTCAGGTTGGAACCCAGGCTTAGGCAAGCAATTAGATGAGCTACAGCATCAGCTCATAACTCAAAATGTCCACCAAGAATTGCTGGCATTATTCAAATTAGCCTGAAGGATACAAATATTGGAAAATGTTGGAATTAAAAAAACTCAATCCAGCTGCTCTGGCAAATCAGGGAGAACTGGAGCAGGCCTCTGAGATGCACCAGCTTCTAGTCAAGTCTTTAGTGTATTTGACATACCCTGAGCTACATGAGAAGAAACACAAATAGCTAAAACAGGATTGTGAGACTAGCTGCAAGAAATGTGGCTGGCAAATAAAAACCGCTTTGAAATTTGCCAGTAGCCTTTAAGTGCAAATCTGTTTCCAGATCACTAGCCTTTAATCATCACTGGTTTGCTTGGGTCCAACCTACAGGACCCAAAATGTAGTCAAGAGCCTGTGACCTCTTCAGATTTGCTGGACTAGCATTTTTCAGGTCCCCTGGTGCGCAGATCTAAGAAAGGAGAGGTGCTGCCAAACCTGGCAAGGGTCTCAGCTTTGCGAATCTGCCTTGGAATTTCCCTTTTTTCCATAATCTTCATAAAAAGGCAAAGGATTTTTACATTTTAGAAGACCTTGCACTTCGGATAGGAAACATACTCCAAGAACCACAGTCAGCCCTCTGGCCTCTGTAGAGTCCTGACTGAGCCTGGGTCTCCCAGCTCAGTGTTTTGAAATCACAAGGTGGATTCCTGTGCAGAGAATGAATAGATGCGAGTAGGAGGAATGAGTCCTTCTAGGGTTCTGTGAGCTGGAAGGCACAGTGTGGACTTAACCAAACAAGCCTCAGATTCTGCCGAATTTTCATCACTGGGTAAACTGCCAGATACCATGAAAGAAGAGAGGGACTCCTCTAAGGAGTCGCTTCGGGCATCTCTCTGGGGTGGGAGGCTTGATTCGAACCCTGATACCTCTGGTGCTCTGGTGTCTACACTTCGATGCTCCCGGCGAAATCTTCAAGGTCCTGAATGGTGGCCAGGCTTCCAAGGTGGCATTCAGTCCTGGGACTGTACCTGTGGGATGCAGAGAAGGCCCTGATTTCTAATTTTCTACTTTTTTCAAGGTTTCTGGCTATATTCTCGGTCCTACAGCGTGTATTTTTAATTTTCCAAGTTTTCCGGGTTTCTAGGCATATGCTGGGTCCTACAGTTTGATTTTCTCATTTTCGACGATTTTCAAGTTTTTTCGCAATTCTGGGTACTACAGTGTGATTATTATCATTTTCCAACTTTTTCAGGTGTTCTTGCCATATGCGGGTCCTTCAGTATGAATTTTTAATTTTCTACTTTTTTCAGGTTTTCTCACCATTTTCGGGTCCTTCAGTGTGAGTTTTTAATTTTCTAATTTTTCAGGGTTTCTTGACATATTCTGTGTCTTACATCGTGTTTTTTTTTTTTAATTTTCCACATTTTTCAGGTTTTTTCGTCATATTCTGGGTCCTACAGTGTGATTTTCTCATTTTCGACATTTTTCAACTTTTTTCACAATTCTGGGTCCTACAGTGTGACGTTCTCATTTTCCACCTTTTTCAGGTTTTCTAGTGATATTCTGGGTCCTTCAGTGTGAGTTTTTAATTTTCCACGTTTTTCAGTTTTTTCGTCATATTCTGGATCCTACAGTGTGATTTTCTCATTTCCAAGTTTTTCAGGTTTTATTGCCATATTTCTGGTGTATTTTTAATATTCCACATTTTCAGTTTTTCTTGCCATATTCCGGGTCCTTCAGTGTGAATATTTTGTTTTCCAAGTTTTTCTGGTTTTTTGGTCATATTCTGGGTCCTTCAGTGTGAATTTTTAATTTTCCTCGTTTTTCAATATTTCTCAGAATATTCTGGGTAATACAGGGTGAATTTTTAATTTCCCAATTTTTCATGGTTTCTTGCCATATTCTGTGTTACACAGTGTGAATTTTTAATTTTCATGTTTTTCAGGGTTTCCCGGCATATTTTGTGTCCTGCAGGGTGATTTTCTCATTTTCCACGTTTTTCAAGTTTTTTTCTAATTCTGGTTCCTACAGTGTGAATTTCTCATTTTCCACCTTTTTCAGGTTTCTTGCCATATTTGGGGTCCTTCAGTGCGAGTTTATAATTTTCTACTTTTTTCAGGTTTTCTCGCCATATTCTGGGTAATACAGTGTGAATTTTTAATTTTCCTCTGTTTTCATGTTTTCTCCTATATTCTCTGTCTATAGGACACACTGCAGGACCCAGGATATTCCTAGAAACCCTGAAAAACGTGGAAAATTAAAAATACACGCTGTAGGACCCAGAATATGGCAACAAACCCTAAAAAAGTAGAAAATTAAAAACTCACACTGAAGGACCCCGAATATGGCGAGAAACCATGAAAAAAGTGGAAAAATTTTCCACATTTTTCAGGTTTTCTCGCCATATTCCGGGTCCTTCAGTGTGAATTTTTAATTTTCCACGTTTTCAGGTTTTTTCGTCATATTCTGGGGTCCTACAGTGTGATTTTCTCATTTCCACGTTTTTCTGGTTTTCTTGCCATATTCCAGGTCCTTTTATGTGAATTTTTAATTTTCCACTTTTTTTTTTTGTATTTCTTGCCATATTCTGGTTAATACAGTGTGACTTTTTAATTTTCCACTTTTTTCATGGTTTATCGCCATATTCTGGGTCAGACAGTGTGAATTTTTAATTTTCACTTTTTTTCAGTGTTTCTCGGCATATTCTGGGTCCTGCAGTGTGATTTTCACATTTATGACTTTTTTCAAGTTTTTTCCCAATTCTGGGTCCTACAGTGTGATTATTCTCATTTTCCAACTTTTTCAGGTTTTCTACACATATTCGGGGTCCTTCAGTGTGAATTTTTAATTTTCTACTTTTTTCAGGGTTTCTCGCCATATTCTGGGTCCTACAGCGTGTATTTTAATTTTCCACGTTTTTCAGGGTTTCTTGCAATATTCTGGGTCCTACAGTGTGATTTTCTCATTTATGACGTTTTTCAAGTTTTTTCCCAATTCAGGATCCTAAAGTATGATTATTCTCATTTTTAACCTTTTTCAGGTTCTCTCCCCATATTCGGGGTCCTTCAGTGTTAATTTTTAATTTTCTACTTTTTTCAGGTTTTCTGGCCATATTCTGTGTCCTTCAGTGTGAGATTTTAATTTTCCTCGTTTTTTAGGTTTTCTCCCAATATTCCTGGTCCTTAAGTGTGAATTTTTAATTTTCCACGTTTTTCAGGTTTTTTATCATATTCTGGGGTCCTACATTGTGATTTTCTCATTTCCACCTTTTTTCAGATTTTCTTGTCATATTCCAGGTCCTTTTCTGTTTATTTTTAATTTTCCACGTTTTTTTTGTATTTCTTGCCATATTTTGGTTAATACACTGTGAATTTTTTTTTAAAGATTTATTTATTTATTATATGTAAGTACACTGTAGCTGTCTTCAGACACTTTATTATAGGGCGCCAGATCTCGTTACGGATGGTTGTTAGCCATCATGTGGTTGCTGGGATTTGAACTCTGGACCTTTGGAAGAGCAGTCGGGTGCTCTTACCCACTGAGCCATCTCACCAGCCCCCCAGTGTGAATTTTTAATTTTCCACATTTTTCATGGTTTATCGCCATATTCTGAGTCCAACAGTGTGACTATTTAATTTTCACTTTTTTCAGGGTTTCTCGGCATATTCTGGGTCCTGCAGGGTAATTTTCTAATTTTCGAAGTTTTTCAAGTTTTCTTGTAATTCTGGGTCCTACATTGTGAATATTCTCATTTTTCACCTTTTTCAGGTTTTCTTGCCATGTTTGGGGTCCTTCCGTGTGAGTTTTTAATTTTCTACTTTTTCATGGTTTATCTCCATATTCTGGGTCCGACAGTGTTAATTTTTTATTTTCCACGTTTTTCATGGTTTTTCATCATATTCTGGGGTCCTACAGTGTGATTTTCTCATTTCCACGTTTTTCAGGTTTTCTCGCCATATTCTGGGTCCTTCAGTGTGAGTTTTTAATTTTCCTCGTTTTTTAGGTTTTCTCGCCATATTCCGGGTCCTTCAGTGTGAATTTTTAATTTTCCACGTTTTCAGGTTTTTTCATCATATTCTGGGGTCCTACAGTGTGATTTTCTCATTTACACGTTTATCAGGTTTTCTTGCCATATTCCAGGTCCTTTTCTGTGAATTTTTAATTTTCCAATTTTTTTTTTATTTCTTGCCATATTCTGGTTAATACAGTGTGACTTTTTAATTTTCCACTTTTTTCATGGTTTATAGCCATATTCTGTGTCTGACAGTTTGAATATTTAATTTATACTTTTTTCAGGGTTTCTCCGCATATTGTGGGTCCTGCTGTGTAATTTTCTCATTTTCAACGTTTTTCAATTTTTTTGTAATTCTGGGTTCTACAGTGTGATTTTCTCATTTTCCAGCTTTTTCAGGTTTTCTGGCCATATTTGGGGTCCTTCCATGTGAGTTTTTAATTTTCTACTTTTTTCAGGGTTTCTCGCCATATTGTGGGTCCTACAGCGTGCATATTAATTTTCCACGTTTTTCAGGGTTTTTCGCCATATTGTGTGTCCTACAGCGTGCATATTAATTTTCCACGTTTTTCAGGGTTTCTCTCCATATTCTGGGTCCTACAGTGTGATTTTCTCATTTATGACGTTTTTCAAGATTTTTCCCAATTCTGGGTCCTACACTGTGATTATTCTCATTTTCAACATTTTTCAGATTTTCTCCTCATATTCGGGGTCCTTCAGTGTGAATTTTTAATTTTCTACTTTTTTCAGGTTTTCTCGCCATATTCTGGGTCCTTCAGTGTGAGTTTTTAATATTCCACGTTTTTCAGGTTTTTTCATCATATTCTGGGGTCCTACAGTGTGATTTTTTCATTTCCACGTTTTTCAGGTTTCTTGCCATATTCCAGGTCCTTTTCTTGAATTTTTAATTTTCCACTTTTTTTTTTTATTTCTTGCCATATTCTGGTTAATACTGTGTCAATTTTTAATTTCCTCTTTTTTTTCATGGTTTATCGCCATATTCTTGGTCCGACAGTGTGAATTTTTAATTTTCAGTTTTTTCAGGGTTTCTCAGCATATTCTGGGTCCTGTAGAGTAATTTTCTCATTTTCGAAGTTTTTCAAGTTTTCTCGTAATTCTGGGTCCTACAGTGTGATTTTTCTCATTTTCCACCTTTTTCAGGTTTTCTCCACATATTCGGGGTCCTTCAGTGTGAATTTTTAATTTTCTACTTTTTTCAGGTTTTCTCGCCATATTCTGGGTCCTTCAGTGTGAGTTTTTAATATTCCTCATTTTTAGGTTTTTTCGCCATATTCCGGGTCCTTCAGTGTGAATTTTTAATTTTCCCTGTTTTTCAGGGTTTTTATCATATTCCTGGGTCCTACAGTGTGATTTTCTCATTTCCACCTTTTTCAGGTTTTTTTTTTTTTTGCCTTATTCCGGGTGCTTTTCAGTGACTTTTTAATTTTCCACGTTTTTTTTTTTTTTTTTTTTTTTTTTTTTTTTTTTTTTTTTTGTATTTCTTACCATATTCTGGTTAATAGAGTGTGAATTTTTTTTTTTAAAGGGACAACATTTATTCCTTTTCCAAATGTTACAGTAAATCCGGGTGGAAGAATGGTTTTAGCAGTTAGAAAAAAAAAAGTACAAATCTGGGGTTTGGCCATTAAAAGTTATTTACAACAATGGGAGGGGGGAAAAAAGACAACAAGAAGTTGTTTCACATTACAGACCTCCCTCCTGAAGCCTAACACTTGCTTATCAATTCAGAGACATGGTTCATTTCACAAGCTGGAGGTTTGAACTTGAGTAAGACATTTATAAAAACCCAGACGGGGCAATGTCCTCCCCAGCCCAGGTGCCACTAGGCACAGCACAAGAGACTAAGAATTCAACAGGGAAAGGCTGGACACTCAGGGTTTGGGAGTATAAGCCCCCACTTCTGGCTCAGGGGGTTGAGAAGCAGGATAAACAAAACGAACTTGGAAAAGAATTGGAAACCCAGCAATTGCCTTCTGCAGGGATGGGGCTCGGGAAGGAGGTAGGGACAGGGCATTTCACATCACTAACCTAACGTGGGAAACCGTAAGGGACCATCTTCAACTGGCCTTAAGAGTAAGACCAAATGGCTGATGGGAGAATCCACAGGAGGGCGAAAAGGGAGCGTGGCTGGGAGGGGGCAACAAGCCCCTTCCTTTCTGGGCACAGGAAGGCAGCCAGGGCACAAGGTCCAGGCAGTGACCTCACAAGGACAGCACAGTTTTTGCAGCTTAGAGATCACCCACCTGTCCCCACCCCTACTCATTCTGCTCAGCACTGGCAGGTGTGGGGCCACTCTCTGGGCCCGAGGGAGTGGATGGCTCTGCAGCCTGGGGCCCTGCCTCCTCTTCTGTGTCTCCTTCCTTGGAGGCAGCACTAGCCTCTGCTCCCTTGGCCTGGGGCTCTTGGCTCTCAGGGGTGGCAGCGGCCTTCCCTTCTTGGGCAGTGCCCTCGTCGCTGCAGGCGCTCATCTCGCCCTGCTCCTGCTCTTCCTCTGTTGGCGAGGAGGCTGAGGAATCACCCCCACCCTCCTTCCGATTTCTCTTGAAGGACAGGCCACTCAATTTGAAAGGCTTCTTGAAAGAGAATTTCTTCTTCTTCTTGGGGGTCTCCTTGGGGGCGACCTCCCCCTTGGCCTCAGCTTCCTGGCTAGGGGGCGCTGGCTCGATGGCATCACCAGTAGCCCCAGCTGCCTCATCTGTTCCGTTCACGGGTGGTGACTCCCCTTCACCCTTGGGGGTTAAGTCTCCATTGCTTCTCACGTGGCCATTCTCCTGTCCGTTGGCCTTCGCGGGGGAAGCGCCCGCTGCCTCCTCGGCGGTCACCTCGCCCCGGGGAGCCTTAGAGCTCTGGCTGCCCATGATGGGGGTCTGCTGGGGGCGCCCGGAGCCGCCCCGCGCTGGCGCCGCAGGGGATAGTTCGGCTGGGACCGCCCGGCGGGCAGAGGGGTGGGGCCGCGTCCGAGGGGGAGGGGTACGGGGGGCAAAGCGCGCTGCACCCCCGCTCCGCAGCCGACCCGCTAGCTGCGCCCACTGCTGCTGCGCTCCGCGCCAGAATCGAGTGTGAATTTTTAATTTTCCACTTTTTTCATGGTTTATCGCCATATTCTGGGTCGGACAGTGTGAATTTTTAATTTTCCACGTTTTTCATGGTTTTTCATCATATTCTGGGGTCCTACAGTGTGATTTTCTCATTTCCACGTTTTTCAGGTTTTCTTGCCATATTCCAGGTCCTTTTATGTGAATTTTTAATTTTCTATGTTTTTTTAAATTTCTTGCCATATTCTGGTTAATACAGTGTGAATTTTTAATTTTCCACTTTTTAAATGGTTTATAGCCATATTCGGGGTCCGACAGTGTGAATTTTTAATTTTTACTTTTTTTCAGTGTTTCTCAGCATAATCTGGGTCCTGCAGTGTGATTTTCTCATTAATGAGGTTTTTCAAGTTTTTTCCCAATTCTGGGTCCTACAGTGTGATTATTCTCATTTTCAACCTTTTTCAGGTTTTCACCATATATTCGGTGTCCTTCAGTGTGAATTTTTAATTTTCCCTGTTTTTCAGGTTTTATCATCATATTCTGGGGTCCTACAGTGTGATTTTCTCATTTCCACGTTTTTCAGGTTTTCTTGCCATATTCCAAGGCCTTTTCTGTGAATTTTTAATTTTCTATGTTTTTTTTGAATTTCTTACCATATTCTGGTTAATACAGTGTGAATTTTTATTTTTCCATTTTTTCATGGTTTATCGCCATATTCTGGGTCCGACAGTTTGAATTTTTAATTTTCACTTTTTTAAGGGTTTCTCAGCATATTCTGGGTCCTGCAGTGTAAAATTCTCATTTTCGTCATTTTTCAAGTTTTCTTGTATTTCTGGGTCCTACAGTGTGATTTGCTCATTTTCCACCTTTTTCAGGTTTTCTCAAAATATTTGGTGTCCTTCCGTGTGAGTTTTTAATTTTCTACTTTTTTCAGGGTTTCTCGCGATATTCTGGGTCCTACAGCGTGTATTTTAATTTTCCACGTTTTTCAGGGTTTCTCGCCATATTCTGGGTCCTACAGTGTGAGATTTTAATTTTCCTCGTTTTTAGGTTTTCTCGCCATATTCTGGGTCCTTCAGTGTGAATTTTTAATTTTCCACGTTTTTCAGTTTTTTTCATCATATTCTGTGGTCTTACAGTGTGATTTTCTCATTTCCATGTTTATCAGGTTTTCTTGCCATATTCCAGGTCCTTTTCTCTGAATTTTTAATTTTCTATGTTTTTTTGGTATTTCTGGCCATATTCTGGTTAATACAGTGTGAATTTTTAATTTTCCACTTTTTTCATGGTTTATCGCAATATTCTGGGTCAGAAGGTGTAAATTTTAATTTTCACTTTTTTTCAGTGTTTCTAGGCATATTCTGGTTTCTCCAGTGTGATTTTCTCATTTATGACGTTTTTCAAGTTTTTTCCCAATTCTGGGTCCTACAGTGTGATTATTCTCATTTTCAACCTTTTTCAGGTTTTCTCCACATATTCGGGGTCCTTCAGTGTGAATTTTTAATTTTCTACTTTTTTCAGGTTTTCTCGCCATATTCTGGGTCCTTCAGTGTGAGTTTTTAATTTTCCTCGTTTTTTAGGTTTTCTCGCCATATTCTGGCTCCTTCAGTGTGCATTTTTAATTTTCCATGTTTTTCATGTTTTTCATCATATTCTGGGGTCCTACAGTGTGATTTTCTCATTTCCACATTTTTCAGGTTTTCTTGCCATATTCCAGGTCCTTTTCTTTGAATTTTTAATTTTCCACTTTTTTTTTAATATTTCTTGCCATATTCTGGTTAATACAGTGTGAATTTTTAATTTAAACTTTTTTCAGGGTTTCTCGCCATATTCTGGGTCCTACAGCGTGTATTTTAATTTTCCACGTTTTTCAGGGTTTCTCGCCATATTCTGGGTCCTACAGTGTGATTTTCTCATTTATGACGTTTTTCAAGTTTTTTCCCAGTTCTGGGTCCTACAGTGCGATTATTCTCATTTTCAACCTTTTTCAGGTTTTCTCCCCATATTCGGGGTCCTTCATTGTGAATTTTTAATTTTCTACTTTTTTCAGGTTTTCTCGCCATATTCTGGGTCCTTCTGTGTGAGATTTAAATTTTCCTCGTTTTTTTTAGGTTTTCTCCCAATATTCCGGGTCCTTCAGTGTGAATTTTTAATTTTCCTCGTTTTTCATGGTTTTTCATCATATTCTGGGGTCCTACAGTGTGATTTTCTCATTTCCACGTTTTTCAGGTTTTCTTGCCATATTCCAGGTCCTTTTCTATGAATTTTAATTTTCTATGTTTTTATGTATTTCTTCCCATATTCTGGTTAATACAGTGTGAATTTTTAATTTTCCACTTTTTTCATGGTTTATCGCCATATTCTGGGTCCGACAGTGTGAATTTTTAATTTTCACTTTTTTTCAGTGTTTCTCGGCATATTCTGGGTCCTGCAGTGTGATTTTCTCATTTATGACGTTTTTCAAGTTTTTTCCCAATTCTGGGTCCTACAGTATGAATATTCCTATTTTCAACCTTTTTCAGGTTTTCTCCACATATTCGGGGTCCTTCATCATGAATTTTTAATTTTCTACTTTTTTCACGTTTTCTCGCCATATTCTGGGTCCTTCAGTGTGAGTTTTTAATTTTCCTCCTTTTTTAGGTTTTCTCGCCATATTCCGGGTCCTTCAGTTTGAATTTTTAATTTTCCACGTTTTCTGGTTTTTTTCATCATATTCTGGGGTCCTACATTGTGATTTTCTCATTTCCATGTTTTTCAGGTTTTCTTTCCATAATCCTGGTCCTTTTTAGTGAATTTTTAATTTTCAACTTTTTTTTTAATTTCTTGCCATATTCTGGTTAATACAGTGTGAATTTTTAATTTTCTACTTTTTTCATGGTTTATCGCCATATTCTGGGCCCGACAGTGTGAATTTTTTATTTTCCACGTTTTTCATGGTTTTTCATCATATTCTGTGGTCCTACAGTGTGATTTTCTCATTTCCACGTTTTTCAGGTTTTCTCGCCATATTCTGGGTCCTTCAGTGTGAGTTTTTAATTTTCCTCGTTTTTTAGGTTTTCTCGCCATATTCCGGGTCCTTCAGTGTGAATTTTTAATTTTCCACGTTTTCAGGTTTTTTCATCATATTCTGGGGTCCTACAGTGTGATTTTCTCATTTACACGTTTATCAGGTTTTCTTGCCATATTCCAGGTCCTTTTCTGTGAATTTTTAATTTTCCACTTTTTTTTTTGTATTTCTTGCCATATTCTGGTTAATACAGTGTGACTTTTTAATTTTTCACTTTTTTCATGGTTTATAGCCATATTCTGTGTCTGACAGTGTGAATATTTAATTTATAGTTTTTTCATGGTTTCTCCGCATATTGTGGGTCCTGCTGTGTAATTTTCTCATTTTCAACGTTTTTCAATTTTTTTTGTAATTCTGGGTTCTACAGTGTGATTTTCTCTTTTCCAGCTTTTTCAGATTTTCTGGCCATATTTGGGGTCCTTCCATGTGAGTTTTTAATTTTCTACTTTTTTCAGGGTTTCTCGCCATATTGTGGGTCCTACAGCGTGCATATTAATTTTCCACGTTTTTCAGGGTTTCTCGCCATATTCTGGGTCCTACAGTGTGATTTTCTCATTTATGACGTTTTTCAAGATTTTTCCCAATTCTGGGTCCTACACTGCGATTATTCTCATTTTCAACATTTTTCAGGTTTTCTCCTCATATTCGGGATCCTTCAGTGTGAATTTTTAATTTTCTATTTTTTTCAGGTTTTCTCGCCATATTCTGGGTCCTTCAGTGTGAGTTTTTAATATTCCACGTTTTTCAGGTTTTTTCATCATCTTCTGGGGTCCTACAGTGTGATTTTCTCATTTCCACGTTTTTCAGGTTTTCTCGCCATATTCTGGGTCCTTCAGTGTGAGATTTTAATTTTCCTCTTTTTTAGGTTTTCTCCCCATATTCCTGGTACTTCAGTGTGAATTTTTAATTTTCCACGTTTTTCTGTTTTTTTCGTCATATTCTGGGGTCCTACAGTGAGATTTTCTCATTTCCACGTTTTTCTGGTTTTCTTGCCATATTCCAGGTCCTTTTATGTGAATTTTTAATTTTCCACTTTTTTTTAAATTTCTTGCCATATTCTGGTTAACACAGTGTGAATTTTTAATTTTCACTTTTTTTCAGTGTTTCTCGGCATATTCTGGGTCCTGCAGTGTGATTTTCTCATTTATGACTTTTTTCAAGTTTTTTCCCAATTCTGGGTCCTACAGTATGATTATTCTCATTTTTAACCTTTTTCAGGTTCTCATCCCCATATTCGGGGTCCTTCAGTGTCAATTTTAAATTTTCTACTTTTTTCAGGTTTTCTCGCCATATTCTGGGTCCTTCAGTGTGAGATTTTAATTTTCCACGTTTTTTTAGGTTTTCTCCCAATATTCCGGGTCCTTCAGTGTGAATTTTTAATTTTCCACGTTTTTCAGGTTTTTTCGTCATATCCTGGGGTCCTACAGTGTGATTTTATTATTTCCACCTTTTTCAGGTTTTTTTTTTTTTTTTTGCCTTATTCCGGGTGCTTTTCAGTGAATTTTTAATTTTCCACTTTTTTTTTTTATTTCTTACCATATTCTGGTTAATAGAGTATGATTTTTTAATTTTCCACGTTTTTCATGGTTTTTCATCATATTCTGGGGTCCTACAGTTTGATTTTCTCATTTCCGCGTTTTTCAGGTTTTCTTGCCATATTCCTGGTCCTTTTATGTGAATTTTTAATTTTCTATGTTTTTTTAATTTCTTGCCATATTCTGGTTAATACAGTGTGAATTTTTAATTTTCCACTTTTTTCATGGTTTATAGCCATATTCGGGGTCCGACAGTGTGAATTTTTAATTTTTACTTTTTTTCAGTGTTTCTCGGCATATTCTGGGTCCTGCAGTGTGATTTTCTCATTTATGAGGTTTTTCAAGTTTTTTCCCAATTCTGGGTCCTACAGTGTGATTATTCTCATTTTCAACCTTTTTCAGGTTTTCTCCACATATTCGGTGTCCTTCAGTGTGAATTTTAATTTTCCCTGTTTTTCAGGTTTTATCATCATATTCTGGGGTCCTACAGTGTGATTTTCTCATTTCCACGTTTTTCAGGTTTTCTTGCCATATTCCAGGGCCTTTTCTGTGAATTTTTAATTTTCTATGTTTTTTTTGAATTTCTTACCATATTCTGGTTAATATAGTGTGAATTTTTAATTTTCCACTTTTTTCATGGTTTATCGCCATATTCTGGGTCCGACAGTTTGAATTTTTAATTTTCACTTTTTTCAGGGTTTCTCAGCATATTCTGGGTCCTGCAGTGTAAAATTCTCATTTTCGTCATTTTTCAAGTTTTCTTGTAATTCTGGGTCCTACAGTGTGATTTGCTCATTTTCCACCTTTTTCAGGTTTTCTCGAAATATTTGGTGTCCTTCCATGTGAGTTTTTTAATTTTCTACTTTTTTCAGGGTTTCTCGCGATATTCTGGGTCCTACAGTGTGAGATTTTAATTTTCCTCCTTTTTCAGGTTTTCTCGCCATATTCCGGGTCCTTTAATGTGAATTTATAATTTTCCAATTTTTTCAGGTTTTCTCGTCATATTCAGGGTCCTACAGTGTGATTTTCTCATTTCCACGTTTGTCAGGTTTTCTTGCCATTTTCCAGGTCCTTCAGTGTGAATTTTTAATTTTTTTACGAATTTCAGTATTTCTCACCATATTCTGGGTCCTACAGTGTGATTTTCTCATTTCCACGTTTTTCAGGTTTTCTTGCCATATTCCAGGTCCTTCAGTTTGAATTTTTAAGTTTCCACGTTTTTCTGTATTTCTCGCCATATTCTGGTAATACAGTGTGAATTTTTAATTTTCCTCTGTTTTCATGTTTCTCCTATATTCTCTGTCTGACTGTGTGAATTTTTAATTTTCACGTTTTTCAGGGTTTCTCTGCATATTCTGGGTCCTGCAGTGTGATTTTCTCATTTTCCACGTTTTTCAAGTTTATTCGTAATTTGGGGTCCTACAGTGTGATTTTCTCTTTTTCCACCTTTTTCAAGTTTTCTCGCCATATTTGGGGTCCTTTAGTGTGAGTTTGTAATTTTCTACTTTTTTCGGCTTGTCTCGCCATATTCTGGGTCCCACAGCGTGTATTTTTAATTTTCCACGTTTTCAGAGTTTCTCAGCATATTCTGGGTCCTACAGTGTGATTTTCTCATTTTCGAAGTTTTTCAAGTTTTTTTGTTATCTGGGTTCTACAGTGTAATTATTCTCATTTTCAACCTTTTTCAGGTTTTCTTGCCATATTCCTGGTCCTTCAGTGAGAATTTTTAATTTTCTACTTTTTTCAGGTTTTCTCGCCATATTCTGGGTCATCAGTGTGAGTTTTTAATTTTCCTCGTTTTTCAGGTTTTCTAGTCATATTCTGGGTCCTTCAGTGTGATTTTTTTTTTTGTTTTTTGTTTTTTTTGGTTTTTTCGAGACAGGGTTTTTCTGTGTAGCCCTGGCTGTCCTGGCACTCACTTTGTAGACCAGGCTGGCCTTGAACTCAGAAATCCGCCTGCCTCTGCCTCCCTAGTGCTGGGAATAAAGTCGTGCGCCACCTCGCTGGGCTCAGTGTGAATATTTAATTTTCCACATTTTTCAGGTTTTTCTGTCATATTCTGGGTCCAAAGTGTGATTTTCTCATTTCCGTGTTTTTCTGATTTTCTTGCCATATACCAGGTCCTTCAGTGTGCATTTTTAATTTTCCACGTTTTTCAGTATTTCTCGCCATATTCTGGGTAATACATTGTGAATTTTTAGGTTTCCACTTTTTTCATGGTTTCAGTCCAGATTCTGTACCCGATAGTGTGATTTTTTAATTTTCACGTTTTTCACGGTTTCTCGGCATATTCTGGGTGCTGCAGTTTGATTTTCACTTTTTCCACGTTTTTCAAGTTTTTTCCTAATTCGGGGTCCTACAGTGTGATTTTCTCACTTTCCACCTTTTTCAGGTTTTGTCTCCATATTTGGGGTCCTTCAGTGTGAGTTTTTAATATTCTACTTTTTCAGGGTTTCTCGCCATAATGTGGGTCCGACAGTGTGAATTTTTAATTTTCACGTTTTTCAGGGTTTCTCAGCATATTCTGGGTCCTGCAGTGTGATTTTCTCATTTTCCACCTTTTTCAAGTTTTTGTAATTCTGGGTCCTACAGTTTGATTTTCTCATTTTCCACCTTTTTCAGGTTTTCTCGCCATATTCTGGGTACTTCAGTGTGAGTTTTTAATTTTCCTCGTTTATCAGGTTTTCTCGCCATATTTGCGGTCCTTCAGTGTGAATTTTTAACTTTCCACTTTTTTCAAGTTTTTTCTTCATATTCTGGGTCTTACAGTGTCATTTTCTCATTTTCCACCTTTTTCAGGTTATCTCCTTTAGGTCCTTCAGTGCGGGTTTTTAATTATCTACTTATTTCAGGGTTTCTTGCAATATTCTGGGTCCTACAGTGTGATTTTCTCATTTTCCATCTTTTCCAGGTATTCTTGGCATATTCTGGGTCCTACAGTGTGAATTTTTAATTTTCCATGTTTTTCAAGGTTTCTTGCCATATTCTGGTCCTACAGTGTGAATTTTTAATTTTCCACGTTTTCCAGTATTTCTTCCCATATTCTGTGTAATATAGTTTGAATTTTTAATTTTCCACTTTTTTCATGGATTCTTGCCATATTCTGTGTCGGACAGTGTGAATTTTTAATTTTCACGTTTTGCAGGGTTCTTCGGCATATTCTGGGTCCTGCAGTGTGATTTTTCTCATTTTCCACGTTTTTCGAGTTTTTACGTAATTCTGGGTCCTACAGTGTTATTTTCTCATTTTCCACTTTTTCAGGTTTTCTCCCCATATTTGGGGACCTTCTGTGTGAGTTTTTAATTTTCTACTTTTTTCAGGTTTTCTCTCCATATTCTGGGTCCTTCAGTGTGAGTTTTTAATTTTCCTCGTTTTTCAGGTTTTCTCGCCATATTCCGGGTCCTTTAATGTGAATTTATAATTTTCCAATTTTTTCATGTTTTTTCGTCATATTCAGGGTCCTACAGTGTGATTTTCTCATTTCCACGTTTTTCAGGTTTTCTTGCCATTTTCCAGGTCCTTCAGTGTGAATTTTTAATTTTTTTACGAATTTCAGTATTTCTCACCATTTTCTGGGTCCTACAGTGTGATTTTCTCATTTCCACGATTTTCAGGTTTTCTTGCCATATTCCAGGTCCTTCAGTTTGAATTTTTAAGTTTCCATGTTTTTCTGTATTTCTCCCTATATTCTGGGTAATACAGTGTGAATTTTTAATTTTCCTCTGTTTTCATGTTTTCTCCTATATTCTCTGTCTGACAGTGTGAATTTTTAATATTCACGTTTTTCAGGGTTTCTCTGCATATTCTGGGTCCTGCAGTGTGATTTTCTCATTTTCCAGGTTTTTCAAGTTTTCTCGCCATATTTGGGGTCCTTCAGTGTGAGTTTGTAATTTTCTACTTTTTTTCGGCTTTTCTCGCCATATTCTGGGTCCCACAGCGTGTATTTTTAATTTTCCACGTTTTCAGAGTTTCTCGGCATATTCTGGGTCCTACAGTGTGATTTTCTCATTTTCAAAGTTTTTCAAGTTTTTTTATAATCTGGGTTCTACAGTGTGATTATTCTCATTTTCAACCGTTTTCAGGTTTTCTCGCCATATTCTGGGTCCTTCAGTGAGAATTTTTAATTTTCTACTTTTTTCAGGTTTTCTCGCCATATTCTGGGTCCTTCAGTGTGAGTTTTTAATTTTCCTCGTTTTTCAGGTTTTCTAGTCATATTCTGGGTCCTTCAGTGTGAATTTTTTTTTTTTTTTTTTTTTTGGTCTTTTCGAGACAGGGTTTTTCTGTGTAGCCCTGGCTGTCCTGGCACTCACTTTGTAGACCAGGCTGGCCTTGAACTCAGAAAATGCCTGCCTCTGCCTCCCTAGTGCTGGGATTAAAGGCTTGCGCCACCTCGCTGGGCTCAGTGTGAATTTTTAATTTTCCACATTTTTCAGTTTTTTCTGTCATATTCTGGGTCCAGAGTGTGATTTTCTCATTTCCGTTTTTTTCTGGTTTTCTTGCCATATTCCAGGTCCTTCAGTGTTCATTTTTAATTTTCTACGTTTTTCAGTATTTCTCGCCATATTCTGGGTAATACATTGTGAATTTTTAATTTTCCACTTTTTTCATGGTTTCTCGCCATAATCTGGATCTGACAGTTTGAATTTCTAATTTTCACGTTTTTCAGGGTTTCTCCGCAAATTCTGGGTCCTGCAGTATGAATTTCTCATTTTCCAAGTTTTTCAAGTTTGTTCGTAATTCTGGGTCCTACAGTCTGATTTTCTCATATTCCACCTTTTTAAGGTTTTGTAGCCATATTCTGGGTCCTTCAGTGTGAGTTTTTAATTTTCGACTCTTTCAGGGTTTCTCACCATATTCTGGGTACTACATTGTGTATTTTTAATTTTCCACGTTTTTCAGGGTTTCTCTGCATATTCTGAGTTTTGCAGTTTGATATTCTCATTTTCGTCGTTTTTCAAGTTTTATAGCAATTCTGGGTCCTACAGTGTGATTATTCTCATTTTCCAACTTTTTCAGGTTTTCTTGCCATATTTCGGGTCCTTCAGTGTGAGATTGTAATTTTCTAATTTTTTCAGGGTTTCTTGCCATATTCTGGGTCCTACAGAGTGTATTTTTAATTCTCCCCGTGTTTCAGGGTTTCTCGTCATATTATGTGTCCTACAGTGTGGTTTTCTCATTCTCCACTTTTTTAAAATTATTTTCTCATTTCTGTGTCTTAAAGTGTGATTTTCTCATTTTCCACCCTTTTCAGGTTTTCTCGCCATATTCTGGGTCCTACAGTATGAGTTTTGAATTTTCCTCGTTTTTCAGGTTTTCTGGCCTTATTCTGGGTCCTTCAGTGTGAATTTTTAATTTTCCACGTTTTTCAGGTTTTTTTTCATCATATTCTGGGTCCTACAGCGTGTATTTTTAATTTTCCACGTTTTCAGAGTTTCTGGGCATATTCTGGGTCCTACAGTGTGATTTTCTCATTTTTGAAGTTTTTCAAGTTTTTTTATAATCTGGGTTCTACAGTGTGATTATTCTCATTTTCAACCTTTTTCAGGTTTTCTCGCCATATTCCGGGTCCTTCAGTGAGAATTTTTCATTTTCTAATTTTTTCGGCTTTTCTAGCCATATTCTGGGTCCTTCAGAGTGAGTTTTTAATTTTCCTCATTTTTCAGGTTTTCTAGTCATATTCTGGGTTCTTCAGTGTGAGTTTTTAATTTTCCTCGTTTTTCAGGTTTTCTCGCCATATTCGGGGTCCTTCAGTGTGAGTTTTTAATTTTCCTCGTTTTTCAGGTTTTTTCATCATATTCTGGGTCTTACAGTGTGATTTTCTCATTTCCACCTTTTTCAGGTTTTCTTGCCGTATTCCAGGTCCTTTAGTGTGAATTTTTAATTTTCCATGTTTTTCAGTATTTCTCGCCATATTATGGGTAAACAGTGTGAATTTTTAATTTTCCACTTTTTTCATGGTTTCTCGCCATAATCGAAGTTTTCCAGTGTTTTTATCGCCATATTCTAGGTATTACAGTATGATTTTCTCATTTTTCGATGCTTTCATTGTTTGTCACCATATTTCAGGTCCTACAGTGTGATGTTCTCATTTTTCGACTTTTTCAAGGTTTATCACCATATTCTAGGTCCTATGGTGTGATTTTTTCATTTTCCACATTTTTCAGGATTTCTCGCCATATTCCGGGTCCTTTACTCTGAATTTATAATTTTCCAAGTTTTTCAAGTTTTTTCGTCATATTCAGGGTCCTACAGTGTGATTTTCTCATTTCCACGTTTTTCAGGTTTTCTTGCCATATTCCAGGTCCTTCAGTTTGAATTTTTAAGTTTCCATATTTTTCTGTATTTCTCGCCATATTCTGGGTAATACAGTGTGAATTTTATATTTTCCTCTGTTTTCATGTTTTCTCCTATATTCTCTGTCTGACAGTGTGAATTTTTAATTTTCACGTTTTTCAGGGTTTGTCGGCATATTCTGGGTCCTGCAGTGTGATTTTCTCATTTTCCACATTTTTCAAGTCTATTCGTAATTTTGGGTCCTACAGTGTGATTTTCTCATTTTCCACCTTTTTCAAGTTTTCTCGCCATATTTGGAGTCCTTCAGTGTGAGTTTGTAATTTTCTACTTTTTTCAGCTTTTCTCGCCATATTCTGGGTCCCACAGCGTGTATTTTTAATTTTCCACGTTTTCAGAGTTTCTCGGCATATTCTGGGTCCTAGAGTGTGATTTTCTCATTTTCGAAGTTTTTCAAGTTTTTTCGTAATCTGGGTCCTACAGTGTGATTATTCTCATTTTCAACCTTTTTCAGGTTTTCTTGCCATATTCCTGGTCCTTCAGTGAGAATTTTTAATTTTCTACTTTTTTCGGCTTTTCTTGACATATTCTGTGTCCTTCAGTGTGAGTTTTTAATTTTCCTCGTTTTTCATGTTTTCTAGTCATATTCTGGGTCCTTCAATGTGAGTTTTTAATTTTCCTCGTTTTTCGGGTTTTTTCGTCATAATCTGGGTCTTACAGTGTGATTTTCTCATTTCCACCTTTTTCAGGTTTTCTTGCCGTATTCCAGGACCTTCATTGTGAATTTTTAAGTTTCTACGTTTTTTCAGTATTTCTCGC
>NW_028227292.1:1035421-1097917 GCF_978045245.1 Mus caroli | reverse complement strand
CTGGGGTCCTACAGTGTGATTTTTTCATTTCCACGTTTTTCAGGTTTTCTTGCCATATTCCAGGTCCTTTTCTGTGAATTTTTAATTTTCCACGGTTTTTTTTTTTTTTTTTGTATTTCTTACCATATTCTGGTTAATAGGGTGTGAATTTTTAATTTTCGACTTTTTTCATGGTTTATCGCCATATTCTGGGGTCCGACACTGTGAATTTTTTATTTTCCACGTTTTTCATGGTTTTTCATCATATTCTGGGGTCCTACAGTGTGATTTTCTCATTTCCACGTTTTTCAGGTTTTATCGCCATATTCTGGGTCCTTCAGTGTGAGTTTTTAATTTTCCTCGTTTTTTAGGTTTTCTCGCCATATTCCGGGTCCTTCAGTGTGAATTTTTAATTTTCCACGTTTTCAGGTTTTTTCATCATATTCTGGGGTCCTACAGTGTGATTTTCTCATTTACACGTTTATCAGGTTTTCTTGCCATATTCCAGGTATTTTTCTGTGAATTTTTAATTTTCCACTTTTTTTTTTTTTATTTCTTGCCATATTCTGGTTAATACAGTGTGACTTTTTAATTTTCCACTTTTTTCATGGTTTATAGCCATATTCTGTGTCTGACAGTGTGAATATTTAATTTATACTTTTTTCAGGGTTTCTCCGCATATTGTGGGTCCTGCTGTGTAATTTTCTCATTTTCAACGTTTTTCAATTTTTTTGTAAGTCTGGGTTCTACAGTGTGATTTTCTCATTTTCCAGCTTTTTCAGGTTTTCTGGCCATATTTGGGTCCTTCCATGTGAGTTTTTAATTTTCTACTTTTTTCAGGGTTTCTCGCCATATTGTGGGTCCTACAGCGTGCATATTAATTTTCCACGTTTTTCAGGGTTTCTCGCCATATTCTGGGTCCTACAGTGTGATTTTCTCATTTATGACGTTTTTCAAGATTTTTTCCCAATTCTGGGTCCTACACTGTGATTATTCTCATTTTCAACATTTTTCAGATTTTCTCCTCATATTCGGGGTCCTTCAGTGTGAATTTTTAATTTTCTACTTTTTTCAGGTTTTCTCGCCATATTCTGGGTCCTTCAGTGTGAGTTTTTAATATTCCACGTTTTTCAGGTTTTTTCATCATATTCTGGGGTCCTACAGTGTGATTTTTTCATTTCCACGTTTTTCAGGTTTCTAGCCATATTCCAGGTCCTTTTCTTGAATTTTTAATTTTCCACTTTTTTTTTTTATTTCTTGCCATATTCTGGTTAATACAGTGCCAATTTTTAATTTCCTCTTTTTTCATGGTTTATCGCCATATTCTTGGTCCGACAGTGTGAATTTTTAATTTTCAGTTTTTTCAGGGTTTCTCGGCATATTCCGGGTCGTGCAGTGTAATTTTCTCATTTTCGAAGTTTTTCAAGTTTTCTTGTAATTCTGGGTCCTACAGTGTGATTTTTCTCATTTTCCACCTTTTTCAGATTTTCTCCACATAATTCGGGGTCCTTCAGTGTGAATTTTTAATTTTCTACTTTTTTCAGGTTTTCTCGACATATTCTGGGTCCTTCAGTGTGAGATTTTAATTTTACTCGTTTTTTAGGTTTTCTCTCCATATTCCGGGTACTTCAGTGTGAATTTTTAATTTTCCACGTTTTTCTGGTTTTTTCGTCATATTCTGGGGTCCTACAGTGTGATTTTTTCATTTCCACGTTTTTCAGGTTTTCTTGCCATATTCCAGGTCCTTTTCTGTGAATTTTTAATTTTCCACGTTTTTTTTTTTTTTTTTGTATTTCTTACCATATTCTGGTTAATAGGGTGTGAATTTTTAATTTTCGACTTTTTTCATGGTTTATCGCCATATTCTGGGTCCGACAGTGTGAATTTTTTATTTTCCACGTTTTTCATGGTTTTTCATCATATTCTGGGGTCCTACAGTGTGATTTTCTCATTTCCACGTTTTTCAGGTTTTCTCGCCATATTCTGGGTCCTTCAGTGTGAGTTTTTAATTTTCCACGTTTTCAGGTTTTTTCATCATATTCTGGGGTCCTACAGTGTGATTTTCTCATTTACACGTTTATCAGGTTTTCTTGCCATATTCCAGGTATTTTTCTGTGAAATTTTTAATTTTCCACTTTTTTTTTTATTTCTTGCCATATTCTGGTTAATACAGTGTGACTTTTTAATTTTTCACTTTTTTCATGGTTTATAGCCATATTCTGTGTCTGACAGTGTGAATATTTAATTTATACTTTTTTCAGGGTTTCTCCCGCATATTGTGGGTCCTGCTGTGTAATTTTCTCATTTTCAACCTTTTTCAATTTTTTTGTAATTCTGGGTTCTACAGTGTGATTTTCTCTTTTCCAGCTTTTTCAGATTTTCTGGCCATATTTGGGGTCCTTCCATGTGAGTTTTTAATTTTCTACTTTTTTTCAGGGTTTCTCGCCATATTGTGGGTCCTACAGCGTGCATATTAATTTTCCACGTTTTTCAGGGTTTCTCGCCATATTCTGGGTCCTATAGTGTGATTTTCTCATTTATGACGTTTTTCAAGATTTTTCCCAATTCTGGGCCCTACACTGCGATTATTCTCATTTTCAACATTTTTCAGGTTTTCTCCTCATATTCGGGGTCCTTCAGTGTGAATTTTTAATTTTCTACTTTTTTCAGGTTTTCTCGCCATATTCTGGGTCCTTCAGTGTGAGTTTTTAATATTCCACGTTTTTCAGGTTTTTTCATCATCTTCTGGGGTCCTACAGTGTGATTTTCTCATTTCCACGTTTTCCAGGTTTTCTCGCCATATTCTGGGTCCTTCAGTGTGAGTTTTTAATTTTCCTCGTTTTTTAGGTTTCTTGCCATATTCCGGGTCCCTCAGTGTGAATTTTTAATTTTCCACGTTTTCAGGTTTTTTCATCATATTCTGGGGTCCTACAGTGTGATTTTCTCATTTACACGTTTATCAGGTTTTCTTGCCATATTCCAGGTATTTTTCTGTGAATTTTTAATTTTCCGCTTTTTTTTTTTTTGTATTTCTTGCCATATTCTGGTTAATACAGTGTGACTTTTAATTTTCCACTTTTTTCATGGTTTATAGCCATATTCTGTGTCTGACAGTGTGAATATTTAATTTATACTTTTTTCAGGGTTTCTCCGCATATTGTGGGTCCTGCTGTGTAATTTTCTCATTTTCAACGTTTTTCAATTTTTTTGTAATTCTGGGTTCTACAGTGTGATTTTCTCTTTTCCAGCTTTTTCAGATTTTCTGGCCATATTTGGGGTCCTTCCATGTGAGTTTTTAATTTTCTACTTTTTTCAGGGTTTCTCGCCATATTGTGGGTCCTACAGCGTGCATATTAATTTTCCACGTTTTTCAGGGTTTCTCCGCCATATTCTGGGTCCTACAGTGTGATTTTCTCATTTATGACATTTTTCAAGATTTTTCCCAATTCTGGGTCCTACACTGCGATTATTCTCATTTTCAACATTTTCAGGTTTTCCTCCTCATATTCGGGGTCCTTCAGTGTGAATTTTTAATTTTCTACTTTTTTCAGGTTTTCTCGCCATATTCTGGGTCCTTCAGTGTGAGTTTTTAATATTCCACGTTTTTCAGGTTTTTTCATCATCTTCTGGGGTCCTACAGTGTGATTTTTTCATTTCCACGTTTTTCAGGTTTCTTGCCATATTCCAGGTCCTTTTATGTGAATTTTTAATTTTCCACGTTTTTTTTTTTTTTATTTCTTGCCATATTCTGGTTAATACTGTGTCAATTTTTAATTTCCTCTTTTTTTCATGGTTTATCGCCATATTCTTGGTCCGACAGTGTGAATTTTTAATTTTCAGTTTTTTTCAGTGTTTCTCGGCATATTCTGGGTCCTGTAGTGTAATTTTCTCATTTTCGAAGTTTTTCAAGTTTTCTCGTAATTCTGGGTCCTACAGTGTGATTTTTCTCATTTTCCACCTTTTTCAGGTTTTCTCCACATATTCGGGGTCCTTCAGTGTGAATTTTAATTTTCTACTTTTTTCAGGTTTTCTCGCCATATTCTGGGTCCTTCAGTGTGAGATTTTAATATTCCTCATTTTAGGTTTTTTCGCCATATTCTGGGTCCTTCAGTGTGAATTTTTAATTTTCCCTGTTTTTCAGGGTTTTTATCATATTCTGGGGTCCTACAGTGTGATTTTCTCATTTCCACCTTTTTTCAGATTTTCTTGCCATATTCCAGGTCCTTTTCTGTTTATTTTTTTTATTTTTTATTTTTTTTGGTTTTTTTCGAGACAGGGTTTCTCTGTGTAGCCCTGGCCTGTCCTGGCACTCACTTTGTAGACCAGGCTGGCCTCGAACTCAGAAATCCACCTGCCTCTGCCTCCCGAGTGCTGGGACTAAAGGCGTGCGCCACGTTTTTTTTTTTTTTTTTAATTTCTCGCCATATTTTGGTTAATACAGTGTGAATTTTTAATTTTCCACATTTTTCATGGTTTATCGCCATATTCTGAGTCCAACAGTGTGACTATTTAATTTTCACTTTTTTCAGGGTTTCTCGGCATATTCTGGGTCCTACAGTGTGATTTTCTCATTTTCGAAGTTTTTCAAGTTTTTTTGTTATCTGGGTTCTACAGTGTAATTATTCTCATTTTCAACCTTTTTCAGGTTTTCTCGACATATTCCGGGTCCTTCAGTGAGAATTTTTAATTTTCTATTTTTTTCAGGTTTTCTCGCCATATTCTGGGTCCTTCAGTGTGAGTTTTTAATTTTCCTCGTTTTTCAGGTTTTCTAGTCATATTCTGGCTCCTTCATTGTGATTTTTTTTTGTTTTGTTTTTTTTTTTCGAGACAGGGTTTTTCTGTGAAGCCCTGGCTGTCCTGCCACGCACTTTGTAGACCAGGCTGGCCTTGAACTCAGAAATCCGCCTGCCTCTGCCTCCCTAATGCTGGGATTAATGGCGTGCGCCACCTCGCTGGGCCCAGTGTGAATTTTTAATTTTCCACATTTTTTCAGGTTTTTCTGTCATATTCTGGGTCCAGAGTGTGATTTTCTCATTTCCGCGTTTTCTGATTTTCTTGCCATATTCCAGGTCCTTCAGTGTGCATTTTTAATTTTCCACGTTTTTTAGTATTTCTCGCCATATTCTGGGTAATACAGTGTGATTTTCTAATTTTCTAATTTTTCATGGTTTATTGCCATATTCTGGGTCCGAAAGTGTGAATTTTTAATTTTCACGTTCTTCAGTGTTTCTCGGCATATTCTGGGTCCTGCAGTGTGATTTTCTCATTTTCCACGTTTTTCAAGTTTTTTCCTAATTCTGGGTCCTACAGTGTGATTTTAACATTTTCCAATATTTTCAGGTTTTCTCCCCATATTCGGGGTCCTTCAGTGTGAATTTTTAATGTTCTACTTTATACGTGTTTCTCGCCATATCTAGGCTCTTAAGTGTGAGTTTTTAATTTTCCCTTTTTTTAGGTTTTATCGCCATATTCTGGGTCCTTCAGTTTGAAATTTTAATTTTCCACTTTTTTTCATGTTTTTTTCGTCATATTCTGGGTCCTACATTGTGATTTTCTCATTTCCATGTTTTTCAGGTTTTCTTGCCATATTCCAGGACCTTAAGTTTGAATTTTTAAGTTTTAACGTTTTTCTGCATTTCTCGCCATATTCTGGGTAATACAGTGTGAATTTTTAATTTTCTACTTTTTTCAGGTTTTCTCGCCATATTCTGGATCCTTCAGTGTGAGTTTTTAATTTTCCTCGTTTTTCAGGTTTTCTAGTCATATTCTGGGTCCTTCAGTGTGAATTTTTTTTTTTTTTTTTTTTTTTGGTTTTTTGGTTTTTTCGAGATAGGGTTTTTCTGTGTAGCCCTGGCTGTCCTGGCACTCACTTTGCAGACCAGGCTGGCCTCGAACTCAGAAATCCGCCTTCCTCTGCCTCCCTAGTGCTGGGATTAAAGGCGTGCACCACAAGCCTGGGCTCAGTGTGAATTTTTAATTTTCCACATTTTTCAGGTTTTTCTGTCATATTCTGGGTCCAGAGTGTGATTTTCTCATTTCTGCCTTTCAGGTTTTCTTGCCATATTCCAGGTCCTGTCAATGTGAATTTTTAATTTTCCACGTTTTCAGGGTTTCTCGGCATATTCTGGGTCCTGCAGTGTGATTTTGTCATTTTCCACCTTTTCAAGTTTTTTGTAATTCTGGGTCCTACAGTTTGATTTTCTCATTTTCTACTTTTTTCAGGTTTTCTCTCCATATTCTGGATCCTTCAGTGTGAGTTTTAATTTTCCTCGTTTTTCAGGTTTTCTCGCCATATTCCGGGTCCTTTAATGTGAATTTATAATTTTCCAATTTTTTCAGGTTTTTTCGTCATATTCAGGGTCCTACAGTGTGATTTCTCATTTCCATGTTTTTCAGGTTTTCTTGACATTTTCCAGGTCCTTCAGTGTGAATTTTTAATTTTTCCACGAATTTCAGTATTTCTCACCATATTCTGGGTCCTACAGTGTGATTTTCTCATTTCCATTTTTTTCAGGTGTTCTTGCCATATTCAGGTCCTTCATTGTGAATTTTTAATTTTCCTAGTTTTTCAGTATTTCTCGCCATATTCTGGGTAATACAGTGTGATTTTCTAATTTTCTAATTTTTCATGGTTTCTTGCCATATTCTGGGTCCGAAAGTGTGAATTTTTAATTTTCACGTTTTTCAGTGTTTCTCGGCATATTCTGGGTCCTGCAGTGTGCTTTTCTCATTTTCCACGTTTTTCAAGTTTTTTCGTAATTCTGGGTCCTACAGTGTGATTTTCACATTTTCCAACATTTTCAGGTTTTCTCCCCATATTCGGGGTCCTTCAGTGTGAATTTTTAATGTTCTATTTTATACTTGTTTCTCGCCATATCTAGGCTCTTAAGTGTGAGTTTTTAATTTTCCCTTTTTTCAGGTTTTATCGCCATATTCTGGGTCCTTCAGTTTGAAATTTTAATTTTCCACTTTTTTCATGCTTTTTCGTCATATTCTGGGTCCTACAGTGTGATTTTCTCATTTCCATGTTTTTCAGGTTTTCTTGCCATATTCCAGGTCCTTCAGTTTGAATTTTTAAGTTTCCACGTTTTTCTGCATTTCTCGCCATATTCTGGGTAATACAGTGTGAATTTTTAATTTTTCACTGTTTTCATGTTTTCTCCTATATTCTCTTTCTGACAGTGTGAATTTTTAATTTTCACGTTTTTCAGGGTTTCTCGGCATATTCTGGGTCCTGCAGTGTGATTTTCTCATTTTCCACGTTTTCAAGTTTATTCGTAATTTGGGGTCCTACAGTGTGATTTTCTCATTTTCCACCTTTTTCAAGTTTTCTCGCCATATTCTGGGTCCCACAGCGTGTATTTTTAATTTTCCACGTTTTCAGAGTTTCTCGGCATATTCTGGGTCCTACAGTGTGATTTTCTCATTTCGAAGTTTTTCAAGTTTTTTCGAAATCTGGGTTCTACATTGTGATTATTCTCATTTTCAACATTTTTCAGGTTTTTCTCGCCATATTCCGGGTCTTTCAGTGAGAATTTTTAATTTTCTACTTTTTTCAGGTTTTCTCGCCATATTCTGGGTCATCAGTGTGAGTTTTTAATTTTCCTCGTTTTCAGGTTTTCTAGTCATATTCTGGGTCCTTCAGTGTGATTTTTTTTTGTTTGTTTATTATTTTTTTTTTTTGAGACAGGGTTTTTCTGTGTAGCCCTGGCTGTCCTGGCACTCACTTTGTAGACGAGGCTGGCCTCGAACTCAGAAATCCCCCTGCCTCTGCCTCCCTAGTGTTGGGATTAAAGGTGTGCACCACCGGGCTGGGCTCAGTGTGAATTTTTAAATTTTCCACATTTTCAGGTTTTTCTGTCATATTCTGGGTCCAGAGTGTGATTTTCTCATTTCCGCCTTTCAGGTTTTCTTGCCATATTCCAGGTCCTTCAATGTGAATTTTAATTTTCCATATTTTCAGGGTTTCTCAGCATATTCTGGATCCTGCAGTGTGATTTTCTCATTTTCCACATTTTTCAAGTTTTTTGTAATTCTGGGTCCTACAGTTTGATTTTCTCATTTTCCACCTTTTTCAGGTTTTCTCGCCATATTTCTGGGTACTTAAGTGTGAGTTTTTAATTTTCCTCGTTTTTCAGGTTTTCTCGCCATATTTCGGGTCCTTTAATGTGAATTTATAATTTTCCAATTTTTTCATGTTTTTTCGTCATATTCAGGGTCCTACAGTGTGATTTTCTCATTTCCACGTTTTTCAGGTTTTCTTGCCATATTCCAGGTCCTTCAGTTTGAATTTTTAAGTTTCCACGTTTTTCTGTATTTCTTGCCATATTCTGGGTAATACAGTGTGAATTTTTAATTTTCCTCTGTTTTCATGTTTCTCCTATATTCTCTGTCTGACTGTGTGAATTTTTAATTTTCACGTTTTTCAGGGTTTCTCTGCATATTCTGGGTCCTGCAGTGTGATTTTCTCGTTTTCCTCGTTTTTCAAGTTTATTCGTAATTTGGGGTCCTACAGTGTGATTTTCTCTTTTTCCACCTTTTTCAAGTTTTCTTGCCATATTTGGGGTCCTTTACTGTGAGTTTGTAATTTTCTACTTTTTTCGGCTTTTTTCGCCATATTCTGGGTCCCACAGCGTGTATTTTTAATTTTCCACGTTTTCAGAGTTTCTTGGCATATTCTGGGTCCTACAGTGTGATTTTCTCATTATCGAAGTTTTTCAAGTTTTTTTGTTATCCGAGTTCTACAGTGTAATTATTCTCATTTTCAACCTTTTTCAGGTTTTCTCGCCATATTCTGGGTCCTTCAGTGAGAATTTTTAATTTTCTACTTTTTTAGGTTTTCTCGCCATATTCTGGGTCCTTCAGTGTGAGTTTTTTAATTTTCCTCGTTTTTCAGGTTTTCTAGTCATATTCTGGGTCCTTCAGTGTGAATTTTTAATTTTCCACATTTTTCAGGTTTTTCTGTCATATTCTGGGTCCAGAGTGTGATTTTCTCATTTCCGTGTTTTTCTGATTTTCTTGCCATATTCCAGGTCCTTCAGTGTGCATTTTTAATTTTCCACGTTTTTCAGTATTTCTCGCCATATTCTGGGGTAATACATTGTGAATTTTTAAGTTTCCAATTTTCATGGTTTCAGTCCAGATTCTGTACCCGATAGTGTGATTTTTTAATTTTCACGTTTTTCACGGTTTCTCGGCATATTCTGGGTGCTGCAGTTTGATTTTCACTTTTTCCACGTTTTCTAAGTTTTTTCCTAATTCTGGGTCTACAGTCTGATTTTCTCATTTTCCACCTTTTTCAGGTTTTCTTCCCATATTTGGGGTCCTTCAGTGTAAGTTTTTAATTTTCTACTTTTTAGGGTTTCTCGCCATATTCTGGATCCTACAGCGTGTATTTTTCATTTTCCACGTTTTCAGGGGTTTTTGGCATATTCTGGGTCCTACAGTGTGATTTTCTCATTTTCCACGTTTTCAAGTTTTTTTGCAATTATGGGTCCTACAGTTTGATTATTTTCAATTTCCACCTTTTCCAGGTTTTCTCGCCATATTCCGGGTCCTTCGGTGTGAATTTTTAATTTTCCACGTTTCCAGGATTTTTAGTCATATTCTGGGTCCTACAGTATGATTTTTTCATTTCCACGTTTTTCAGGTCTTCTTGCCATATTCCAGGTCCTTCAGTGTGAATTTTTAATTTTCCACGTTTTTCAGTATTTCTTCCCATATTCTGTGTAATATAGTGTGAATTTTTAATTTTCCACTTTATTCATGGATTCTTGCCATATTCTGTGTCGGACAGTGTGAATTTTTAATTTTCACGTTTTTCAAGGTTTCTCAGCATATTCTGGGTCCTGCAGTGTGATTTTTCTCATTTTCCACGTTTTTCAAGTTTTTACGTAATTCTGGGTCCTACAGTGTTATTTTCTCATTTTCCACTTTTTCAGGTTTATTCCCCATATTTGGGGTCCTTCTGTGTGAGTTTTTAATTTTCTACTTTTTTCAGGTTTTCTCTCCATATTCTGGGTCCTTCAGTGTGAGTTTTTAATTTTCCTCGTTTTTCAGGTTTTCTCGCCATATTCCGGGTCCTTTAATGTGAATTTATAATTTTCCAATTTTTTCAGGTTTTCTCGTCATATTCAGGGTCCTACAGTGTGATTTTCTCATTTCCACGTTTTTCAGGTTTTCTTGCCATTTTCCAGGTCCTTCAGTGTGAATTTTTAATTTTTTTTACGAATTTCAGTATTTCTCACCATATTCTGTTTCCTACAGTGTGATTTTCTCATTTCCACGTTTTTCAGGTTTTCTTGCCATATTCCAGGTCCTTCAGTTTGAATTTTTAAGTTTCCACGTTTTTCTGTATTTCTCGCCATATTCTGGGTAATACAGTGTGAATTTTTAATTTTCCTCTGTTTTCATGTTTCTCCTATATTCTCTGTCTGACTGTGTGAATTTTTAATTTTCACGTTTTTCAGGGTTTCTCTGCATATTCTGGGTCCTGCAGTGTGATTTTCTCATTTTCCACGTTTTTCAAGTTTATTCGTAATTTGGGGTCCTACAGTGTGATTTTCTCTTTTTCCACCTTTTTCAAGTTTTCTCGCCATATCTGGGGTCCTTTAGTGTGAGTTTGTAATTTTCTACTTTTTTCGGCTTTTCTCGCCATATTCTGGGTCCCACAGCGTGTATTTTTAATTTTCCACGTTTTCAGAGTTTCTCGGCATATTCTGGGTCCTACAGTGTGATTTTCTCATTTTCGAAGTTTTTCAAGTTTTTTTGTTATCTGGGTTCTACAGTGTAATTATTCTCATTTTCAACCTTTTTCAGGTTTTCTTGCCATATTCCGGGTCCTTCAGAGAGAATTTTTAATTTTCTACTTTTTTCAGGTTTTCTCGCCATATTCTGGGTCATCAGTGTGAGTTTTTAATTTTTCTCGTTTTTCAGGTTTTCTAGTCATATTCTGGGTCCTTCAGTGTGATTTTTTTTGTTTTTTGTTGTTTTTTGGTTTTTTCGAGACAGGGTTTTTCTCTGTAGCCCTGGCTGTCCTGGCACTCACTTTGTAGACCAGGCTGGCCTTGAACTCAGAAATCCGCCTGCCTCTGCCTCCCTAGTGCTGGGAATAAAGTCGTGCGCCACCTCGCTGGGCTCAGTGTGAATTTTTAATTTTCCACATTTTTCAGGTTTTTCTGTCATATTCTGGGTCCAGAGTGTGATTTTCTCATTTCCGTGTTTTTCTGATTTTCTTGCCATATACCAGGTCCTTCAGTGTGCATTTTTAATTTTCCACGTTTTTCAGTATTTCTCGCCATATTCTGGGTAATACATTGTGAATTTTTAAGTTTCCACTTTTTTCATGGTTTCAGTCCAGATTCTGTACCCGATAGTGTGATTTTTTAATTTTCACGTTTTTCACGGTTTCTCGGCATATTCTGGGTGCTGCAGTTTGATTTTCACTTTTTCCACGTTTTTCAAGTTTTTTCCTAATTCTGGGTCCTACAGTGTGATTTTCTCACTTTCCACCTTTTTCAGGTTTTCTCGCCATATTTGGGGTCCTTCAGTGTGAGTTTTTAATATTCTACTTTTTTCAGGGTTTCTCGCCATAATCTGGGTCCGACAGTGTGAATTTTTAATTTTCACGTTTTTCAGGGTTTCTCAGCATATTCTGGGTCCTGCAGTGTGTTTTTCTCATTTTCCACCTTTTTCAAGTTTTTTGTAATTCTGGGTCCTACAGTTTGATTTTCTCATTTTCCACCTTTTTCAGGTTTTCTTGCCATATTCTGGGTACTTCAGTGTGAGTTTTTAATTTTCCTCGTTTATCGGGTTTTCTCGCCATATTTGCGGTCCTTCAGTGTGAATTTTTAACTTTCCACTTTTTTCAAGTTTTTTCTTCATATTCTGGGTCTTACAGTGTCATTTTCTCATTTTCCACCTTTTTCAGGTTATCTCCTTTAGGGTCCTTCAGTGCGGGTTTTTAATTATCTACTTATTTCAGGGTTTCTTGCAATATTCTGGGTCCTACAGTGTGATTTTCTCATTTTCCATCTTTTCCAGGTATTCTTGGCATATTCTGGGTCCTACAGTGTGAATTTTTAATTTTCCATGTTTTTCAAGTTTTCTTGCCATATTCTGGTCCTACAGTGTGAATTTTTAATTTTCCACGTTTTTCAGTATTTCTCGCCATATTCTGGGTCCTATAGTGTGAATATTTAATTTTCCATGTTTCTAAGGTTTTTTGCCATATTCTGGGTCCTTCAGTGTGCATTTTTAATTTTCCACGTTTTTCAGTATTTCTCGCCATATTCTGGGTTATATATTGTGAATTTTTAATTTTCCATTTTTTTCATGTTTCTCGCCATAATCTGGATCTGACAGTTTGAATTTTTAATTTTCACGTTTTTCAGGGTTTCTCCGAAAATTCTGGGTCCTGCAGTGTGAATTTCTCATTTTCCACGTTTTTCAAGTTTGTTCGTAATTCTGGGTCCTACAGTCTGATTTCCTCATATTCCAACTTTTTAAGCTTTTGTAGCCATATTCTGGGTCCTTCAGTGTGAGTTTTTAATTTTCGACTCTCTCAGGGTTTCTCACCATATTCTGGGTACTACAGTGTGATTTTCTCATTTTCCACTTTTTAAAAATTTTTTTCTCATTTCTGTGTCCTAAAGTGTGATTTTCTCATTTTCCACCCTTTTCAGGTTTTCTCGCCATATTCTGGGTCCTAAGTATGAGTTTTGAACTTTCCTCGTTTTTCAGGTTTTCTGGCCTTATTCTGGGTCCTTCAGTGTGAATTTTTAATTTTCCACGTTTTTCAGGTTTTTTTTTTTCATCATATTCTGGGTCCTACAGTGTGATTTTCTCATTTCCACTTTTTCCAGGATTTCTTGCCATATTCCCGGTCCTTCAGTGTGAATGGTTTTTTTTTTTTTTTTTTTTTTTTTTGTGGTTTTTCGAGACAGGGTTTCTCTGTGTAGCTCTGGCTGTCCTGGAACTCTCTTTGTAGACCAGGCTGGCCTCGAACTCAGAAATCTGCCTGCCTCTGCCACTGAGTGCTGGGATTAAAGGCGTGCGCTACCATGCCCGGCTCAGTGTGAATTTTTAATTTTCGACTTTTTTCACGGTTTCTCGCCATAGTCTATGTCCAAAGGTGTGAATTTTTAATTTTTACGTTTTTCACGGTTTCTCGGCATATTCTGGGTCCTGCAGTGTGATTATATCATTTTCCACGTTTTTCAAGTTTTTTACTAATTCTGGGTCCTACAGTGTGATTTTCTCATTTTCCACATTTTTCAGGTTTTCTTGCTATATCTGGGGTCCTTCAGTGTAAGTTTTTAATTTTCTACTTTTTTCAGGGTTTCTTGCCATATTCTGGGTCCTACAGCGTGTATTTTTCATTTTCCACGTTTTCAGGGTTTATTGGCATATTCTGGGTCCTACAGTGTGATTTTCTCATTTTCCACGTTTTCAAGTTTTTACGTAATTCTGGGTCCTACAGTGTTATTTTCTCATTTTCCACTTTTTCAGGTTTTCTCCCCATATTTGGGATCCTTCTGTGTGAGTTTTTAATTTTCTACTTTTTTCAGGTTTTCTCTCCATATTCTGGGTCCTTCAGTGTGAGTTTTTAATTTTCCTCGTTTTTCAGGTTTTCTCGCCATATTCCGGGTCCTTAAATGTGAATTTATAATTTTCCAATTTTTTCATGTTTTTTCGTCATATTCAGGGTCCTACAGTGTGATTTTCTCATTTCCACGTTTTTCAGGTTTTCTTGCCATTTTCCAGTTCCTTCAGTTTGAATTTTTAATTTTTCCACGAATTTCAGTATTTCTCACCATATTCTGTTTCCTACAGTGTGATTTTCTCATTTCCACGTTTTTCAGGTTTTCTTGCCATATTCCAGGTCCTTCAGTTTGAATTTTTAAGTTTCCATGTTTTTCTGTATTTCTCCTTATATTCTGGGTAATACAGTGTGAATTTTTAATTTTCCTCTGTTTTCATGTTTTCTCCTATATTCTCTGTCTGACAGTGTGAATTTTTAATATTCACGTTTTTCAGGGTTTCTCTGCATATTCTGGGTCCTGCAGTGTGATTTTCTCATTTTCCACGTTTTTCAAGTTTATTCGTAATTTGGGGTCCTACAGTGTGATTTTCTCTTTTTCCACCTTTTTCAAGTTTTCTCGCCATATTTGGGGTCCTTTAGTGTGAGTTTGTAATTTTCTACTTTTTTCGGCTTTTCTCGCCATATTCTGGGTCCCACAGCGTGTATTTTTAATTTTCCACGTTTTCAGAGTTTCTCGGCATATTCTGGGTCCTACAGCGTGATTTTCTCATTTTCGAAGTTTTTCAAGTTTTTTTGTTATCTGGGTTCTACAGTGTAATTATTCTCATTTTCAACCTTTTTCAGGTTTTCTCGCCATATTCCAGGTCCTTCAGTGAGAATTTTTAATTTTCTACTTTTTTCTGGTTTTCTCGCCATATTCTGGGTCCTTCAGTGTGAGTTTTTAATTTTCCTCGTTTTTCAGGTTTTCTAGTCATATTCTGGGTCCTTCAGTGTGATTTTTTTTTGTTTTGTTTTGGTTTTTTTTGAGACAGGGTTTTTCTGTGTAGCCCTGGCTGTCCTGGCACTCACTTTGTAGACCAGGCTGGCCTCGAACTCAGAAATCCCCCTGCCTCTGCCTCCCTAGTGCTGGGATTAAAGTCGTGCGCCACCTCGCTGGGCTCAGAGTGAATTTTTAATTTTCCACATTTTTCAGGTTTTTCTGTCATATTCTGGGTCCAGAGTGTGATTTTCTCATTTCCGTGTTTTTCTGATTTTCTTGCCATATTCCAGGTCCTTCAGTGTGCATTTTTAATTTTCCACGTTTTTCAGTATTTCTCGCCATATTCTGGGTAATACATTGTGAATTTTTAAGTTTCCACTTTTTTCATGGTTTCAGTCCAGATTCTGTACCCGATAGTGTGATTTTTTAATTTTCACGTTTTTCACGGTTTCTCGGCATATTCTGGGTGCTGCAGTTTGATTTTCACTTTTTCCACGTTTTCTAAGTTTTTTCCTAATTCTGGGTCCTACAGTCTGATTTTCTCATTTTCCACCTTTTTCAGGTTTTCTTCCCATA
Organism: Mus caroli; assembly: GCF_978045245.1. NCBI lineage: Eukaryota > Metazoa > Chordata > Mammalia > Rodentia > Muridae > Mus > Mus caroli. Next base: position 1,082,840 of record NW_028227292.1, on the reverse strand, counting down.
TTTGGGGTCCTTCAGTGTAAGTTTTTAATTTTCTACTTTTTAGGGTTTCTCGCCATATTCTGGGTCCTACAGCGTGTATTTTTCATTTTCCACGTTTTCAGGGTTTTTTTGGCATATTCTGGGTCCTACAGTGTGATTTTCTCATTTTCCACGTTTTCAAGTTTTTTTGCAATTATGGGTCCTACAGTTTGATTATTTTCAATTTCCACCTTTTTCAGGTTTTCTCCCCATATTCCGGGTCCTTCGGTGTGAATTTTTAATTTTCCACGTTTCCAGGATTTTTAGTCATATTCTGGGTCCTACAGTATGATTTTTTCATTTCCACGTTTTTCAGGTCTTCTTGCCATATTCCAGGTCCTTCAGTGTGAATTTTTAATTTTCCACGTTTTCCAGTATTTCTTCCCATATTCTGTGTAATATAGTGTGAATTTTTAATTTTCCACTTTTTTCATGGATTCTTGCCATATTCTGTGTCCGACAGTGTGAAATTTTAATTTTCACGTTTTGCAGGGTTTCTCGGCATATTCTGGGTCCTGCAGTGTGATTTTTCTCATTTTCCACGTTTTTCGAGTTTTTACATAATAATGGGTCCTACAGTGTTATTTTCTTATTTTCCACTTTTTCAGGTTTTCTCCCCATATTTGGGGTCCTTCTGTGTGAGTTTTTAATTTTCTACTTTTTTCAGGTTTTCTCTCCATATTCTGGGTCCTTCAGTGTGAGTTTTTAATTTTCCTCGTTTTTCAGGTTTTCTCGCCATATTCCGGGTCCTTTAATATGAATTTATAATTTTCCAATTTTTTCAGGTTTTTTCGTCATATTCAGGGTCCTACAGTGTGATTTTCTCATTTCCACGTTTGTCAGATTTTCTTGCCATTTTCCAGGTCCTTCAGTGTGAATTTTTAATTTTTTTACGAATTTCAGTATATCTCACCATTTTCTGGGTCCTACAGTGTGATTTTCTCATTTCCACGATTTTCAGGTTTTCTTGCCATATTCCAGGTCCTTCACTTTGAATTTTTAAGTTTCCATGTTTTTCTGTATTTCTCCCTATATTCTGGGTAATACAGTGTGAATTTTTAATTTTCCTATGTTTTCATGTTTTCTCCTATATTCTCTGTCTGACATTGTGAATTTTTAATATTCACGTTTTTCAGGGTTTCTTGGCATATTCTGGGTCCTGCAGTGTGATTTTCTCATTTTCCACGTTTTTCAAATTTTCTCGCCATATTTGGGGTCCTTCAGTGTGAGTTTGTAATTTTCTACTTTTTTCGGCTTTTCTCGCCATATTCTGGGTCCCACAGCGTGTATTTTTAATTTTCCACGTTTTCAGAGATTCTCGGCATATTCTGGGTCCTACAGTGTGATTTTCTCATTTTCGAAGTTTTTCAAGTTTTTTTATAATCTGGGTTCTACAGTGTGATTATTCTCATTTTCAACCTTTTTCAGGTTTTCTCGCCATATTCTGGGTCCTTCAGTGTGAGTTTTTAATTTTCCTCGTTTTTCAGGTTTTCTAGTCATATTCTGGGTCCTTCAGTGTGAATTTTTTTTTTTTTGGTCTTTTTGAGAAAGGGTTTTTCTGTGTAGTCCTGGCTGTCCTGGCACTCACTTTGTAGACCAGGCTGGCCTTGAACTCAGAAAATGCCTGCCTCTGCCTCCCTAGTGCTGGGATTAAAGGCTTGCGCCACCTCGCTGGGCTCAGTGTGAATTTTTAATTTTCCACATTTTTCAGTTTTTTCTGTCATATTCTGGGTCCAGAGTGTGATTTTCTCATTTCCGTTTTTTTCTGGTTTTCTTGCCATATTCCAGGTCCTTCAGTGTTCATTTTTAATTTTCTACATTTTTCAGTATTTCTCGCCATATTCTGGGTAATACATTGTGAATTTTTAAGTTTCCACTTTTTTCATGGTTTCTCGCCATAATCTGGATCTGACAGTTTGAATTTCTAATTTTCACGTTTTTCAGGGTTTCTCCGCAAATTCTGGGTCCTGCAGTATGAATTTCTCATTTTCCAAGTTTTTCAAGTTTGTTCGTAATTCTGGGTCCTACACTCTGATTTTCTCATTTTCCACCTTTTTAAGGTTTTGTAGCCATATTCTGGGTCCTACAGTGTGATTTTCTCATTTTCGAAGTTTTTCAAGTTTTTTCGTAATCTGGGTCCTACAGTGTGATTATACTCATTTTCAACCTTTTTCAGGTTTTCTTGCCATATTCCTGTTCCTTCAGTGAGAATTTTTAATTTTCTACTTTTTTCGGCTTCTCTTGACATATTCTGTGTCCTTCAGTGTGAGTTTTTAATTTTCCTCGTTTTTCATGTTTTCTAGTCATATTCTGGGTCCTTCAATGTGAGTTTTTAATTTTCCTCCTTTTTCGGGTTTTTTCGTCATAATCTGGGTATTACAGTGTGATTTTCTCATTTCCACCTTTTTCAGGTTTTCTTGCCGTATTCCAGGACCTTCATTGTGAATTTTTAAGTTTCTACGTTTTTTCAGTATTTCTCGCCATATTATGGGTAATACAGTGTGAATTTTTAATTTTCCCCTTTTTTCATGTTTTCTCGCCATAATCGAGATTTTTCACTGTTTATATCGCCATATTCTAGGTATTACAGTATGATTTTCTCTTTTTTAGATCCTTTCATGATTTGTCACCATATTTTCGGTCCTACAGTGTGATTTTCTCATTTTTCCACTTTTTCAATGTTTATCACCATATTCCAGGTCCTACAGTGTGATTTTCTCATTTTCCACATTTTTCAGGATTTCTCGCCATATTGCAGTTCTTCATTGTGAGTTTTTAATTATCCATGTTTTTCAGGGTTTCTCTCCATATTCCAGGTACTACAGTGTGATTTTCCCATTATTCGACTATACAGGGTTTCTCACCCTATTCCAGGTCCTTCAGTGTGAGTTTTTATTTTTCGACATTTTTCATGGTTAATCGCCATATTCTAGGTCCTACAGTACGATTTTCTCATTTTTCGACGTTTTCAGGGTTTCTCACCAGAATCCAGGTCCTACAGTGTGATTTTCTAATTTTTCGACTTTTTCAGGGTTTCTCACCATATTCCAGGTCCTACAGTGTGATTTTCTCATTATTTGACTATACAGGGTTTCTCACCATATTCCAGGTACTAGATATGATTTTCTCATTTTTCGACTTCTTCAGGGTTTCTCAACATTTTCCAGGTTCTACAGTGTGATTTTCTCATTTTTCTACTTATTCAAGTTTTGTCACCATATTCCAGGTCCTACAGTGTGATTTTCTCATTTTCCACATTTTTCAGGATTTCTTGCCATATTCCAGGCCTTCAGTGTGATTTTTTAATTATCCACGTTTTTATAGTTACTCGCCATATTCCAGGTCCTACAGTGTGATTTTTCCTTTTCAACGATTTTCAGGTTTTCTTGCCCTATTCCTGGTCCTACAGGGTAAGTTTTTAATTTTCCACATTTTTCGGGGTTTCTTGCGATATTCTAGGTACTTCAGTATGATTTCTCATTTTTCCCATCTTTCTGGGTTTCTAGACACATTCCAGGTCCATCAGTGTGATTTTCTCATTTTCCACCTTTTTCTGGGTTTCTCTCCATTTTCCAGGTCCTAGAGTGTGAGTTTCTCATTTTCCACGTTTTTCAGGGTTTCTCACCATATTCCAGGTCATTCACTGTTTGATTTTAATTTTCCACTTTTTTCAGAGTTTCTTGTCATATTCCAAGTCCTAGAGTGTGAGTTTTTAAATTTCCAACTTTTTCAGGGTTTCCTGCCGTATTCCATATCCTACAGTGCAAGTTTTTAATTTTCCACGTTTTTCATGGTTTTCTTCCTATTCCAGATCCTACAGTATGATTTTCTCATTTTTCATGATTTTCAGTTTTCTTCCCATATTCCAGATCCTACAGTGTGAGTTTTTTATTTTCCATGTTTTTCAGGGTTTCTTTTCATATTCCAGGTCTTATAGTGTGAGTTTCTCATTTTGAACGTTTTTCAGAGTTTTTGCCATATTATAGGTCCTGCAGTTTGAGTTCCTCATTTTCCACGTTTATCAGGTCCTTTCAGCATATTCCAGGTTCTGCAGTTTGAATTTCCCACTTTCCATGTTTTTCATTGTTTCTTGCCATATTCCATATCCTACAGTGTGATTTTCTCATTTTTCATGATTTTCAGGTTTTCTTGCCATATTCCAGATCCTAGAGTGTGAGTTTTTAATTGTCCAACATTTTCAGGTTTTCTTGCCAGAAACCATGTCCTACAATGTGAGTTTCTCATTTTCCACGTTTTTCAGGTTTTCTCTCCATATTCCTGTTCCTACAATGTTAGTTTTTAATTTTCCACGTTTTTCAGGGTTTCTCGCCATATTCCAGGTCCTGCAGTTTGAATTTCTTATTTTCCACGTTTTTCAGTGTTTCTTGCCATATTCTAGGTCCTACAATGAGATTTTATCATTTTTCATGATGTTCAGGTTTTCTCGCCATATCCCAGTTATTTCAGTGTGAGTTTTTTTGTTTTTTTTTTTAATTTATTGTATGCAAGTGCACTGTAGCTGTCTTCAGACACTCCAGAAGAGGGCGCCAGATCTCTTTACGGATGGTTGTGAGCCACCATGTGGTTGCTGGGTTTTGAACTCTGGACCTTTGGAAGAGCAGTCGGATGCTCTTACCCACTGAGCCATCTCACCAGCCCTCAGTGTGAGTTTTTAATTTTCCACGGTTTTCTGTGTTTCTTGCCATATTCCATATCCTACCATTTGAGTTTCTTTTTGTTCACATTATTCAGGGGTTCTTGCCATATTCTAGGTACTGCAGTGTGATTTTCTCATTTTTCATTATTTTTAGGTTTTTTAATTATCTGATTTTTTCAGGTTTTCTCCCCATATTCTAAGTCCTGCAGTGTGATTTTGTCATTTTCCACCTCTTTCTGGGTTTCTTGCCACATTCCAGGTCCTCCAGTGTGAGTTTCTCCTTTTCCACGTTTTATAGGGAATCTTGCCATATTCCAGGTCCTAGAGTGTGAGTTTTTAATTTTCCACGTTTTTCAGGATTTCTCACCATATTCCAGGTCCTACAGTGTGATTCTCTCATTTTCCACAATTTTATGGTTTTCTTTCCATATTCCAGTTCTTATAGTTTGAGTTTCTCATTTTTCACATTTTTCAGTTCTTCTCACCATATTCCAGGTCCTAGAGTGTGAGTTTTTAATTGTCCACGTGTTTCAGGGTTTTTTTTTTTGCCATATTCCAGATTCTACAGTGTGATTTTCACATTTTCTGTGATTTTTCAGGTTTTCTTGCCATATTCCCAGTCCTATAGTATAAGTTTTCAATTTCCCATGTTTGTCAAGGTTTCTCGACATATTCCAAGTCCTATAGTTTGAGTTTCTCATTTTTCGTTGTTTCTAGCCTTATACCAGGTCCTGAAGTGTTATTTTCTCATATTCCACCGTTTTCTCGGTTTCTTGCCATATTCCAGGTCCTACAGAGTGAGTTTCCCCATTAATTAACCGGGTTAATTCACTAAAATTATTATTTTCCCTGGACCCGCCCAGGTCCCCAATCATTATTTTAGTCCACAGTCACTGTCAGACAAGCAACCTCTCTTCTTTTGGCCTTCCTGCTCATCCATCTTCTAGTCTGTTTTCTGCCTCCCTCTCTAGTCCAGGGAAGTAAAAGACTTTTGCACTGATAGGAGCTGATCCATCACAGCTTGTTTTATTTAAAAAACAAAAATAAACCCTCTCCCGGGTTTTATCAGCCATGTAGACCAGAATAGACTAAATTTTCCTTTGTGAGGTTGTTACTGAAAACATGAAGTGACATGGATATCACTCACTCCTGTATGGGCAGTACTTCGGAGGCTAGGTTAAGGACATTTCAAAGTCAGCCTGGGAACCAGCCAGGGGGCCGGGGTTGTGGGGGCAGTGGACAAAAGAGTTAAATGTATTTAGTTCTTCCCTTATTAATGACCTCTTCTTTCAGCTAACACCTACTTTTGCCTCTTCTAAAAGTAGCTAACAGTTACTTTTGCCTATTAGCTAAGCGCATGAAAGTGATGCTGAGAGAGAAGTAGGGGCAGCCCCCTACTGAAAAAGGAAAGAGCTCAGCTGATTCTGTAAGGCTGGATAGAAGAAATCAGGGCCTTCTCTGCATCCCACATGTACAGTCGCAGGACTGAATGCCACCTTGGAAGCCTGGGCACTGTTTAGGACCTTGAAGATTTTGCCCAGAGCCTCGAAGTGTAGACACCAGAACACCAGAAGTATCAGGGTTTGAATCAAGCCTCCCACCCCAGAGAGATGCCCGAAGCGACTCCTTAGAGGAGTCCCTCTCTTCTTTCATGGTATCTGGCAGTTTACCCAGTGGTGAAAATTCGGCAGAATCTGAGGCTTGTTCGGTTAAGTCCACACTGCGCCTTCCAGCTCACAGAACCCTAGAAGGACTCATTCCTCCTACTCGTATCTATTCATTCTCTGTACAGGAATCCAACTTGTGATTTCAAAACACTGAGCTGGGAGACTCAGGCTCAGTTAGGACTCTACAGAGGCCAGAGGGCTGACTGTGGTTCTTGGAGTATGTTTCCTATCTGAAGTGCAAGGACTTCTTAAATGTAAAAATCCTCTGCCTTTTTATGGAGATTATGGAAAAAAGAGAAGTTCCAAGGCAGATTCACAAAGCTGAGACCCTAGCCAGGTTTGGCAGCACCTCTCCTTTCTTTAATGTGCGCACCAGGGGACCTGAAAAATGCTAGTCCAGCAAATCTGAAGAGGTCACAGGCTCTTGACTACTTTTTGGGACCTGTGGGTTGGACCCAGGCAAACTAGTGATGATTAAAGGCCAGTGATCTGGAACCAGATTTGCACTTAAGGGCTACTGGCAAATTTCAAAGCGCTTTTTATTTGCCATCCACATTTCTTGCAGCTAGTCTCACAGTCCTGTTTTAGCTATTTGTGTTTCTTCTCATGTAGCTCAGGGTATGTCAAATACACTAAAGACCTGACTAGAAGCTGGTACATCTCAGAGGCCTGCTCCAGTTCTCCCTGATTTGCCAGAGCAGCTGGATTGATTTTTTTTAATTCCAAAATTTTCCAATATTTGTATCCTTCAGGCTAATTTGAATAATGCCAGCAATTCTTGGTGGACATTTTGAGTTATGAGCTGATGCTGTAGCTCATCTAATTGCTTGCCTAAGCCTGGGTTCCAACCTGAACACCAGATTAATACACATGCCTATCTTTCCAGCACACAAGAAGTGAAGGCATGAAGATTAGAAATGCAGCTATCCTTGACTTTGTCAGGAGCAGCCTAAGGTAAAGGAACAAGACTCTGCCTAAAACAGAAAACAAAGTCCAAAGAAACCAACCAAAAATACCACTTTGGGTACTTACGAATTTCCATTTTCATTTGTTTAGTCATACCTTCTAAGAAGCCAAGGTTGACTTTTAATCCTCAGGGTTTGATTGGCAAAAGAAGAGGGCTGGTCCAAGATTTGAACCTAGGAAGATCCTCTCAGACCCTAAGCGAGAATCCTCTAGGGGTAGGACCAACAAGCCTTAAAGAGAAGCTCCAGCTAGTCTTCTAAGAGGGATATCTTGGAATCCTCTGGTTGAATTCAGTAAACACCAAAAGAATTGAGTTTCAGATCTACCTGAAAAGGGTAATCCAAGACTACCCAGTGCCCCAATTGCTTGAGAATGTCAAAACTAGTGTAGAGTCTGTAACACTTGCACCCACTGCAATTTAGTACACCCAGTGCTGCTTCAAGCAGAGCAAAAGACCCACCAAATGCTCCTTACCTCCAGTTCTAATGTCAGAGATACAGAAATCAGAACCCCAACCATGGGGCACTCCTGGGAAGTGCCAGTATTGTCTCCAGTCGAGACCCAACTAAAATAACATCTCGTCCAACTTTGGGCTCAAACCAAGGAACCTGAGATTAATAACCTCGTGCTCTAATGACTGTGCTAGATGGGGAACTGTTCTTTAGCTTAGAAGTTTATAATTGTGACCACCACTGGGTAAGCATCCCCAGAGCAAATCCTTGGTGAGTACCTGCTCCGTTGGCATATCATAGAAATACAATGCAGACAGGCAAAGCCATGGCTGGCACTGGAGGAGCATGGTTAAACCTGTTTCCATCGCTGTAGCAGGTCTTTGCGCATCTGATCAGTATTTGATTACTAAACTGTATATTGGCCTCAACCGACGTCTGTATTGTCCTCTGTTTCCCTCAAACTGAACATAATCTAAATGTAAGAAATGTCTCCTGTGAGTCTGGCACCCTGATTTTGTTGTTAACAGACATAGCGTGTCAAGTCTGTGTCTAGGTGGCACAGGATCTTGGAGCTGACTTTGGGTGGCCATAGTGGCCAACAGGTCAGTCAAGGGAATCCAACTAGAGCTCAAATGACTAACCTAGATGTCAGTAGAGTTAAGTTGGGGATCCTAGTGAGGGTCCAACCAATCCAGGGGTACGGATCTGAGCCAAAGGAGGCTCAGGCAATGTCCTATCCACACCCACCCTCGGGGAATCCTAGGTCCTTTTCGGTCAGAGTGCCAGGAATCTGGTTCTTACCTATGCCTCTGGAATGGGACCTATCACACTGCACTCAGAATACCAGATGCTTCCATTGAAGCATCAAGAACACAGAGCAATGGCTGTCTGTCTTCAGGTGTATCCTATCCTCTAGTCCTATTTCCAAATTAAGGGCTTGGCTGAGCTGCCTCATTATGTAATTGCAAACCTTCCTAATCGTGGAAGGAAGAGGCACAAAAGAACCAGCATAGGAAGGAACCAATCATCACCTCCCTGCAACCCCAACTTAAAGGGGTTCACGTGTGACTTTCCCAAGTTGGACCAATCTCCACCGCCATGCAACACTGTAGCCTCTTGTAGTTTTAAATGTTCACTTACTGTATGCTTTTATATGAAGAAAGACTTGGTTTCTCTTTTCCATTTCTAAGATTACCGGACCTTTTTCTGTTTAGAGAATATGCTCATGACTATCCTTGAGATACAGTAAATATAACTGTTGCTTATAGAACTTATATGTTTTCATGATATTTTTAAGGGTAAATGGCAGAGTTTGTTTAAAAAATATTTTGCAGTTAATTATTTGTGTGAGTGATGAAGCTCTGATTTTTCAAACCTGTCAAAAGGTACGATGACCTCCCCTCTCTCTCTCTCTCAAAAGCCCTCTTTCCTCTCTCTCAATGATGTATTTTATTTTTAGTGTAAGGGTGTTTGCATGTGTATACTGTGCCCACAGAAGCCCGAACAGAGTATCAGATCCCCTGGAACTAGAGATGGGCCACCATATAATTGCTGTTAGTTGAGCCCAAGTTCTCTGGAAGAGGAGACAATGCTGTTAATTGTTGAGCCCTTTCAGTGGCCCCACCCATCTTTAAATTTTTAGAAGTATATGTGAGGCTGTGTTTATGTACATCATATGCAGACCATAAGAGGGATTTAGATTCTCCAGAATCTGACACCCTCTTCTGGAGTGTCTGAAGACAGCTACAGTGTACTTATATCAAATAAATACATAAATAAATAAATAAACATTTTTTAAAAAGGATAAAAAAAAGAAAGACCAGGCAGGAATGCCATTTGCATGTTCATAGGGGAAACCTGGAGAGAGAGCAGTCTAACCTCAGCAGGTTGCTTCCCTCTGGATGGTAGCTCAGAGTGGAATCCCAGCAAGACAGGCAAATCACTGATTTCAAGGACTGCCTGGTTCAGGACAGCCAATGCTATGAAGAGGAAGGAGCTATGTAGTGAAACAAAGCAAGGAAACACTAACCAGGAAAAAGAATAGACAGTGTAGCTTGTGATAGGGTACCAACATAAGAAAGCCTTCTGTTACCACTTACAAACAAAAGAAGCCTTGCACCCTTCCGCCCAGGTTATTATCACTGGTTATGACCACAAGACTTGGGCTCTTATGTAAATAGGAAGCACCTGTCTGTGCCTTTAAGTACCATTGAAAGATCAGGGCTATAATTCATCTGTAACAAGCAACAGTGGTAAGAACCTGCAGCCTTTGAAAACAACTCTTTTTTTTAAAAAAGCAGGGGACACAACTGAGCTGTAGAGCTCCGCAAGTTCAGCCCTATTACTTGGTAGGGAAACAAACTCAGTGTCCAGAGTTGAGGTGTCACAGGCAAACTGCTGCAATTTTTGAGTACCATCTAGAGAGAGAAAAGATATGATGTGGTTGCTTAATTTATGTATTTTATTATTTCTATTTGTTGTTTTGTGTTGTTTTATTTGGTTTTAGATAAGGCCTCAGTCTGTAGCTCTGGCTGACCCAGGACTGACTACATGTGTTAATTAGGGTTTCACAGCTGAGAACAGACACCAAGAGCAAGGTAAGACTTAGAGAACCCGACATTCAGGGGTGGCTCAAGTTCTTAATGAGAGCACTCAGGAGGCAGAGGCAGTCAGTTTCTGAGTTCGAGGCCAGCCTGGTGAAAGAAAGACAGACAGACAGATCAGTAAAATAAAAGCCAGAACCTTCTCTGCTTTTGTTTTCTTTTGCCTCGAGGTAGGGTTTCTCTTGGTGTAGCCCAGGCAGTCTGTTCTGGAACTATCAGTGTAGGCTTGGGTAGCCTCAAATTCACAGAGGTCCTCTCTGCCTGCCTGCCTTTGCCACCCACACAGCCTGCCAGACCAGAATCTCTTTTTCCCTCTTGTTTATATATTTTTTTGTTTGTTTGTTTGCTTGCTTGCTTGCTTGTTTGTTTGTTGTTATTATAACTATTAGTTCTCAATGTAAGTGTTTGTGTGTGTGTGTGTGCTCTATCTGCTGCCTATATGACTACATGCCAGAAGAGGGCACCATAACCTAGGACAAGTCACCATGCAACTCCTGAGAATTAATTTAAAAAAAAAAAACGGAAATTCTAATCACATAGAAGGTAGATATCTGCGAGGCTGTCAGAGTGCTTTTCAAGGCTTACTGTAAATAATAAAAATTGTGTGTCTTTTACCAAACAACAGAAGGGAAGGGAGGTGGTGTGCCTGCATGTCTGTTGTCTGCATGTCTACTTCCTTGTTCTGTCACTCGGTTGAACATTGGCACATTGACCTCAACATGCTGAAAGGCGACATGTGGATGGCAGCCATCTTGTCTGCTGACTGACCACCCTTCTCAAGATGGAGGTGGCTGGCCGTCACGAGACCTATTGTTCCAGGTTGCTTCTGTTTCTTCCCCTTCTTTCCCAGCTACTAGTGGAATAGAACTTAACTGAATCCAGTGCAGAACGGTGAGGAGTCACTGAAAAGCCGCCAGCAGCCATGGCCCCATGTTTTTCTCTTGCTTTTTGTCTATTACTTCTTTATTATTTTTAGGAGTGAGGGGCGTTCAAGACAGTGTTTCTTTGTGTAGCTCTGGGTGTCTTGGAACTCACTCTGTAGACCAGGATGGCCTGGAAAGCAGAAATCTGCCGGCCTCTGCCTGCCATGTGCAGGGATTAAAGGGGTGCTCCACCACACCTGGCTTCCTTGTTTATTTCTAAGAATACGTGGGAAATATGATTTCTTTAATCTGTGTACCCTAGACTAACACACACATGCACACAAACAGGGAGTGAGAGAGAAAGATAAGGAGGAATGACATGAATTTTAGGAAAAAGTGATATTAATGGATTAATATTACTTTTATTCATACATATATACATACATACATACACAGAATTAGAGTAGAGCTGAGGCAATTGTGGAACACACCTTTAGCCTCAGGAAGATTTCTGCATTCAAGGTCACCCTGGCTTACAGAGGGAGTTCCAAGTCAGCCAGGGCTGCACAGAGAAACCCGTTCTGAGAAAAAAATAATAACTGAAAGAAAGAAAGAAAAAAGAAAGAAAGAAAGAAAGAGGAGGATAAAAAGTTTTTAAAAATTAAAAAAAAAAAATTACCAGATTACCATCAAGCAAACACAGCAATGGCTGTCTTCAGGTTTATCCTTTCAGCCTCCAAAACAAAAAACAATGGCTGTCTGTCTTCAGGTGTATCCTATTGTCCACTCTTATTTCCAACCTAAGAGCTGGGCTGAGCTGCCTCATTATGTAATTGCAAACCTTCCTTGGTTTGTCTTTTCCTTTTCTAAGACTAACAGACCTTTTTCTATTTAGAGAATATGCTCAAGACTGTCCTTTAGATATAGTAAATATAACTGTTGGTCATAGAACTTGTTTTCTAGGAATTTTTAAAGGTAAATGGCAGATTTTATTTATAAAAAAATATTTTGCATTTATTTATTTGTGTAAGTGATGAAGCTCAGGTCTTCAAACTCGTCAGGAGGTATGATTACCTCCCCTCTCTCTCACCCCATCTCTCTCCTCTCTCTCAATGATCTATTTTATTTTTAGTGTAAGGGTGTTTTGCATGTGTATGCTGTGCCCACAGACTCCAGAACAGAGTATTAGATCCCCTGGAACTGGAGATGGGCCACCATATATATACTGGTAATTGAGCCCAGGTTCTCTGGAAGAGGAGACAATGCTCTTAATTGTTGAGCCCTCTCTGTAGCCCCATCTTTCATTTTTTTTTTTTTTTAGTATATGTGAGGCTGTGTTTCTATACATCATATGGAGACAATAGGAATGATTTAGATTCTTCAGAATCTGACACCCTCTTCTGGAGTGTCTGAAGATTGCTACAGCATACTTAAATATAATAAATAAATAAATCTTTAAAAAGAAAAGAAAAAGAAAAAAAGAAAGACCAGGCCTGCCATATGCATGTTCATAGAGGAAACTGGAAGAGACCCCAATCTAACCTCAGAAGGGTGCTTCCTTCTGGATGGTAGCTCACAGTTTCATCCCAGCAAGACAGGCAAATCACTGAGTTCAAGGACAGTAAGGTTCAGGACCACCAAGGTTAGGAAGGGAAAGGGGCTATGTAGAGAATACAAACCAACAAAACAACAACAAGGAAAAAGAAGTGACAGTGTAACTTGGGGTAGGGTACCAACAAGAGAAAGCCTTCTGTTACCACTTACAAACACCAGTAGCCTTGCACCCTTCTGCCCAGGTCCCTGTCTTCCTTTCTAGGAATTCTTAGGATGCCAGGTGGTGGGGGAATCCAGATTAACTTTTTAATAACAAAGACTTGCCTTTTATGTCTATAGGAAGCCAGTCTCAGTGCCTTTAACTACCACTGAAAGTTCAGGGCTGTTTCTCAACTGTAACAAGCAACAGTGCTAAGAACCTGCAGCCTTTGAAAACAACTTTTTTTAAAAGTGGGGGACACAACTCAGCAGTAGAACCCCTCAGGTTCAGCCCTAATGCTTGTTATGGAAACAGCCTCAATGTCCAGAGCTGAGGTCTCATGGGTGAACTGCTTCAAGCTCTGAGTATCATCTAAAGAAAGAAAAGATATCATGTGGTTGCATAATTTATTTATTTTATTATTTCTATTTTTTTGTTTTGTTTTGTTTTGTTTTGTTTTAGATAATACCTCACTCTGTAGCTATGGCTGACCTAGTACTGACTACATGTCTTAATTAGGGTTTCACAGCTAAGAAACAGACACCATACCAATGTAAGACTTAGAAAATCCAACAGTTAGTGGTGGCTCGAGCTCTTAATGAAAGCACTCTGGAGGCAGAGGCAGTCAGTTTCTGAGTTCGAGGCCAGCCTGGTTAAAAACAGGGTCAGGCAGGGCAGGGCTAGGCTAAGCAGGGCTAGGCAGGGCAGTGCAGGGGAGGGCTAGGCTACACTAGACTAGGCTAGGCAGTGAAGGGCTGGGCTAGGCAGGGCTAGGCTAGGCAGGGCAAGGCTAGGCTGGACTAGGCAGGGCTAGGCTAGTCTAGGCAAGGCAGGACCATATTCTGGGTACCATAGTGTGAATTTTTAAATTTCACGATTTTCAGCGTTTCTCGGAATATTCTGGTTCCTGCAGTGTGATTTTCTCATTTTCCAAGATTTTCAAGTTTTTCCGTTATTCTGGTTCCTTCAGGGTGATTTTCTCATTTTCCACCTTTTTAAGGTTTTCTTGCCATATTCGGGGTCCTTCAGTGTGAGTTTATAATTTTCTACTTTTTTCAGGGTTTCTCGCCATATTCTGGGTCCTACAGAGTATATTTTTAAATTTCCCCGTTTTTCAGGGTTTCTCAGCATATTCTGGGTCCTACAGTGTGATTTTCTCATTTTCCACTTTTTTCAATTTTTTTCGCATTACTGTGTCCTACAGTATGATTTTCTCATTTTCCACCTTTTTCAGGTTTTCTCGATATATTTGGGGTCCTTCAGTGTCAGTTTTTAATTTTCTCCTTTTTTCAGGGTTTCTCGCCATATTCTGGGTACTACAGCATGTATTTTTAATTTTCTACTTTTTTCAGGTTTTCTCGCCATATTCGGGGTCCTTCAGTGTGAGTTTTTAATTTTCTACTTTTTTCAGGGTTTCTTGCCATATTGTGGGTCCAACAGAGTGTATTTTTAATTTTCCACGTTTTTCACGGTTTCTTGGCATATTCAGGTTCCTACAGTGTGATTTTCTCATTTTCCACGTTTTTCAATTTTCTTTGCATTACTGTGTCCTACAGTATGATTTTCTCATTTTCCACCTTTTTCAGGTTTTCTCGCTATATTTGGGGTCCTTCAGTGTGAGTTTTATTTTTCTACTTTTTTCAGGTTTTCTGGCCATATTCTGGGTCCTTCAGTGTGAGTTTTTAATTTTACTCGTTTTTCAGGTTTTCTCGCCATATTCCAGGTCCTTTGGTGTGAATTATTAATTTTCCACGTTTCCAGGATTTTTAGTCATATTCTGGGTCCTACAGTATGATTTTCTCATTTCCACGTTGTTCAGGTTTTCTTGCCATATTCCAGGTCCATCAGTGTGAATTTTTAATTTTCCACGTTTTTCAGTATTTCTCGCCATATTCTGCGTAATACAGTGTGAATTTTTAATTTTCCACTTTTTTCATGGTTTCTTGCCATATTCTGTGTCCGACAGTGTGAATTTTTAATTTTCACGTTTTTCAGGGTTTCTCGGCATATTCTGGGTCCTGCAGAGTGATTTTCTCATTTTCCATGTTTTTCGAGTTTTTATGTAATTCTGGGTCCTACAGTGTGATTTTCTCATTTTCCACTTATTCAGGTTTTCTCCCCATATTTGGGGTCCTTCTGTGTGAGTTTTTAATTTTCTACTTTTTTCAGGTTTTCTCGCCATATTCTGGGTCCTTCAGTGTGAGTTTTTAATTTTCCTCGTTTTTCAAGTTTTCTCACCATATTCAGGGTCCTTCAGTGTGAATTTTTAATTTTCCATGTTTTTCAGGTATTTTCGTCATATTCTGGGTCTTACAGTGTGATTTTCTCATTTCCACCTTTTTCAGGTGTTCTTGCCATATTCCAGGTCCTTCAATATGAATTTTGAATTTTCTACTTTTTTCATGGTTTCTAGCCATAATCGAGATTTTTTAGTGTTTTTATCGGCATATTCTAGGTATTACAGTATGATTTTCTCATTTTTTGATCCTTTCATGGTTTGTCACCATATTTCAGGTCCTATAATGTGATTTTCTCATTTTTCGACTTTTTCAAGGTTTATCACCATATTCCATGTCCTACAGTGTGATTTTCTCATTTTCCACATTTTTCAGGATTTCTTGCCATATTCCAGTTCTTCAGTGTGAGTTTTTAATTATCCATGTTTTTTAGCGTTTCTCGCCATATTCCAGGTACTACAGTGTGATTTTCTCATCATTTGACTATACAGGGTTTCTCACCCTATTCCAAGTCCTACAGTGTTCTTTTCTTATTTTCCCTATTTTTCAGGATTTCTCGCCCTATTCCAGGTCCTTCAGTATGAGTTTTTAATTTTCCAAGATTTTCACTGTTTCTTGCAATATTCCAAGTTCTTCAGAGTGAGTTTTTAATTTTCGACAGTTTTCATGGTTAATCGCCATATTCTAGGTACTACAGTACGATTTTCTCATTTTTCGACGTTTTCAGGGTTTCTCACCAGATTCCAGGTCCTACAGTGTAATTTTCTAATTTTTCGACTTTTTCAGGGTTTCTCACCATATTCCAGGACCTACAGTGTGATTTTCTCATTATTCGACTATACAGGGTTTCTCACCATATTCCAGGTCCTACTGTGTGATTTTCTCATTTTTAGACTTTTTAGGGGTTTCTACCATATTCTAGGTCCTACTATCTGATTTTCTCATTTTCCACATTTTTCAGGATTTCTTGCCATATTCCAGGCCTTCAATGTGATTTTTAATTATCCACGTTTCTCAGGGTTTCTTGCCATATTCCAGGTCCTTCAGTGTGATTTTCTCATTTTCCACATTTTCAGGATTTCTTGCCATATTCCAGCCCCCTGTTTGAATAATTTATTATCCACATTTTTCGGGGTTTCTCGCGATATTCTAGGTACTTCAGCATGATTTCTCATTTTTCCCCTCTTTCTGGGTTTCTAGACACATTCCAGAACCATCATTGTGATTTTTCTCATTTTCCACCTTTTTCTGGGTTTCTCTCCATTTTCCAGGTCCTAGAGTGTGAGTTCTCATTTTCCACGTTTTTCAGGGTTTCTCGCCATATTCCAGGTCATTCACTGTTTGATTTTAATTTTCCACATTTTTCAGAGTTTCCTGTCATATTCCAAGTCCTAGAGTGTGAGTTTTTAAATTTCCAACTTTTTCAGGGTTTCCTGCCGTATTCCATATCCTACAGTGCGAGTTTTTAATTTTCCACGTTTTTCATGGTTTTCTTCCTATTCCAGATCCTACAGTATGATTTTCTCATTTTTCATGATTTTCAGTTTTCTTCCCATATTCCAGATCCTACAGTGTGAGTTTTTTATTTTCCATTTTTTTCAGGGTTTCTTTCCATATTCCAGGTCCTATAGTGTGAGTTTCTCATTTTCAACATTTTTCATGAGATTTTCGCCATATTATAGGTCCTGCAGTTTGAGTTCCTCATTTTCCACGTTTTTCAGGTCTTTTCAGCATATTCCAGGTTCTGCAGTTTGAATTTCTCATTTTCCATGTTTTTCATTTTTTCTTGCCATATTCCATATCCTACAGTGTGATTTTCTCATTTTTCATGATTTTCAGGTTTTCTTGCCATATACCAGATCCTAGAGTGTGAGTTTTTAATTTTCCAACTTTTTCAGGGTTTCTTGCCATAAACCATGTCCTACAATGTGAGTTTCTCATTTTCCACGTTTTTCAGGTTTTCTCTCCATATTCCTGTTCCTACAATGTTAGTTTTTAATTTTCTACGTTTTTTCAGGGTTTCTTGCCATATTCAAGGTCCTTCAGTGTGAGTTTTTAATTTTCTATGTTTTTCAGGGTTTTTCATGGTTTTCTTCCTATTCCAGATCCTACAGTATGATTTTCTCATTTTTCATGATTTTCAGTTTTCTTCCCATATTCCAGATCCTACAGTGTGAGTTTTTTTTTTTTTATTTTCCATGTTTTTCAGGGTTTCTTTCCATACTCCAGATCCTATAGTGTGAGTTTCTCATTTTCAACGTTTTTCAGAGTTTTTCGCCATATTATAGGTCCTGCAGTTTGAGTTCCTCATTTTCCATGTTTTTCAGGTTTTCTCTCCATATTCCTGTTCCTACAATGTTAGTTTTAATTTTCCACGTTTTTCAGGGTTTCTTGCCATATTCCAGGTCCTGCAGTTTGAATTTTTTATTTTCCACGTTTTTCAGTGTTTCTTGCCATATTCTAGGTCCTACAGTGAGATTTTATCATTTTTCATGATTTTCAGGTTTTCTCGCCATATCCCAGGTCCTTCAGTGTGAGTTTTTAATTTTCCACGTTTTTCTGTGTTTCTTGCCATATTCCATATCCTACCATTTGAGTTTCTTATTGTTCACATTATTTAGGGGTTCTTGCCATGTTCTAGGTACTGCAGTTTGATTTTCTCTTTTTTCATTATTTTTAGGTTTTTTAATTATCTGATTCTTTCAGGTTTTCTCCCCATATTCTAAGTCCTGCTGTGTGATTTTGTCATTTTCCAACTTTTCTGGGTTTCTCGCCATATTCCAAGTCCTGCAGTTTGATTTTGTCATTTTCCACCTCTTTCAGGGTTTCTTGCCACATTCCAGGTCCTCCAGTGTGAGTTTCTCGTTTTCCACGTTTTATAGGGAATCTTGCCATATTCCAGGTCCTAGAGTGTGAGTTTTTAATTTTCCACGTTTTTCAGGATTTCTCACAATATTCCAGGTCCTACAGTGTGATTCTCTCATTTTCCACAATTTTAAGGTTTTCTTTCCATATTCCAGTTCTTATAGTTTGAGTTTCTCATTTTTCACATTTTTCAGTTCTTCTCACCATATTCCAGGTCCTAGAGTGTGAGTTTTTAAATTTCCAACTTTTTCAGGGTTTCTTGCCATATTCCATGTCCTACAGTGCGAGTTTTTAATTTCCCACGTTTTTCATGGTTTTCTTCCTATTCCAGATCCTACAGTATGATTTTCTCATTTTTCATGATTTTCAGTTTTCTTCCCATATTCCAGATCCTACAGTGTGTGTTTTTTATTTTCCATTTTTTCAGGGTTTCTTTCCATATTCCAGGTCCTATAGTGGGAGTTTCTCATTTTCAACGTTTTTCAGAGATTTTCGCCTTATTATAGGTCCTGCAGTTTGAGTTCCTCATTTTCCACGTTTTTCAGGTCTTTTCAGCATATTCCAGGTTCTGCAGTTTGAATTTCTCATTTTACATGTTTTTCATTGTTTCTTGCCATATTCCATATCCTACAGTGTGATTTTCTCATTTTTCATGATTTTCAGGTTTTCTTGCCATATTCCAGATCCTAGAGTGTGAGTTTTTAATTTTCCACGTTTTCCAGGGTTTCTTGCCATAAACCATGTCCTACAATGTGAGTTTCTCATTTTCCACGTTTTTCAGGTTTTCTCTCCATATTCCTGTTCCTACAATGTTAGTTTTTAATTTTCCACGTTTTTCAGGGTTTCTTGCCATATTCCAGGTCCTGCAGTTTGAATTTCTTATTTTCCACGTTTTTCAGTGTTTCTTGCCATATTCTAGGTCCTACAGTGAGATTTTATCATTTTTCATGATTTTCAGGTTTCTCGCCATATCGCAGGTCCTTCAGTGTGAGTTTTTTTTTTTTTTTTAATTTATTATATGCAAGTACACTGTAGCTGTCTTCAGACACTCCAGAAGAGGGCGCCAGATCTCTTTACGGATGGTTGTGACCCACCATGTTGTTGCTGAGTTTTGAACTCTGGACCTTTGGAAGAGCAGTCGGATGCTTTTACCCACTGAGCCATCTCACCAGCCCTCAGTGTGAGTTTTTAATTTTCCACGGTTTTCTGTGTTTCTTGCCATATTCCATATCCTACCATTTGAGATTCTTTTTGTTCACATTATTCAGGGTTTCTTGCCATATTCTAGGTACTGCAGTGTGATTTTCTCATTTTTCATTATTTTTAGGTTTTTTTAATTAAACGATTTTTTCAGGTTTTTTCCCCATATTCTAAGTCTGCTGTGTGATTTTGTCATTTTTCACCTCTTTCTGGGTTTCTTGCCACATTCCAGGTCCTCCAGTGTGAGTTTCTCGTTTTCCACGTTTTATAGGGAATGTTGCCATATTCCAGGTCCTAGAGTGTGAGTTTTTAATTTTCCTCGTTTTTCAGGATTTCTCACCATATTCCAGGTCCTACAGTGTGATTCTCTCATTTTCCACAATTTTAAGGTTTTCTTTCCATATTCCAGTTCTTATAGTTTGAGTTTCTCATTTTTCACATTTTTCAGTTCTTCTCACCATATTCCAGGTCCTAGAGTGTGAGTTTTTAAATTTCCAACTTTTTCAGGGTTTCTTGCCATATTCCAGATTCTACAGTGTGATTTTCACATTTTCTGTGATTTTTCAGGTTTTCTTGCCATATTCCCAATCCTATAGTATAAGTTTTCAATTTCCCATGTTTGTCAAGGTTTCTCAACGTATTCCAATTCCTATAGTTTGAGTTTCTCATTTTTCGGTGTTTCTAGCCTTATACCAGGTCCTGCAGTGTTATTTTCTCATTTTCCACCTTTTTCTGGGTTTCTTGCCATATTCCAGGTCCTACAGAGTGAGTTTCTTATTTTCCACCTTTTTCAGGTTTTCTCAACATATTCCAGATTCTACTGTGTGAGTTCATAATTTTCCACGTATTTCAGGGTTTCTCAGCATATTCCAGGTCCTACAGTTTGGGTTTCTCATTTTCCAAGTCTTTCTGTGTTTCTCTCCATATTCCAGGTCCTACAGTGTGATTTTCTCATTTTTCATACTTTGCAGGTTATTGGGTGTGAGTTTTTTATTTTCAATTTTTTCAGGTTTTCCTGCCATATTCCAAGTCCTACAGTTTGATTTTCTCATTTTCCAGGATTTTGAAGTTTTCTTGTCATATTTTAGGTCCTACACTGTTAGTTTTTTTTTCCACTTTTTAAAAGTTTTCTTATTATATTCCAAGTCCTAGAGTGTCATTTGCTCATTTTCCACGTTTTTCAGGGTTTCTCGCCATATTCCATGTCCTACAGGTTTAATTTTTAATTTTCCACATTTTTCAGAGTTTTTCACCATATCCCAGTTCCTACAGTTTTAATTTCCATTTTCCATGTTTTTTAGAGTTTCTCGCCATATTCCAGGACCTACAGTGTGAGTTTTTAATTTTCCACGTATTTCAGGGTTTCTTGCCATATTCCAGTTTCTACAATTTGATTTTCTCATTGTTCATGATTTTCAGGATTTCTTGCCATATTCCCAGTCCTATAGTGTAAGTTTTCAATTTTCCATGTTTGTCAAGGTTTCTCAACATATTCCAAGTCCTATAGTTTGAGTTTCTCATTTTTCAGTGTTTCTAGCCTTCTACCAGGTCCTGCAATGTTATTTTCTAATTTTCTTTTTTTTTTAAAGATTTATTTATTTATTATATGTAAGTACACTGTAGCTGTCCTCAGAGAAGGGGGAGCCAGATCTCCTTACGGATGGTTGTGAGCCACCATAATTTCTTGCCATGTCCCTGGTCCTACACTGTTATATTTTTATTTTCCACGTTCTACAGGTTTTCTCGCCATATTCCAGGTCCTACAGTGTGAGTTTTTAATTTCTACGTTTTTCAAGGTTTCTCTCCATATTCCAGGTCCTACAGTGTGATTTTCTCATTTTCAATGAATTTCCGTTTTCTTGCTATATTCCAGGTCCTACAGCGTAAGTTTTTAATTTTTCACGTTTTTCAGGGTTTCTTGCGATATTCCAGGTACTGCATTATGATTTTCTCATTTTTCCCCTCTTTCTGGGTTTCTAGACACATTCCAGGTCCTACGGTGTGGTTGTCTCATTTTCCAACTTTTTCCGGGTTTCTTCCCATATTCCAGGTCCTACAGCCTGAGTTTCTCATTTTCAACGTTTTTTTCAGTGTTTCTTGCCATATTCCAGGTCCTACAGTGTTTGTTTTTAAATTTCCACGTTTTTCAGGGTTTCTCGTCATATTTCTGTTCCTACCGTTTGAGTTTATCATTTTTCACATTTTTCAGTATTTGTCACCATATACCTGGTCGTAGAGTGTAAGTTTTTAAATTTCCACTGTTTTTCAGGGTTTCTCACAATATTCCAGGTCCTACATTGTGAGTATTTTATTTTTGACGTTTTTCAGGGTTTATCGCCATATTCAAGGTCTACAGTGTGATTTTCTCATATTTGATGATTTTCACTTTTTCTTTCCATATTTCAGTTCCTACAGTGTTATTTTTTATGTTTCACGTTATTAGGGTTTCTCTATCACTGTGCTCAACTGTGGTTTTACAATGCTCCACTGTGATGTCCCACTTCTCTACGCTGTTGTCACCCTGCTCTAATCGTTGTCACAATGCTCCACTTTGGTGTCACAGTATGCCACTGTGGTATCAGATTTCTCATCTCTGGTGTCACAATGCTCCACTGTGGTGTCACATGCTCCACTGTGTTGTCAGAGTTCTCCACTGTAGTTTCATTGTGGTTCACTGTGGGGAGACAGTGCTGCACTGTGGTATCACAGTGGTCCACTGTTGTGTCACAGTGCTCACTGTGGTTTATCAGTGCTCTACTGTGGTATCATATCACAGTGCTCCACTGTCATGTCACAGTGCTCCACTCTACTGTCACCGTGCTTCTCTGTGTTGTCACAGTGCTCCACTGTGGTGTCACACTGCTACGCTATTGTGTCACAGTGTTCCACCTTTCTGACACAGTTCTCCACAGTGATGTAAGTGTGCTCCCCTCACTGTCACACTGCTGCACTCTCGTGTCACAGTGCTCAACTGTCATGTCACAAGGCTCCACTCTGATGCCACAGTGGTCCACTGTGCTGTCACAGTGCTGCACTGTAGTGTCACAGTGCTCCACTCTCGGGTCACAGTACTCCACTCTGCTGTCACAGTGATCCACAGTGGTGTCACAGTGCTTTACAGTGATGTCAGAGTGTTCCACTCTGATGTTGCACTGCTCTACTCTGTTGTCACACTCCTCCACTGTGGTGTCATTGTGCTCCTCTGTGGTGTCACAGTGCTCCTCTTCATTGTCACAGTGCTCCACGGTGCTGTCACCCTACTCCTCTGTGGTGTCACATTTCTCCATTGTGGTGTCACATTCTCCTCTGTGGTTTCACATGCTCCAGTGTGTTGTCATATACTCTAAATATGCTCCAACACAGAACAAAGATACCTGCACCAATGTGTTCACTGAACCCTAATTTTTAATAACCATGAGGTGGAAACAACCCAGAAGTCTCTCTATGGAAGAATTGTTACAGAAACTGTGGTACATTTACACAATGGAATACTACTCAGATATTAAAAAATGATCGCATCATAAACGTTGTAGGCACATGGATGGAACTAGAAAATATTTTCTTGAGTGAGGTAACCCAAATCCAAAAGGCCTTGCATGGTATGTACTCACCGATAAGTGGATTTTAGCCCAAAAGCTCAGAATACCCATGCGACAACTAAAAGTCAAATGAAGTTTTAAAAGAAGGGAGACCAAAGTGTCGGTTCTTCAAACCTACTTAGAAGAGGTAACAAAATAATCATGGCAGGCGGAGGAAGGGGGTATCAGGGTGGGAGACAGAAAGTGAGGGGAAGAAAGAAGGAAGGACAGGGTCAGGTATGGGAAGAGACAGGAGAGAAGTCTAGAGGACCAGGAGAATGAATAGGAATAAGTAGCAGCGGGGTTTGGGGAACTAGGAGATGCACTAGAAATTCCCAGATGCCAGGAATTCAAGATGTTCCCAGAACTCAATTGGATAACAACAGCTTAAATACAGGGGAGTGCTACGCTCCCTTCGAGTCAACTGGACAAGCCGAGAGGCTTAAAAGTCACTCATGAGGCAAAGAGTTTCAAAGAAGCTCTCCTCCTGGAGTCTAGCGTTCCCTAACCATACAGTAATTTTTCATTCCCGAGTTTCATTCTCGAGTTAGTCTAGTGTATGGATCCACGTGCTCTCTTTCAATATTTTTTTATCATAAGTGCCTTTTAAGATTGAATTCTGTCATAGCTAAACCAGTGTTCCAACAGTCCTAGTTCGTCCTTAGCAAGACCTTGGGCTTGGATTTCAGTACTGCCCCTGGTATTACACTAAAAGTTAGGTCACTGCCCTTCACAGGAAACTACCATCACCTAGGAAGAAAGAAGTTTCTGACCGTAGGGGAAACCAGAATAGATGCTTAGTATTATAGCTGAGTTACACCTATTTACAGGAATTTACTATGGTTTAGGAAGCAGATCAGGCTGTGGTTTTAGAGTATTGCATTATTCATGAGATGGTTAGCTAGAACTGAACTCCCTAGTTAGAACCATGACTTGGGTGTGAAAGCCCTTGCCCTAGGAGTGAAAAGTTCTCACACCAGGCTTCTAAGACTATAGCTGACGTTAGATAGGGCTAACTTTGTCTCAATTATTTTACTACCCAGTTCCTTCCGATCTTTGTGTTTTCATTCCTCTGTTCTGTGTAAGAATCATTAAGCATCCGGTTACCTCATTTGTACCTTGCGGGTATGTCACCCAACTTCTTTATTGTCTTCTGTATAAAAAGTCTGAAGCTCCAATTGTAAAATTACATTCAGATTATACACACGAACTCTCCTGTGTGTGTCTGTTTGTCACTCGCTCATCCACGCTTTGCCCACCTGCGACGAGAGACCCCGTTCCACGCAGACACAGGGACCCAGAGGGTCTGCGGCAGGGGAGATGGAGCATGAAGGGACTATATCCAGGAGATGGACATGGGACTCATTTGAGAGATGGGGACACCCACTCATTTAAAAAAAATACCGAAAATTGTCTCTGTCTAAAGGAAATTTAGGGACAAAAATGGAGCAGAGACTGAAGGAAATGCCATCCAGAGACTATAGCACTGTATTATAACCACAGACACAAAACCCCAACACTACTGCTGATGCCAAGATGCGCTTACAGACAGGAGCCTTGTATGTCTGTGTATCCTCTGAGAGCCTCTGTCAGCAACTGACTAAGACAGATGGAGAAACTCACAGAAACTATTGGACTGAGTGTGGGGACCCCAATGGAAAAATTAGGGGAAGGGCTGAAGGAGCTGAAGGGGATGGCAACCCCACAGGACGAACAACAGTATCAATTAACCAGACCCCTCAGAGCTCCCAGGGAGTAATCTACCAACTGAAGGCGTATACATGGGCTGGTTTATGACTAGAAATACTTATGTTGCAGAGAACTACCTTGTCTGGCATCAGTGGGAGGGGTGGCACTTGGTCCTGTTGAGGCTTGATACCCCAGAGAAGGGGGATACTAGAGGGATTAGGTGGGAGTGGCTGGGTAGGGAGGGGGAAAAGTTGGGCCTCAGGGAGGGGAGAGCAGGAGGGGGATAATACTTGAAATATAAACAAGTGAAATGATTAATACATTTTAAAGGGTGGAGGGGTTGAGATCATCCTTGGTTGTGTATTGGATGTGAAGCCTGCCAGGGAAAATGGGAGGAGAAGTGGAGAGGGAAAGAAAGAGCAAGGGGCAGAGAAATCAAGTCCATCTTGAGCTGTGTGCCAAGATGCTGTCTAGAAGACAATCGATTAAGAAAATAGAACAGAATCTGTTGGCTCCAGCTTAGATTCTATTGCTGCCTTTGACCTCCTCTCCCTTCCTCCTCCAGGTTAATGACTCTCAATAGCCACTCTGCACTCTTCAGTGCAACAGATGGAAGGAGGATGGGAGTAAGGTGGAGACAGTGGAAGGAAATAGAAAAAGATGGAAGGACAAAGGAAAGAAAGGAGAGTCACTAACAAGACATACTTTATCAACGACACAGTGAGAGACCAGACCATTTCCCAGAATATAGTGAAGTAAAACTAGCTTTACCAAAACAATTATTTGGTGTCAATTTATTGATTTCCTTAGTTGTTTACTAAAGTGTTGCTTGCACTCTGTTTGCAGAGCCCAGCTTCACTTGCTACCTGAACCAGAGAGGCCTAAAGAGCCAGGTGAGGCAGTGGCCCAGTGCCCTTCCCAGCCTGCTGACTGATGCCAGCACTTAAACACTAGCTTGTCCACCCTACCTTATGGTTTTAAAGTATAAAATGAAATTACAAAGACTTGCAGGAGCTGTCTTGGCTTCGGTCCACCTTTGACATCTCTCTTCCACTCTCAGTTGTTTCTGTGTGCTTATTCCAGGAAGGTTCTCCCAACAATCGCTGTTCTTGGACTCAAAGTATCTGTTTTTTTTTTTTTTTCTTTCTTGCAGAGTGCTCCCTAAATCACAGACCAATTTGCTGGAGCCTAAATCATAGTCCAACAGCAGTCTTTTTCCCACCTTGAAAGAATGTTAGAAGTCACAGAACTGGCTCTTATTCTTAAATAGAAATTCAAACCAAAGATCACCCATTAATTAACCGGGTTAATTCACTAAAATTATTATTCTCCCTGGACCCTCCCAGGTCCCCAATCATTATTTCAGTCCACAGTCACTGTCAGACAAGCAACCTCTCTTCTTTTGGCCTTCCTGCTCATCCATCTTCTAGTCTGTTTTCTGCCTCTCTTTCTAGTCGAGGGAAGTAAAAGTCTTTCCCACTGAGAGGAGCTGATCCATCACAGCTTGTTTTATTTAAAAAACAAAAATAAACCCTCTCCCAGGTTTTATCAGCCATGTAGACCAGAATAGACTAAATTTGCCTTTGTGAGGTTGTTACTAAAAACATGAAGTGACATGGATATCACTCACTCCTGTATGGGCAGTACTTCGGAGGCTAGGTTAAGGAGATTTCAAAGTCAGCCTGGGAACTAGCCAGGGGGCCAGGGTTGTGGGGGCAGTGGACAAAAGAGCTAAATGTATTTCGTTCTTCCCTTATTAATGACCTCTTCTTTCAGCTAACACCTACTTTTGCCTCATCTAAAAGTAGCTAACAGTTACTTTTGCCTATTAGCTAAGCGCATGAATGTGATGCTTAGAGAGAAGTTGGGGCAGCCCCCTACTGAAAAAGGAAAGAGCTCAGCTGATTCTGTAAGGCTGGATAGAAGAAATCAGGGCCTTCTCTGCATCCCACACGTACAGTCGCAGGACTGAATGCCACCTTGGAAGCCTGGCCACCGTTCAGGACCTTGAAGATTTCAACGGGACCCTCAAAGTGTAGACACTAGTGCACCAGAGGTATCAGGGTTAGAATCAAGCCTCCCACCCCAGAGAGATGCCTGAAGCGACTCCTTAGAGGAGTCCCTCTCTTCTTTCATGGTATCTGGCAGTTTACCCAGTGGTGAAAATTCGGCAGAATCTGAGGCTTGTTCGGTTAAGTCCACACTGTGCCTTCCAGTTCACAGAACCCTAGAAGGACTCATTGTCCTACTCGCATCTATTCATTCTCTGCACAGGAATCCACTTTGTGATTTCAAAACACTGAGCTGGGAGACCCAGGCTCAGTCAGGACTCTACAGGGGCCAGAGGGCTGACTGTGGTTCTTGAAGTATGTTTCCTATCCTAAGTGTAAGGACTTCTTAAATGTAAAAATCCTTTGCCTTTTTATGGAGATTATGGAAAAAAGGGAAGTTCCAAGGCAGATTCACAAAGCTGAGACCCTAGCCAGGTTTGGCAGCACCTCTCCTTTCTTAGATCTGCGCACCAGGGGACCTGTAAATGCTAGTCCAGCAAATCTGAAGAGGTCACAGGCTCTTGACTACTTTTTGGGTCCTGTGGGTTGGACCCAAGCAAACTAGTGATGATTAAAGGCCAGTGATCTGGAACCAGATTTGCACTTAAGGGCTACTGGCAAATTTCAAAGCGGTTTTTATTTGCCAGCCACATGTCTTGCAGCTAGTCTCACAATCCTGTTTTAGCTATTTGTGTTTCTTCTCATGTAGCTCAGGGTATGTCAAATACACTAAAGACCTGACTAGAAGCTGGTGCATCTAGAGGCCTGCTCCAGTTCTCCCTGATTTGCCAGAGCAGCTGGATTGATTTTTTTTTAATTCCAACATTTTCCAATATTTGTATCCTTCAGGCTAATTTGAATAATGCAAACAATTCTTGGTTGACATTTTTAGTTATGAGCTGATGCTGTAGCTCATCTAATTGCTTGCCTAAGCCTGGGTTCCAACCTGAACACCAGATTAATACACATGCCTATCTTTCCAGCACACAAGAAGTGAAGGCATGAAGATTAGAAATGCAGCTATCCTTGACTTTGTCAGGAGCAGCCTAAGGTAAAGGAACAAGACTCTGCCTAAAGCAGAAAACAAGGTCCAAAGAAACCAACCAACAATACCACTTTGGGTACTTACGAATTTCCATTTTCATTTGTTTATTCATACCTTCTAAGAAGCCAAGGTTGACTTTTAATCCTCAGGGTTTGATTGGCAAAAGAAGAGGAATGGTCCAAGATTTGAACCTAGGAAGATCCTCTCAGACCCTAAGCGAGAATCCTCTAGGGGTAGGACCAACAACCCTTAAAGAGTAGCTCCAGCTATTCTTTCTAAGAGTGATATCTTGGAATCCTCTGGTTGAATTCAGTACACACCGAAAGAATTGAGTTTCAGATCTACCTGAAAAGGGTAATCCAAGACTACCCAGTGCCACAATTGCTCGAGAATGTCAAAACTAGTGTAGAGTCTGTAACACTTGCACCCACTGCAATTTAGTACACCCAGTGCTGCTTCAAGCAGAGCAAAAATCCCACCAAATTCTCCCTACTTCCGGTTCTAATGTCAGAGATACAGAAAGCAGAACCCCAATCATGGGGCCCTCTTGGGAAGTGCCAGCATTGTCTCCAATCGAGACCCAACTAAAATAACATCTCGTCCAACTTTGGGCTCAAACCAACGACCCTGAGATTAATAATCTCGTGCTCTAATGACTGTGCTAGATGGGGAACTGTTCTTTAGCTTAGAAGTTTACTAATTGTGACTACCACTGGGTAAGCATCCCCAGAGCAAATCCTTGGTGAGCACCTGCTCTGTTGGCATATCATAGAAATACAATGCAGACAGGCAAAGCCATGGCGATGGTTTAACATGGTTAAACCTGTTTCCATCGCTGTAGCAGGTCTTTGCGCATCTGATCAGTATTTGCTTACTAAACTGTATATTGGCCTCAACAGACGTCTGTGTTGTCCTCTGTTTCCACCAAATTGAACGTAAACTAAATGTAAGAAATGTCTCCTGTGAGTCTGGCACCCTGATTTTGTTGTTAACAGACATAGCGTGTCAAGTCTGAGCATAGGTGGCACAGGATCTGGGAGCTGACTTAGGGTGGCCATAGGGGCCAACAGGTCAGTCAAGGGAATCCAACTAGAGCTCAAATGACTAACCTAGATGTCAGTAGGGTTAAGTTGGGGATCCTAGTGAGGGTCAAACCAATCCAGGGGTACGGATATGAGCCAAAGGAGGCTCAGGCAATGTCCTATCCACACCCACCCCTAGGTCCTTTTCTGTCAGAGTGCCAGGAATCTGGTTCTTACCTATGCCTCTGGAATGGGACCTATCACACTGCACACAGAATACCAGATGCTTCCATTGAAGCATCAAGAACACAAAGAAATGGCTGTCAGTCTTCAGGTGTATAATATCCTCTAGTCCTATTTCCAAATTAAGTGCTTGGCTGAGCTGCCTCATTATGTAATTGCAAACCTTCCTAATAGTGGAAGGAAGAGGCACAAAAGAACCAGCATAGGAAGGAAACAATCATCACCTCCTTTTTTACTTTTTTCAGGTTTTCTCACCTATTTTGGGTCCTTCAGTGTGAGTTTTTAATTTTCCTCGTTTTTCAGGTTTTCTCGCCATATTCAGGGTCTTTCAGTGTGAATTTTTAATTTTTCACGTTTTTCATGTTTTTTCGTCATATTCTGGGTCTTACAGTGTGATTTTCTCATTTCTACCTTTTTCAGGTTTTCTTGCTGTATTCCAGGTCCTTCAGTGTAAATTTTTAATTTTCCACGTTTTTCAGTATTTCTCGCCATATTCTGGGTAATACAGTGTGAATTTTTAATTTTCCCCCTTTTTCATGGTTTCTCTCCATAATCTGGGTCCGAAAGTGTCAATTTTTAATTTTCACCTTTTCAGGGTTTCTCTGCATATTCTGGGTCCTGCAGTGTGATTTTCTCATTTTCCAGGTTTTTCAAGTTTTTTCGTAATTCTGGGTCCTACAGTGTGATTTTCTCATTTTCCACCATTTTCAGGTTTTCTCACCATATATGGGGTCCTTCAGTGTGAGTTTTTAATTTTCTACTTTTTTCATGTTTTCTTGCCATATTCGGGGGTCCTTCAGTGTGAATTTTTAATTTTCTACTTTTTTCAGTTTTTCTCATCTATTCTGTGTCCTTCAGTGTTAGTTTTTAATTTTCCTCATTTTTCAGGTTTTCTTGCCATATTCCGGGTCCTTCAGTGTTAATTTTTTTTATTCCACCTTTTTCAGGTTTTTTGGTCATATTCTTGGTCCTACAGTGTAATTTCATCATTTCCAAGTTTTTCAGGTTTTCTTGCCGTATTCCAGGTCCTTCAGTGTGAATTTTTAATTTTCCACGTTTTTCAGAATTTCTCGACGTATTCTGGGTAATACAGTGTGAATTTTTAATTTTCCACTTTTTTCCTGTTTTCTTGCCATATTCTGGGACCGACAGTGTGAATTTTTAATTTTCACCTTTTTCAGGGTTTCTCGGCATATTCTGGTTCCTGCAGTGTGATTTTCTCATTTTACACATTTTTCAAATTTTTTGGTAATTCCTGGTCCTACAGTGTCATTTTCTCATTTTCCACCTTTTTCAGGTTTTCTTGCCATATTTGGGGTCATTCAGTGTGAGTTTTTACTTTTCTAATTATTCAGGGTTTCTCGACATATTCTGGGTCCTACAGAGTCTATTTTTAATTTTCCAAGTTTTTCAGGGTTTCTCGGCATATTCTTGGTCCTACAGTGTGATTTTCTCATTTTCCACTTTTTTCAATTTTTTTCGCATTACTGTGTTCTACAGTATGATTTTCTCATTTTCCACCTTTTTTAGGTTTTCTCGATATATTTGGGGTCCTTCAGTGTAAGTTTTTTATTTTCTACTTTTTTCAGGGTTTCTCGCCATATTCTGGGTCCTCCAGCGTGTATTTTTAATTTTCTACTCTTTTCAGGTTTTCTCGCCATATTCTGGGTCCTTCAGTGTGTTTTTAATTTTACTTGTTTTTCCGGTTTTCTCGCCATATTCCAGGTCCTTCAGTGTGAATTTTTAATTTTCCAGGTTTTTCAGTATGTCTCGCCATATTCTGAGTAATACAGTGTGAATTTTTAATTTTCCACTTTTCATGGATTCTCGCCATATTCTGTGTCCTAAAGTGTGAATTTTTAATTTTCACGTTTTTCAGGGTTTCTAGGCATATTCTGGGTCCTGCAGTGTGATTTTCTCATTTTCCACGTTTTTCAAGTTTTTACGTAATTCTGGGTCCTTCAGTGTGAGTTTATAATTTTCCTCGTTTTTCAGGATTTCTCGCCATATTTGGGGTCCTTCAGTGTGAATTTTTAATTTTCCACGTTTTTCAGGTTTTTTGCTCATATTCTGGGTCTTACAGAATGATTTTGTCATTTTCACGTTTTTCAGGGTTTCATGGCGTATTCCAGGTCCTTCATTGTGAATTTTGAATTTTACACGTTTTTCAGTATTTCTTGCCATATTCTGGGTAATAGAGTGTGAATTTTTAATTTTCCACTTTTTTCAGGGTTTCTTGCAATAATCTGGGTCCGACAGTGTGAATTTTTAGTTTTCACCTTTTCAGGGTTTCTTGGCATATTCTGGGTC
This sequence comes from Mus caroli, assembly GCF_978045245.1. Lineage (NCBI taxonomy): Eukaryota > Metazoa > Chordata > Mammalia > Rodentia > Muridae > Mus > Mus caroli. The sequence goes on along the minus strand of NW_028227292.1, from coordinate 1,051,621 downwards.
CTGCAGTGTGATTTTCTCATTTTCCTCGTTTTTCAAGTTTTTATGTAATTCTGGGTCCTACAGTATGATTTTGTCATTTTCCACTTTTTCAGGTTTTGTCGCCATATTTGGGGTCCTTCTGTGTGAGTTTTTAATTTTCTATTTTTTTCAGGATTAATCGCCATATTTGGGGTCCTTCAGTGTGAATATTTAATTTTTACTTTTTTCAGTTTTTCTCACCTATTCTGGGTCCTTCAATGTGAGTTTTTAATTTCCCTCGTTTTTCAAGTTTTCTCGCCATATTCGGGGTGTTTCAGTGTGAAAATTTAATTTTCCACGTTTTTCAAGTTTTTTTGTCATATTCTGTGTCCTACAGTGTGATTTTCTAATTATCCACCTTTTTCAGGTTTTCTTTTTTTTTTGATTTTTAATATTTTTATTACATATTTTCCTCAATTACATTTCCAATGCTATCCCAAAAGTCCCCCATAGTGCCCCCGACTTCCCTACCCACCCACTCCCATTCTTTTGGCCCTGGCATTCCCCTATACTGGGGCATATAAAGTTTGCAAGTCCAATGGGCCTCTCCTTCCACCCATGGCCAACCAGGCCATCCTTCGATACATATGCAGCTAGAGACAAGAGCTCCGGGGTTCTGGTTAGTACATCATGTTGTTCCAACAATAGGGTTGCAGATCCCTTTAGCTCCTTGTGTACTTTCTCTAGCTTCTCCATTGGGAGCCCTGTGATACATCCAATAGCTGACTGTGAACATCCACTCCTGTGTTTGCTAGGCCCCGGCATCGTCTCACAAGAGACAGCTATATTTGGGTCCTTTCAGCAAAATCTTGCTAGTGTATGCAATGGTGTCAGCGTTTAGAAGCTGATTATGGGACGGATCCCTGGATACAGCAGTCTCTAAATGGTCCATCCTTTCATCACAGCTACGAACTTTGTCTCTGTAACTCCTTCCCTGGGTGTTTTGTTCCCAATTCTAAGAAGGTGCACAGTGTCCACACTTTGGTCTTCATTCTTCTTGAGTTTCATGCGTTTAGCAAATTGTATCTTATATCTTGGGTATCCTAAGTTTTGGGCTAATATCCACTTATCAATGAATACATATTGTGTGAGTTCTTTTGTGATTGTGTTACTTCACTCAAGATGATGCCCTCCAGGTCCATCCATTTGGCTAGGAATTTCATAAATTCATTCTTTTTAATAGCTGAGTAGTACTCCATTGTGTAAATGTACCATAATTTCTGTATCCATTCCTCTGTTGAGGGACATCTGGGTTCTTTCCAGCTTCTGGCTATTATAAATAGGGCTGCTATGAACATAGTGGAGCATGTGTCCTTTTTACCGGTTGGGACATCTTCTGGATATATGCCCAGGAGAGGTATTGCTGGATCCTCCGGTAGTACTATGTCCAATTTTCTGAGGAACCACCAGACTGATTTCCAGAGTGGTTGTACAAGCTTGCAATCCCACCAACAATGGAGGAGTGTTCCTCTTTCTCCACATCCTCGCCAGCATCTGCTGTCACCTGAATTTTTGATCTTAGCCATTCTGACTGGTGTGAGGTGGAATCTCAGGGTTGTTTTGATTTGCATTTCCCTGATGATTAAGGATGTTGAACATTTTTTCAGGTGCTTCTCTGCCATTCGGTATTCCTCAGGTGAGAATTCTTTGTTCAGTTCTGAGCCCCATTTTTTAATGGGGTTATTTGACTTTCTGGAGTCCACCTTCTTGAGTTCTTTATATATATTGGATATTAGTCCCTTATCTGATTTAGGATAGGTGAAGATCCTTTCCCAATCTGTTGGTGGTTTTTTTGTCTTATTGATGGTGTCTTTAGCCTTGCAGAAGCTTTGTAGTTTCATGAGGTCCCACTTGTCAATTCTCGATCTTACAGCACAAGCCATTACTGTTCTATTCAGGAATTTTTCCCCTGTGCCCATATCTTCAAGGCTTTTCCCCAATTTCTCCTCTATAAGTTTCAGTGTCTCTGGTTTTATGTGAAGTTCCTTGATCCACTTAGACTTGACCTTAGTACAAGGAGATAGGAATGGATCGATTCGCATTCTTCTACATGTTAACAACCAGTTGTGCCAGCACCATTTGTTGAAAATGCTGTCTTTCTTCCACTGGATGTTTTTAGCTCCCTTGTCGAAGATCAAGTGACCATAGGTGTGTGGGTTCATTTCTGGGTCTTCAATTCTATTCCATTGGTCTATTTGTCTGTCACTATACCAGTACCATGCAGTTTTTATCACAATTGCTCTGTAGTAGAGCTTTAGGTCCGGCATGGTGATTCCACCAGAGGTTCTTTTATCCTTGAAAAGAGTTTTTGCTATCCTAGGTTTTTTGTTATTTCAGATGAATTTGCAGATTGCACTTTCTAATTCGTTGAAGAATTGATTTGGAATTTTGATGGGGATTGCATTGAATCTGTAGATTGCTTTTGGCAAGATAGCCATTTTTACAATGTTGATCCTGCCAATCCATGAGCATGGGAGATCTTTCCATCTTCTGAGATCTTCTATAATTTCTTTCTTCAGAGACTTGAAGTTTTTATTATACAGATCTTTCACTTCCTTAGTTAGAGTCACGCCAAGATATTTTATATTATTTGTGACTATTGAGAAGGGTGTTGTTTCCCTAATTTCTTTCTCAGCCTGTTTATTCTTTGTGTAGAGAAAGGCCATTGATTTGTTTGAGTTAATTTTATATCCAGCTACTTCACCGAAGCTGTTTATCAGGCTTAGGAGTTCTCTGGTGGAATTTTTAGGGTCACTTATATATACTATCATATCATCTGCAAAAAGTGATATTTTGACTTCATCTTTTCCAATTTGTATCCCTTTGATCTCCTTTTGTTGTCGAATTGCTCTGGCTAGGACTTCAAGTACAATGTTGAATAGGTATGGAGAAAGTGGACAGCCTTGTCTAGTCCCTGATTTTAGAGGGATTGCTTCAAGCTTCTCACCATTTACTTTGATGTTGGCTACTGGTTTGCTGTAGATTGCTTTTATCATGTTTAGGTATGGGCCTTGAATTCCTGATCTTTCCAAGACTTTTATCATGAATGGGTGTTGGATCTTGTCAAATGCTTTTTCCGCATCTAACGAGATGACCATGTGGTTTTTGTCTTTGAGTTTGATTATATACTGGATTACGTTGATGGATTTCCGTGTATTGAACCATCCCTGCATCCCTGGGATGAAACCTACTTGGTCAGGATGGATGATTGTTTTGATGTGTTCTTGGATTCGGTTAGCAAGAACTTTATTGAGGATTTTTGCATCAATATTCATAAGGGATATTGGTCTGAAGTTTTCTATCTTTGTTGGGTCTTTTTGTGGTTTAGGTATCAGAGTAATTGTGGCTTCATAGAATGAGTTGGGTAGAGTACCTTCTGTTTCTATTTTGTGGAATAGTTTGTGAAGAACTGGGATTAGATCTTCTTTGAAGGTCTGATAGAACTCTGCACTAAACCCATCTGGTCCTGGGCTTTTTTTAGTTGGGAGACTATTAATGTCTGCTTCTATTTCTTTGGGGGATATAGGGCTGTTTAGATCATTAACCTGATCTTGATTCAACTTTGGTACCTGGTATCTGTCTAGGAACTTCTCCATTTCATCCAGGTTCTCCAGTTTTGTTGAGTATAGCCTTTGGTAGAAGGATCTGATGGTGTTTTGGATGTCTTCAGGATCTGTTGTTATGTCTCCTTTTTCATTTCTGATTTTGTTAATTAGGATGCTTTCCCTGTGCCCTCTAGTGAGTCTGGCTAAGGGTTTATCTATCTTGTTGATTTTCTCAAAGAACCAGCTCCTTGATTGGTTGATTCTTTGAATAGTTTTTCTTGTTTCCACTTGGTTGATTTCACCCCTGAGTTTGATTATTTCCTGCCGTCTACTCCTCTTGGGTGAATTTGCTTCCTTTTGTTCTAGTGCTTTTAGGTGTGTTGTCAAGCTGCTAATGTGTGCTCTCTCTAGTTTCCTTTTGGAGGCACTCAGAGCTATGAGGTTTCCTCTTAGAAATGCTTTCATTGCGTCCCATAAGTTTGGGTATGTTGTGGCTTCATTTTCATTGAACTCTAAAAAGTCCTTAATTTCTTTCTTTATTCCTTCCTTGACCAAGGTATCATTGAGAAGAGTGTTGTTCAGTTTCCACGTGAATGTTGGCTTTCTATTATTTATTTTGTTATTGAAGATCAGCCTTAGTCCATGGTGATCTGATAGGATGCATGGGACAATTTCAATATTTTTGTATCTGTTGAGGCCTGCTTTGTGACCAATTATGTGGTCAATTTTGGAGAAGGTACCATGAGGTGCTGAGAAGAAGGTATATCCTTTTGTTTTAGGATAGAATGTTCTGTAGATATCTGCCAGATCCATTTGATTCATAATTTCTCTTAGTTTCACTGTGTCCCTGTTTAGTTTCTGTTTCCATGATCTGTCCATTGGTGAAAGTGGTGTGTTGAAGTCTCCCACTATTATTGTATGACGTGCAATGTGTGCTTTGAGCTTTACTAAACTTTCTTTAATGAATGTGGCTGCCTTTGTATTTGGAGCATAGATATTCAGGATTGATAGTTCCTCTTGGAGGATTTTACCTTTGATGAGTATGAAGTGTCCCTCCCTGTCTTTTTTAATGACTTTGGGTTGGAAGTCAATCTTATCAGATATTAGAATGGCTACTCCAGCTTGTTTCTTCATGCCATTTGCTTGGAAAATTGTTTTCCAGCCTTTCATTCTGAGGTAGTGTCTATCCTTTTCTCTGAGATGAGTTTCCTGTAAGCAGCAAAATGTTGGGTCTTGTTTGTGTAGCCAGTTTGTTAGTCTATGTCTTTTTATCGGGGAGTTGAGTCCATTGATATTAAGAGATATTAAGGAAAAGTAATTGTTGTTTCCTGTTATTTTTGTTGTTAAAGTTGGCATTTTGTTCTTGTGGCTGTCTTCTTTTAGGTTTGTTGAGGGATTACCTTCTTGTTGTTTCTAGGGCATGGTTCCTGTCCTTGTATTGGTTTTTTTCTGTTATTATCCTTTGAAGGGCTGGATTCGTGGAGAGATAATGTGTGAATTTGGTTTTGTCGTGGAATACTTTGGTTTCTCCATCTATGTTAATTGAGAGTTTGGCTGGGTATAGTATCCTGGGCTGGAATTTGTGTTCTTTTAGTGTCTGTATAACATCTGTCCAGGATCTTCTGGCTTTCATAGTCTCTGGTGAAAAATCTGGTGTAATTCTGATAGGCTTGCCTTTATATGTTACTTGGCCTTTTTCTCTTACTGCTTTTAGTATTCTATCTTTATTTAGAGCATTTGTTGTTCTGATTATAATGTGTCGGGAGGTATTTCTTTTCTGGTCCAGTCTATTTGGAGTTCTATAGGCTTCTTGTATGTTCATGGGCATCTCTTTCTTTAGATTTGGGAAGTTTTCTTCTATAATTTTGTTGAAGATGTTTGCTGGTCCTTTGAGTTGAAAATCTTCATTCTCATCCACTCTTATTATCCGTAGGTTTGGTCTTCTCATTGTGTCCTGTATTTCTTGGATGTTTTGAGTTAGGATCTTTTTGCATTTTACATTTTCCTTGATTGTTGTGCCGATGTTCTCTATGGAATCTTCTGCACCTGAGATTCTCTCTTCCATCTCTTGTATTCTGTTGCTGATGCTCGTATCTATGGTTCCAGATTTCTTTCCTAGGGTTTCTATCTCCAGTGTTGCCTCATTTTGGGTTTTCTTTATTGTGTCTACTTCCCTTTTTAGGTCTAGTATGGTTTTGTTCATTTCCATCATCTGTTTGGATGTGTTTTCCTGTTTTACTGTAAGGACTTCTACCTGTTTGATTATGTTATCCTGTTTTTCTTTAAGGATTTGTAACTCTTTAGCAGTGTTCTCCTGTAATTCTTTAAGGGATTTTTGTGCTTCCTCTTTATTGTCTTCTGCCTGTTTAGCAGTGTTCTCCTGTATTTCTTTAAGTGTGTTATTAAAGTCCTTCTTGAAGTCCTCTATCATCATCAGGAGATATGCTTTTAAATCCGTGTCTAGCTTTTCCGGTGTGTTGGGGTGCCCTGGACTGGGCGAAGTGGGGGTGCTGGGTTCTGATGATGGTGAGTGGTCTTGGTTTCTGTTAGTAAGATTATTACGTTTACCTTTCGCCATCTGGTAATCTCTGGGGTTAGTTGTTATCGTTGTCACTGTTTAAAGATTGGAGCAGAAGCTGTGTTCCACTCACCAGCAGTCTCTAAATCCTGCGGCAGGGGTCGTGGGTAGCTGACGGTACCCCGGTGCTGGTCCAGCCGGAAGAGGCCTGTGGTCCTACTCAGGCCGGTTTTCTGCTTCCCTAACTAATGCAGTCTCTGGTCCCGCGTGCAATTGGATTGGAGCAGAAGCTGTGTTCCACTCTCCAGAAGTCTTAAGATCCTGTGGCGGGTGTTGTGGGTAGCTGGTGAGTGTCAGCCGACCCTGCGCCCCAGCTGCTCCGGTGCTTTTCTGACCGGAAGAGGGTTGTGGCCCTATGTAGGCCGGATTTCTCTCTCCCCAACCAGAGCAGTCTCAGGTCCCGCGTGATTGGACTGGAGCAGAAGCTGTGTTCCACTCACCAGCAGTCCCAAAATCCTGCGGCGGGGGTCGTGGGTAGCTGGCGGGTGTCAGGCAACCCTGCTCTTCCGCTACCCCGGCGCTGATCCGGCCGGATGAGGCCTGTGGCCCTACTCAGGCCGGTTTCTGCTTCCCTAACTAATGCAGTCTCAGGTCCCGCCCAATTGGATTGGAGCAGAAGCTGTGCTCCACTCACCAGAAGTCTTAAGATCCTGTGGCGGGTGTTGTGGGTAGCTCTTTTTCAGGTTTTCTCACCATATTTGGGGTCCTTCACTGTGAGTTTTTAATTTTCTATTTTTTCAGGGTTTCTCGCAATATTCTGGGTCTTACAGCGTGTATTTTTAATTTTCTACTTTTTTCAGGGTTTCTCGCCATATTCTGTGTCCTACAGCGTGTATTTTTAATTTTCTACTTTTTTCAGGGTGTCTCACCATATTCTGGATCCTTCATTGTGAGTTTTAAATTTTACTTGTTTTTCAGGTTTTCTTGCGGTATTCCAGGTCCTTCAGTGTGAATTTTGAATTTTCCGCATTTTTCAGTATTTCTTGCCATATTCTGGGTAGTACAGTGTGAGTTTTTATTTTTCTACTTTTTAAAGGGTTTCTCTCCATATCCGGGGTCCTACAGTGTAATTTTCTCATTTTCGACGTTTTTCAAGTTTTTCGCAATTCTGTTTCCTTCAGTGTGAGTTTTTAATTTTCCTCGTTTTTCAGGTTTTCTCGCCAAATTCCGGGTCCTCCAGTGTGACTTTTTATTTTTCCTCCTTTTTCAGGGTTTCTTGGCATATTCTGGGTCATACAGTATGATTTCCTCATTTTCCACGTTTTTCAAGTTTTTTGGTAATTCTGAGTCCTACTGTGTGATTTTCTCATTTCCACGTTTTTCAGGTTTTCTTGCCATATTCCAGGTCCTTCAGTGTGAATTTTTAATTTTCCACGTTTTTCAGTATTTCTTGCCATATTCTGGGTAATAGAGTGTGAGTTTTTATTTTTCTACTTTTTAAAGGGTTTCTCCCCATATTCGGGGTACTACAGTGTAATTTTCTCATTTTCGACGTTTTTCAAGTTTTTTCGCAATTCTGTTTCCTTCAGTGTGAGTTTTTAATTTTCCTCGTTTTTCAGGTTTTCTCTCCAAATTCCGGGTCCTTCAGTGTGAATTTTTCATTTTCCACGTTTTTCAGGTTTTTTCGTCATATTCTGGGTCTTACAGTGTGATTTTCTCATTTCCACGTTTTTCAGGTTTTCTTGCCATATTCCAGGTCCCTCAGTGTGAATTTTTAATTTTCCACGTTTTTCACTATTTCTCGCCATATTCTGGGTAATACAGTGTGAATTTTTAATTGTCCTCTTTTTAATGGTTTCTCGAGATAATCTGGGTCCGACAGTATGAATTTTTATTTTTCAAGTTTTTCAGGGTTTCTCGGCATATTCTGCATTTTGCCGGGTGATTTTCTCAATTTCGACCTTTTTCAATTTTTTTCGCAATTCTGGGTCCTACAGTGTGATTTTCTTATTTTCCACCTTTTTCAGGTTTTCTCTCCATATTCGGGGTTCTTCAGTGTGAGTTTGTAATTTTCTACTTTTTTCAGGGTTTATCGCCATATTCTGGGTCCTACATTGGGATTTTGTCATTTTCCACTTTTTTCAAGTTTTTTCCCAATTCTGGGTCCTACAGTGTGATTTTCTCATTTTCCACCTTTTTCAGGTTTTCTGGCCATATTCGGGTCCTTGAGTGTGAGTTTTTAATTTTCTACTTTTCAGGGTTTCTCGCCATATTCTGGGTCCTACAGAGTGTATTTTTAATTTTCCACGTGTCTCAGGGTTTCTAGCCATATTCTGGGCCCTACACTGTGATTTTCTCATTTTCGACGTTTTTCAAGTTTTTTCATAATTCTGGGTCCTACAGTGTGATTTTCTTATTTTCCACCTTTTTCAGGTTTTCTCTCCATATTTGGGGTCCTTCAGTGTGAGTTTGTAATTTTCTACTTTTTTCAGGGTTTCTTGCCATATTCTGGGTCCTCCAGAGTGTAGTTTTAATTTTCCACGTTTTTCAGGGTTTCTCGGCATATTCTGGGTCCTACATTGTGATTTTGTCATTTTCCACTTTTTTCAAGTTTTTTCCAATTCTGGGTCCTAGAGTGTGATTTTCTCATTTTCCACCTTTTTCAGGTTTTCTGGCCATATTCGGGGTCCTTCAGTGTGAGTTTTTAATTTTCTACTTTTCAGGGTTTCTCGCCATATTCTGGGTCCTACAGAGTGTATTTTTAATTTTCCAAGTTTCTCAGGGTTTCTTGCCATATGCTGGGTCCTACACTGTGATTTTCTCATTTTCGACGTTTTTCAATTTTTTTAACACTTCTGGGTCCTACAGTGTGATTATTTTCATTTTCCACCGTTGCAGGTTTTCTTGCCATATTCGGGGACCTTCAGTGTGAATTTTTAATTTTCTACTTTTTACAGGTTTTCTCGCCATATTCTGGGTCCTTCAGTGTGAATTTTTAATTTTCCTCGTTTTTCAGGTTTTCTTGCCATATTCCAGGTCCTTCAATTTGAATTTTTAATTTTCCTCATTTTTCAGGTTTTTTCGACATCTTCTGGGTCCTACACTGTGATTTCTCATACCACGTTTTTCAGGTTTTCTTGCCATATTCCAGGTCCTTCAGTGTGAATGTTTACTTTTCCACATTTTTCAGTATTTCTCGCCCTATTCTGGATAATACAGTGTGAATTTTTAATTTTCCACTTTTTTCATGGTTTCTTGCCATATTGTGGGTCCGACAGTGTAAATTTTTAATGTGAACGTTATTCAGGGTTTCTCGGCATATTCTGGATCTTGCAGTGTCATTTTCTCATTTTCGACGTTTTTCAATTTTTTTCGTAATTCTGGGTCCTACACTGTGTTTTATCATTTTCCACCTTTTTCATGTTTTTCGCCGTATTCGGGGTCCTTCAATGTGAGTTTTTAATTTTCTACTTTGTTCAGGGTTTCTCACCATATTCTGGGTCCCACAGTGTGATTTTCACTTTTTCCATCTTTTTCAGGTTTTCTAGGCATATTCTGGGTCTTTAGTGAGAGTTTTTAATTTTTTACTTTTTTCAGGGTTTCTCGCCCTATTCTGTGCCCTACAGTGTGAATTTTAAATTTTCCACGGTTTTCAGGGTTTTTCGCCATATTCTGGTTCCTATAGTGTGAATTTTTAATTTTTTCACGTTTTCAAGTAATTTTTGTTTTATTCCGGGTCCTACTGTTTGATTTTCTCATTTTCCACCTTTTTCAGTTTTTCTCGGCATATTCGGGGTCCTTCAGTGTGAGTTTTTAATTTTCTACTTTTTTCAGGTTTTCTCGCCATATTCTGGATACTACAGCCTGTATTTTTCATTTTCCACGTTTTTCAGGGTTTTTCGGCCTATTAAGTGTCCTACAGTGTGAATTTTTAATTTTCCACGTTTTTAAGTTTTTTTCCTCATAATCTGGGTCCTACAGTGTGAATATTTTATTTTCCATGTTTTTCAGTTTTTCTCGCCATATTCTGTGTCCGACAGTTTGAATTTTTAATTTTCACGTTTTTCAGGGTTTCTCTGCATATTCGGGGTCCTACAGTGTTGTTTTCTCATTTTCTATTTTTTCAGGGTTTTTCGCCATATTCTGTGTCCTACACCTTGTACTTGTGTATTTTTAATTTTCCACGTTTATCAGGGTTTCTAGGCATATTATGGTTCCTACAGTGTGATTTTCTCATTTTCCCCGTTTTTCAATTTTTTTTCCCAATTCTGGGTCCTACAGTGTGAATTTCTCATTTTCCACCTTTTTCAGGGTTTCTTGCCATATTCCAGGTCTTTCGATGAGAGTTTTTAATTTCCCAAATTTTTAAGGTTTTCTCGCCATATTCCAGGTCCTACAGTGTGAGTTTTTTATTTTCCAGGATTTTTCATTATATTCCATTTCCTTCAGTGTGAATTTTTAATTTTCCACGTTTTTCAGGGTTTCCCAACATATTTTGGGTCCTACAGATGAATTTTTAATTTTCCACGTTTTTCAGGGTTTCTTGCCATATTCCAGGTCTTTCTGAGTGAGTTGTTAATTTTCCCCATTTTTCAAGTTTATTCGGAATTCTGGGCCTACAGTGTGATTATTCTCATTTTCCACCTTTTTCATGTTTTCTTGCCATATTCAGGTTCCTTCAGTGTGAGTTTTTAATTTTCTACTTTTTTCAGGGTTTCTTGCCATATTCTAGGTCCTTCAGTGCTTGTTTTTACTTTTCCAATTTTTTCAGGTTTTCTCGCCATATTCCAGATCCTTGAGTGTGAGTTGTTAATTTCCATGTTTTTCAGGTTTTCTCACCATATTCGGGTTCCTTCACTGTGAGATTTTAATTTTCTACTTTTTTCAGGGTTTCTCGCAATATTCTGGTTCCTACAGCGTGTATTTTTAATTTTCCACGTTTCTCAGGGTTTCTTGGCATATTCTGTGTCCTACAGTATCAATTTTTAATTTTAAAAGTTTTTACGTTTTTTTTTCGTCATATTCTGGGTTCTACAGTGTGAATTTTTAATTTTCCACGTTTTTCAAGGTTTCTTGTCATATTCTGGTCCTACAGTGTGAATTTTTAATTTTCCACTTTTCTCAGGTTTAATTTTCTACGTTTTTCAGGGTTTCTTGGCATATACTGTGTCCTACAGTGTGATTTTCTCATTTTCTACCTTTTTCAGGTTTTCTTGCCATAATCGAGGTCCTTCAGTGTGAATTTTTAATTTTCTACTTTCTTCAGGGTTTCTCACCATATTCTGAGTCCTACAGTGTAAATATTAAATTTTCCACGTTTTTAAGGGTTTCTCGAAATATTCTGGGTCCTACAATGTGATTTTCTCATTTTCCACCTTTCTCAGGTTTTCTCCCTATATTCTGGGTCCTACAGCGTGTATTTTTAATTTTCCACGTTTTTCAGGGTCTCGGCATATTCTGAGTCCTACAGTGTGATTTACTCATTTTCCAACTTTTTCAGGTTTTCTCGGCATATTCTGGGTTCTACAGTGTGAATTTTTAATTTTCCACGTTTTTCAGGTTTTCTTGCCATATTCTGGGTCCTTCAGTGTGAGTTTTTAATTTTCCTCGTTTTTCAGGTTTTCTCGCCATATTCCTGGTCCTTCAGTGTGAATTTTTAATTTTCCACGTTTTTCAGTATTTCTCGCCATAATCTGCTTCTGACTGTGAATATTTAATTTTCACGTTTTTCAGGGTTTCTAGGCATATTCTGGGTCCTGCAGTGTGATTTTCTCATTTTCCACGTTTTTCAAGTTTTTTGTAATTCTGGGTCCTACAGTGTGATTTTCTCATTTTCCACTTTTTTCAGGTTTTCTCGCCATATTTGGGGTCCTTCAGTGTGAGTTTTTAATTTTCTATTTTTTCAGGGTTTCTCGCCATAATCTGGGTCCTATAGCGTGTATTTTTAATTTTCCACGTTTTCAGGGTTTCTAGACATATTCTGGGTCCTACAGTTTGATTTTCTTTTTTTCCTCATTTTTCAAGTTTTATCGCAATTCTGGGTCCTACAGTTTGATTATTCTCATTTTCAACCTTTTTCAGGTTTTTTCGCCATATTTGGGGTCCTTCAGTGTGAGTTTTTAATTTTCAACTTTTTTCAGGGTTTCTTGCCATATTCTGGTTCCTTCAGTGTGAGTTTTTATTTTTACTCGTTTTTTCAGGTTTTCTCGCCATATTCCGGGTCATTCAGTGTGCATTTATAATTTTCCAAGGTTTCTCGCCATATTCTGTGTCCGAAAGTGTGAATTTTTAATTTTCAGGTTTTCAGGGTTTCTCTGCATATTCTGGGTCCTTCAGTGTTATTTTCTCATTTTCCAAGTTTTTATTAGTTTTTTCATAATTCTGGGTCCTACAGTGTGATTTTCTCATTTTCCAACTTTGTCAGGTTTTATCGCCATATTTGGGGGTCCTTCAGTGTGAGTTTTTAATTTTCCTCGTTTTTCAGGTTTTCACACCATATTCCGGGTCCTTCAGTGTGAATTTTTAATATTCCACGTTTTTCAGGTTTTTTTCGTCATATTCTGTGTCCTACAGTGTGATTTTTCTCATTTCAACGTTTTTTAGGTTTTCTTGCCGTATTCCAGGTCCTTCAGTGTGAATTTTTAATTTTCCACGTTTTTCAGTATTTCTCCCCATACTCTGGGTAATACAGTGTGAGTTTTAAATTTTCCACTTTTTTTCATGGTTTCTCGCCATAATCTGTGTCCTACAGCGTGTATTTTTAATTTTCCACGTTTTCAGCCTTTCTAGCCATATTCAGGGTCCTTCAGTGTGAGTTTTTATATTTACTCGTTTTTCAGGATTTCTCGCCATATTCCAGGTCCTTTAGTGTGATTATTTAATTTTCCACGTTTTGCAGGGTTTTTCGTAATATTCTGGGTCTTACATTGTGATTTTTCTCATTTTCTACCTTTTTCAGGTTTTCTCGCCATATTTGGGGACCTTCAGTGTGAGTTTTTACTTTTCTAATTTTTCAGGGTTTTTCGACCTATTTCGGGTCCTACAGCGTGTATTTTTAATTTTCACGTTTTTCAGGGTTTCACGGCATATTCTTTGTCCTACAGTGTGATTTTCTCATTTTCGACGTTTTTCAATTTTTTTTTGCAAATCTGGGTCCTACAGTGTGATCATTCTCATTTTACAAATTTTTCAGGTTTTCTCGCCTATTTGGGGGTCCTTCCGTGCGAGTTTTTAATTTTCTACTTATTTCGGGGTTTCTCCCCATATTCTGGGTCCTACAGCTTGTATTTTTAATTTTCTACTTTTTTTCAGGTTTTCTCACCATATTCTGTGTCCTTCAGTGTGAGTTTTTAATTTTCCTCATTTTTCAGGTTTTCTCACCATATTCTGTGTCCCTCAGTGTGAGTTTTTAATTTTCCTCATTTTTCAGGTTTTCTTGCCATATTCCGGGTCCTTCAGTGTTAATTTTTAATTTTCCACGTTTTTCAGGTTTTTTTGGTCATATTCTGGGTCCTACAGTGTGATTTTCTCATTTCCACGTTTTTTAGGAATTCTTGCCTTATTCCAAGTCCTTCAGTGTGAAATTTTAATTTTCTACACTTTTCAGTATTTCTCGCCATATTCTGGGTAATACAGTGTGAATTTTTAATTTTCCACTTTTTTCATGGTTTTTTGCCATATTCTGGGATCGACAGTGTGAATTTTTAATTTTCACCTTTTTCATGGTTTCTCAGCATTTTCTGGTTCCTTCAGGGTAATTTTCTCATTTTCCACGTTTTTCAAGTTTTTTCATAATTCTTGGTCCTACAGTGTGATTTTCTCATTTTCCACCTTTTTCAGGTTTTCTTGCCATATTTGGGGTATTCAGTGTATGTTTTTACATTTCTAATTTTTCAGGGTTTTTGACATATCTTGGGTCCTACAGCGTGTATTTTTAATTTTCTACATTTTCAGGGTTTCTCGGCTTATTCTGGATCCTACAGTGTGATCAGCTCATTTTCGACGTCTTTCAAGTTTTTTCGCAATTTTGGGTCCTACAGTATTATTATTCTCATTTTCCACCTTTTTCAGTTTTTCTCTCCATATTCGGGGTCCTTCAGTGTGAATTTTTATTTTCTACTTTTTTCAGGTTTTCTTGCCATATTCTGGGTCCTTCAGTGTGAATTTTTAATTTTCCACGTTTTTCAGGGTTTCTAGGCATATTTTGGGTCCTACAGTGTAATTTTCTCATTTTCATGTTTTTTCGCAATTCTGGTTCCTACACTGTGATTATTCTCTTTTTCCACCTTTTTCAGGTTTTCTCGCCATATTCGTGTTCCTTTAGTGTGAGGTTTTAATTTTCTACTTTTTTCAGGTTTTCTCGCCATATTCTGGGTCCTACAGTGTGATTTTTTCATTTACGACGTTTTACAAGTTTTTTCGCAATTCTGGGTCCTACAGTGTGATTATTATCATTTTCCACCTTTTTCAGGGTTTTTCGCCATATATGGAGTCCTACAGTGTGAATTTTTAATTTTAAACGTTTTTAAGTATTTTTTCGTCATATTCTGGGTCCTATAGTATGATTTTTTCATTTTCCACCTTTTGCAGGTTTTCTCGCCATATTTGAGGTCCTTTAGTGTGAGTTTTTAATTTTCTACTTTTTTCAGGATTTGTTGCCATATTCTGGGTCCTACAACGTGTATGTTTAATTTTGCAATTTTTTCAGGGTTTCTCTGCATATTCTGGTCCTACAGTGTGTTTTTCTCATTTTCGACGTTTTCCACGGTTTTTTTGCAATTCTGGGTCCTACAGTGTGATTTTTCTCATTATCCACCATTTTCAGGTTTTCTCGCCATATTTGGGGTCCTTCAGTGTGAGTTTTTAATTTTTTACTTTTTTCAATTTTCTTTCCGTATTTTAGGTCCTACAGTGTGAATTTTAAATTTTCCACATTTTTTTCAGGGTTTCTAGCCATATTCTGTGTACTACAATGTGAATTTTTAATTTTAAACGTTTTTAAGTTTTTTCTTCATATTCTGGGTCCTAGAGTGTGATTTTCTCATTTTCCAACTTTTTCAGGTTTTCTCGACATATTCTTGGTCCTATAGTGTTAATTTTTAATTTTCCACATTTTCCAGGGTTTCTCGCCATATCCTGGGTCCTACAATGCGAATATTTAATTTTCCATGTTTTTCAGGTTTTTTCATCATATTCTGGGTCCTACAGTGTGATTTTTCTCATTCCCACGTTTTTCAGGTTTTCTTGCCATATTCCAGGTCCTCAGTGTGAATTTTTAATTTTCCACTTATTTCATGGTTTCTTGCCATATTCTGGGGCCGACAGTGTGAATTTTTTATTTTCATGTTTTTCAGGGTTTCTCGGCATATTCTGGGTCCTATAATGTGATATTCTCATTTTCGACGTTTTTCAAGTTTTTTCGCAATTCTGGGTCCTATGGTGTGATTTCCTCATTTTCCACCTCTTTCAGGTTTTCTTGACATATTCGTGGTCCTTCTGTGTGAGTTTTTTAATTTCTATTTTTTCAGGGTTTCTTGCCATATTCTGGGTCCTACAGTGTGAATTTTAAAATTTCCACGTTTTTTCAGGGTTTCTCGCCATATTCTATGTCCTACAGTGTGAATTTTTAATTTTAAACGTTTTTAAGTTTTTTTTTTCTCATATTCTGGGTCCTTCAGTGTGATTTTCTCATTTTCCAACTTTTTCAGGTTTTCTGGGCATATTCTGGGTCCTACAGTGTGAATTTTTAATTTCCCACCTTTTTCAAGTGTTCTAGCCATATTTCGGTCCTACAGTGTGAATTTTTAATTTTCCACATTTTTCAGTGTTTCTCACCATATTCTGGGTAATACAGTGTGAATTTTTATTTTTCCAATTTTTTTCATGGTTTCTCATCACATTCTGGGTCCTACAGTGTGAATATTTAATTTTCCACCTCTTTCAGGTTTTCTCTGGACTTTTTGGGTCCTATAGTGTGAATTTTTAATTTTCCACGTTTTACAAGGTTTCATTCCATATTCTGGTCCTACTGTGTGAATTTATAATTTTGATATTTTTCAGGTTTTCTCGCCATATTCTGGGTCCTTCAGTGTGAATTTTTAATTTTCCACGTTTTTCAGG
>NW_028227292.1:961846-1035321 GCF_978045245.1 Mus caroli | reverse complement strand
CCAGGTCCGTCAGTGTGAATTTTTAATTTTCCACGTTTTTCGGTATTTCTCGCCATATTCTGCATAATACAGTGTGAATTTTTAATTTTCCACTTTTTTCATAGATTCTTGCCATATTCTGTGTCCGACAGTGTGAATTTTTAATTTTCACGTTTTTCAGGGTTTCTCGGCATATTCTGGGTCCTGCAGAGTGATTTTCTCATTTTCCACGTTTTTCAAGTTTTTATGTAATTCTGG
Source organism: Mus caroli (assembly GCF_978045245.1). Classification (NCBI taxonomy): domain Eukaryota; kingdom Metazoa; phylum Chordata; class Mammalia; order Rodentia; family Muridae; genus Mus; species Mus caroli. The sequence goes on along the minus strand of NW_028227292.1, from coordinate 1,035,084 downwards.
GTCCTACAGTGTGATTTTCTCATTTTCCACTATTTCAGGTTTTCTCCCCATATTTGGGGTCCTTCTGTGTGAGTTTTTAATTTTCTACTTTTTTCAGGTTTTCTCGCCATATTCTGGGTCCTTAGGTGTGAGTTTTTAATTTTCCTCGTTTTTCAGGTTTTCTCGCCATATTCGGGGACCTTCAGTGTGAATTTTAAATTTTCCATGTTTTTCAGGTTTTTTCGTCATATTCTGGGTCTTACATTGTGATTTTCTCATTTCCACCTTTTTCAGGTTTTCTTGCCATATTCCAGGTCCTTCAGTATGAATTTTGAATTTTCCACTTTTTTCATGGTTTCTAGCCATAATCGAGATTTTTCAGTGTTTTTATCGCCATATTCTAGGTATTACAGTATGATTTTCTCATTTTTGATCCTTTCATGGTTTGTCACCATATTTCAGGTCCTATAATGTGATTTTCTCATTTTTCGACTTTTTCAAGGTTTATCACCATATTCCAGGTCCTACAGTGTGATTTTCTCATTTTCCACATTTTTCAGGATTTCTCGCCATATTCCAGTTCTTCAGTGTGAGTTTTTAATTATCCATGTTTTTTAGGGTTTCTCGCCATATTCCAGGTACTACAGTGTGATTTTCTCATTCTTCGACTATACAGGGTTTCTCACCCTATTCCAAGTCGTACAGTGTTCTTTTCTTATTTTCCCTATTTTTCAGGATTTCTCGCCCTATTCCAGGTCCTTCAGTGTGAGTTTTTAATTTTCCAAGATTTTCACTGTTTCTTGCCATATTCCAGGTCCTTCAGAGTGAGTTTTTATTTTTCGACATTTTTCATGGTTAATCGCCATATTCTAGGTACTACAGTACGATTTTCTCATTTTTCGACGTTTTCAGGGTTTCTCACCAGATTCCAGGTCCTACAGTGTGATTTTCTAATTTTTCGAGCTTTTCAGGGTTTCTCACCATATTCCAGGACCTACAGTGTGATTTTCTCATTATTCGACTATACAGGGTTTCTCACCATATTCCAGGTCCTACTGTGTGATTTTCTCATTTTTAGACTTTTTAGGGGTTTCTACCATATTCCAGGTCCTACTATCTGATTTTCTCATTTTCCACATTTTTCAGGATTTCTTGCCATATTCCAGGCCTTCAATGTGATTTTTTAATTATCCACGTTTTTCAGGGTTTCTTGCCATATTCCAGGTCCTTCAGTGTGATTTTTCTCATTTTCCACATTTTTCAGGATTTCTTGCCATATTCCAGTCTCCTGTTTGAATAATTTATTATCCACGTTTTTCTGGGTTTCTCGCCTTATTCTGGGACATACAGTTTGATTTACTCATTTTTCGACTTTTCCAGGATTTCTCACCATATTCCAGGTCCTACACTGTGATTTTCTCATTTTCCTCTTTTTTCAGGATATCTTGCCATATTGTCCTTTAATGTGATTGTTTAATTACCCACTTTTTTTTTTTTCTCTCTCGCCATATTCCTAGTACTTCAGTATGAGACCTTAATTTTCGGCATTTTCAGGGTTATCGATATATTCCAGGTCCTTCAGTGTGAGTTTTTAATTTTCTATGTTTTTCAGGGTTTATTGCAATATTCCAGGTACTACAGTATGATTTTCTCATTTTTCGACTTTTTCAGGGTTTCTCACCATATTCCAGGTCCTACAATGTGATTTTCTCATTATTCGACTATGCAGGGTTTCTCACCATATTCCAGGTACTAGATATGATTTTCTTATTTTCCACTTCTTCAGGGTTTCTCAACATTTTCCAGGTTCTACAGTGCGATTTTCTCATTTTTCGACTTATTCAAGTTTTCTCACCATATTCCAGGTCCTCCAGTGTGATTTTCTCATTTTCCACATTTTTCATGAGATTTTCGCCATATTATAGGTCCTGCAGTTTGAGTTCCTCATTTTCCACGTTTTTCAGGTCTTTTCAGCATATTCCAGGTTCTGCAGTTTGAATTTCTCATTTTACATGTTTTTCATTTTTTCTTGCCATATTCCATATCCTACAGTGTGATTTTCTCATTTTTCATGATTTTCAGGTTTTCTTGCCATATACCACATCCTAGAGTGTGAGTTTTTAATTTTCCAACTTTTTCAGGGTTTCTTGCCATAAACCATGTCCTACAATGTGAGTTTCTCATTTTCCACGTTTTTCAGGTTTTCTCTCCATATTCCTGTTCCTACAATGTTAGTTTTTAATTTTCTACGTTTTTTCAGGGTTTCTTGCCATATTCAAGGTCCTTCAGTGTGAGTTTTTAATTTTCTATGTTTTTCAGGGTTTTTCATGGTTTTCTTCCTATTCCAGATCCTACAGTATGATTTTCTCATTTTTCATGATTTTCAGTTTTCTTCCCATATTCCAGATCCTACAGTGTGAGTTTTTTTTTTATTTTCCATGTTTTTCAGGGTTTCTTTCCATACTCCAGATCCTATAGTGTGAGTTTCTCATTTTCAACGTTTTTCAGAGTTTTTCGCCATATTATAGGTCCTGCAGTTTGAGTTCCTCATTTTCCATGTTTTTCAGGTTTTCTCTCCATATTCCTGTTCCTACAATGTTAGTTTTAATTTTCCACGTTTTTCAGGGTTTCTTGCCATATTCCAGGTCCTGCAGTTTGAATTTTTTATTTTCCACGTTTTTCAGTGTTTCTTGCCATATTCTAGGTCCTACAGTGAGATTTTATCATTTTTCATGATTTTCAGGTTTTCTCGCCATATCCCAGGTCCTTCAGTGTGAGTTTTTAATTTTCCACGTTTTTCTGTGTTTCTTGCCATATTCCATATCCTACCATTTGAGTTTCTTATTGTTCACATTATTCAGGGGTTCTTGCCATGTTCTAGGTACTGCAGTTTGATTTTCTCATTTTTCATTATTTTTAGGTTTTTTAATTATCTGATTCTTTCAGGTTTTCTCCCCATATTCTAAGTCCTGCTGTGTGATTTTGTCATTTTCCAACTTTTCTGGGTTTCTCGCCATATTCCAAGTCCTGCAGTTTGATTTTGTCATTTTCCACCTCTTTCAGGGTTTCTTGCCACATTCCAGGTCCTCCAGTGTGAGTTTCTCGTTTTCCACGTTTTATAGGGAATCTTGGCATATTCCATGTCCTAGAGTGTGAGTTTTTAATTTTCCACGTTTTTCAGGATTTCTCACAATATTCCAGGTCCTACAGTGTGATTCTCTCATTTTCCACAATTTTAAGGTTTTCTTTCCATATTCCAGTTCTTATAGTTTGAGTTTCTCATTTTTCACATTTTTCAGTTCTTCTCACCATATTCCAGGTCCTAGAGTGTGAGTTTTTAAATTTCCAACTTTTTCAGGGTTTCTTGCCATATTCCATGTCCTACAGTGCGAGTTTTTAATTTCCCACGTTTTTCATGGTTTTCTTCCTATTCCAGATCCTACAGTATGATTTTCTCATTTTTCATGATTTTCAGTTTTCTTCCCATATTCCAGATCCTACAGTGTGAGTTTTTTATTTTCCATTTTTTCAGGGTTTCTTTCCATATTCCAGGTCCTATAGTGGGAGTTTCTCATTTTCAACGTTTTTCAGAGTTTTTCGCCTTATTATAGGTCCTGCAGTTTGAGTTCCTCATTTTCCACGTTTTTCAGGTCTTTTCAGCATATTCCAGGTTCTGCAGTTTGAATTTCTCATTTTACATGTTTTTCATTGTTTCTTGCCATATTCCATATCCTACAGTGTGATTTTCTCATTTTTCATGATTTTCAGGTTTTCTTGCCATATTCCAGATCCTAGAGTGTGAGTTTTTAATTGTCCAACTTTTTCAGGTTTTCTTGCCATAAACCATGTCCTACAATGTGAGTTTCTCATTTTCCACGTTTTTCAGGTTTTCTCTCCATATTCCTGTTCCTACAATGTTAGTTTTTAATTTTCTACGTTTTTTCAGGGTTTCTTGCCATATTCAAGGTCCTTCAGTGTGAGTTTTTAATTATCCATGTTTTTCAGGGTTTCTCTCCATATTCCAGGTACTACAGTGTGATTTTCCCATTATTCGACTATACAGGGTTTCTCACCCTATTCCAGGTCCTTCAGTGTGAGTTTTTATTTTTCGACATTTTTCATGGTTAATCGCCATATTCTAGGTCCTACAGTACGATTTTCTCATTTTTCGACGTTTTCAGGGTTTCTCACCATATTCCAGGTCCTACAGTGTGATTTTCTAATTTTTCGACTTTTTCAGGGTTTCTCACCATATTCCAGGTCCTACAGTGTGATTTTCTCATTATTTGACTATACAGGGTTTCTCACCATATTCCAGGTACTAGATATGATTTTCTCATTTTTCGACTTCTTCAGGGTTTCTCAACATTTTCCAGGTTCTACAGTGTGATTTTCTCATTTTTCGACTTATTCAAGTTTTCTCACCATATTCCAGGTTCTACAGTGTGATTTTCTCATTTTCCAATTTTTCAGGATTTCTTGCCATATTCCAGGCATTCCGTATGATTTTTTAATTATCCACGTTTTTATAGTTACTCGCCATATTCCCGGTCCTACAGTGTGATTTTTCCTTTTCAACGATTTTCAGGTTTTCTTGCCCTATTCCTGGTCCTACAGGGTAAGTTTTTAATTTTCCATATTTTTCGGGTTTCTCTCGGTATTCTAGGTACTTCAGTATGATTTCTCATTTTTTCCCCTCTTTCTGGGTTTCTAGACACATTCCAGGCCATCAGTGTGATTTTCTCATTTTCCACCTTTTTCTGGGTTTCTCTCCATTTTCCAGGTCCTAGAGTGTGAGTTTCTCATTTTCCACGTTTTTCAGGGTTTCTCAACATATTCCAGGTCATTCACTGTTTGATTTTAATTTTCCACATTTTTCAGAGTTTCTTGTCATATTCCAAGTCCTAGAGTGTGAGTTTTTAAATTTCCAACTTTTTCAGGGTTTCCTGCCGTATTCCATATCCTACAGTGCGTGTTTTTAATTTTCCACGTTTTTCATGGTTTTCTTCCTATTCCAGATCCTACAGTATGATTTTCTCATTTTTCATGATTTTCAGTTTTCTTCCCATATTCCAGATCCTACAGTGTGAGTTTTTTATTTTCCATGTTTTTCAGGGTTTCTTTTCATATTCCAGGTCTTATAGTGTGAGTTTCTCATTTTGAACGTTTTTCAGAGTTTTTGCCATATTATAGGTCCTGCAGTTTGAGTTCCTCATTTTCCACGTTTTTCAGGTCCTTTCAGCATATTCCAGGTTCTGCAGTTTGAATTTCCCACTTTCCATGTTTTTCATTGTTTCTTGCCATATTCCATATCCTACAGTGTGATTTTCTCATTTTTCATGATTTTCAGGTTTTCTTGCCATATTCCGATCCTAGAGTGTGAGTTTTTAATTGTCCAACATTTTCAGGTTTTCTTGCCAGAAACCATGTCCTACAATGTGAGTTTCTCATTTTCCACGTTTTTTAGGTTTTCTCTCCATATTCCTGTTCCTACAATGTTAGTTTTTAATTTTCCACGTTTTTCAGGGTTTCTTGCCATATTCCAGGTCCTGCAGTTTGAATTTCTTATTTTCCACGTTTTTCAGTGTTTCTTGCCATATTCTAGGTCCTACAGGGAGATTTTATCATTTTTCATGATAGCCTTACACCCTTCTGCCCAGGTCCCTGTATTCCTTTCTAGGAATTCTTAGGATGACAGGGGGTGGGGGAATCCAGATTAACTTTTTAATAACAAAGACTTGGCCTTTTATGTCTATAGGAAGCCAGTCTCAGTGCCTTTAACTACCACTGAAAGTTCAGGGCTGTGACTCAACTGTAACAAGCAACAGTGCTAAGAACCTGCAGCCTTTGAAAACAACTTTTTTTAAAGTGGGGGACACAACTCAGCAGTAGAACCCCTCAGGTTCAGCCATAATACTTGTTAGGGAAACAGCCTCAATGTCCAGAGCTGAGGTCTCATGGGTGAACTGCTTCAAGCTCTGAGTATCATCTAAAGAAAGAAAAGATATCATGTGGTTGCATAATTTATTTATTTTATTATTTCTATTTTTTTGTTTTGTTTTGTTTTGTTTTGTTTTGTTTTGTTTTGTTTTAGATAATGCCTCACTCTGTAGCTATGGCTGACCTAGGACTGACTACATGTCTTAATTAGGGTTTCACAGCTAAGAAACAGACACCATACCAATGTAAGACTTAGAAAATCCAACAGTTAGTGGTGGCTCGAGCTCTTAATGAAAGTACTCTGGAGGCAGAGGCAGTCAGTTTCTGAGTTCGAGGCCAGCCTGGTTAAAAACAGGGTCAGGCAGGGCAGGGCTAGGCTAGGCAGGGCAGGGCTAGGTTCCGCAGGGCTAGGCTAAGCAGGGCTAGGCAGGGCAGTGCAGGGGAGGGCTAGGCTACGCTAGACTAGGCTAGGCAGCGAAGGGCTGGGCTAGGCAGGGCTAGGCTAGGCAGGGCAAGGCTAGGCTGGACTAGGCAGGGCTAGGCTAGTCTAGGCAAGGCAGGGCCATATTCTGGGTACCATAGTGTGAATTTTTAAATTTCACGATTTTCAGCGTTTCTCGGAATATTCTGGTTCCTGCAGTGTGATTTTCTCATTTTCCAAGATTTTCAAGTTTTTCCGTTATTCTGGTTCCTTCAGGGTGATTTTCTCATTTTCCAACTTTTTAAGGTTTTCTTGCCATATTCGGGGTCCTTCACTGTGTGTTATAATTTTCTACTTTTTTCAGGGTTTCTCGCCATATTCTGGGTCCTACAGAGTATATTTTTAAATTTCCCCGTTTTTCAGGGTTTCTCAGCATATTCTGGGTCCTACAGTGTGATTTTCTCATTTTCCACTTTTTTCAATTTTTTTCGCATTACTGTGTCCTACAGTATTATTTTCTCATTTTCCACCTTTTTCAGGTTTTCTCGATATATTTGGGGTCCTTCAGTGTCAGTTTTTAATTTTCTCCTTTTTTCAGGGTTTCTCGCCATATTCTGGGTACTACAGCATGTATTTTTAATTTTCTACTTTTTTCAGGTTTTCTCGCCATATTCGGGGTCCTTCAGTGTGAGTTTTTAATTTTCTACTTTTTTCAGGGTTTCTTGCCATATTGTGGGTCCTACAGAGTGTATTTTTAATTTTCCACGTTTTTCACGGTTTCTTGGCATATTCAGGTTCCTACAGTGTGATTTTCTCATTTCCACGTTTTTCAATTTTCTTTGCATTACTGTGTCCTACAGTATGATTTTCTCATTTTCCACCTTTTTCAGGTTTTCTCGCTATATTTGGGGTCCTTCAGTGTGAGTTTTTAATTTTCTACTTTTTTCAGGTTTTCTGGCCATATTCTGGGTCCTTCAGTGTGAGTTTTTAATTTTACTCGTTTTTCAGGTTTTCTCACCATATTCCAGGTCCTTTGGTGTGAATTATTAATTTTCCACGTTTCCAGGATTTTTAGTCATATTCTGGGTCCTACAGTATGATTTTCTCATTTCCACGTTGTTCAGGTTTTCTTGCCATATTCCAGGTCCGTCAGTGTGAATTTTTAATTTTCCACGTTTTTCAGTATTTCTCGCCATATTCTGCGTAATACAGTGTGAATTTTTAATTTTCCACTTTTTTCATGATTTCTTGCCATATTCTGTGTCCGACAGTGTGAATTTTTAATTTTCACGTTTTTCAGGGTTTCTCGGCATATTCTGGGTCCTGCAGAGTGATTTTCTCATTTTCCATGTTTTTCGAGTTTTTATGTAATTCTGGGTCCTACAGTGTGATTTTCTCATTTTCCACTTATTCAGGTTTTCTCCCCATATTTGGGGTCCTTCTGTGTGAGTTTTTAATTTTCTACTTTTTTCAGGTTTTCTCGCCTTATTCTGGATCCTTCAGTGTGAGTTTTTAATTTTCCTCGTTTTTTCAAGTTTTCTCGCCATATTCAGGGTCCTTCAGTGTGAATTTTTAATTTTCCATGTTTTTCAGGTATTTTCGTCATATTCTGGGTCTTACAGTGTGATTTTCTCATTTCCACCTTTTTCAGGTGTTCTTGCCATATTCCAGGTCCTTCAGTATGAATTTTGAATTTTCTACTTTTTTCATGGTTTCTAGCCATAATCGAGATTTTTCAGTGTTTTTATCGGCATATTCTAGGTATTACAGTATGATTTTCTCATTTTTTGATCCTTTCATGGTTTGTCACCATATTTCAGGTCCTATAATGTGATTTTCTCATTTTTCGACTTTTTCAAGGTTTATCACCATATTCCATGTCCTACAGTGTGATTTTCTCATTTTCCACATTTTTCAGGATTTCTTGCCATATTCCAGTTCTTCAGTGTGAGTTTTTAATTATCCATGTTTTTTAGCGTTTCTCGCCATATTCCAGGTACTACAGTGTGATTTTCTCATCATTTGACTATCCAGGGTTTCTCACCCTATTCCAAGTCCTACAGTGTTCTTTTCTTATTTTCCCTATTTTTCAGGATTTCTCGCCCTATTCCAGGTCCTTCAGTATGAGTTTTTAATTTTCCAAGATTTTCACTGTTTCTTGCAATATTCCAAGTTCTTCAGAGTGAGTTTTTAATTTTCGACATTTTTCATGGTTAATCGCCATATTCTAGGTACTACAGTACGATTTTCTCATTTTTCGACGTTTTCAGGGTTTCTCACCAGATTCCAGGTCCTACAGTGTAATTTTCTAATTTTTCGACTTTTTCAGGGTTTCTCACCATATTCCAGGACCTACAGTGTGATTTTCTCATTATTCGACTATACAGGGTTTCTCACCATATTCCAGGTCCTACTGTGTGATTTTCTCATTTTTAGACTTTTTAGGGGTTTCTACCATATTCTAGGTCCTACTATCTGATTTTCTCATTTTCCATATTTTTCAGGATTTCTTGCCATATTCCAGGCCTTCAATGTGATTTTTAATTATCCACGTTTCTCAGGGTTTCTTGCCATATTCCAGGTCCTTCAGTGTGATTTTCTCATTTTCCACATTTTCAGGATTTCTTGCCATATTCCAGCCCCCTGTTTGAATAATTTATTATCCACGTTTTTCTGGGTTTCTCGCCTTATTCTGGGACATACAGTTTGATTTACTCATTTTTCGACTTTTCCAGGATTTCTCACCATATTCCAGGTCCTACACTGTGATTTTCTCATTTTCCTCTTTTTTCAGGATATCTTGCCATATTGTCCTTTAATGTGATTGTTTAATTACCCACTTTTTTTTTTTCTCTCTCGCCATATTCCTAGTACTTCAGTATGAGACCTTAATTTTCGGCATTTTCAGGGTTATCGATATATTCCAGGTCCTTCAGTGTGAGTTTTTAATTTTCTATGTTTTTCAGGGTTTATTGCAATATTCCAGGTACTACAGTATGATTTTCTCATTTTTCGACTTTTTCAGGGTTTCTCACCATATTCCAGGTCCTACAATGTGATTTTCTCATTATTCGACTATGCAGGGTTTCTCACCATATTCCAGGTACTAGATATGATTTTCTTATTTTCCACTTCTTCAGGGTTTCTCAACATTTTCCAGGTTCTACAGTGCGATTTTCTCATTTTTCGACTTATTCAAGTTTTCTCACCATATTCCAGGTCCTCCAGTGTGATTTTCTCATTTTCCACATTTTTCATGAGATTTTCGCCATATTATAGGTCCTGCAGTTTGAGTTCCTCATTTTCCACGTTTTTCAGGTCTTTTCAGCATATTCCAGGTTCTGCAGTTTGAATTTCTCATTTTACATGTTTTTCATTTTTTCTTGCCATATTCCATATCCTACAGTGTGATTTTCTCATTTTTCATGATTTTCAGGTTTTCTTGCCATATACCACATCCTAGAGTGTGAGTTTTTAATTTTCCAACTTTTTCAGGGTTTCTTGCCATAAACCATGTCCTACAATGTGAGTTTCTCATTTTCCACGTTTTTCAGGTTTTCTCTCCATATTCCTGTTCCTACAATGTTAGTTTTTAATTTTCTACGTTTTTTCAGGGTTTCTTGCCATATTCAAGGTCCTTCAGTGTGAGTTTTTAATTTTCTATGTTTTTCAGGGTTTTTCATGGTTTTCTTCCTATTCCAGATCCTACAGTATGATTTTCTCATTTTTCATGATTTTCAGTTTTCTTCCCATATTCCAGATCCTACAGTGTGAGTTTTTTTTTTTATTTTCCATGTTTTTCAGGGTTTCTTTCCATACTCCAGATCCTATAGTGTGAGTTTCTCATTTTCAACGTTTTTCAGAGTTTTTCGCCATATTATAGGTCCTGCAGTTTGAGTTCCTCATTTTCCATGTTTTTCAGGTTTTCTCTCCATATTCCTGTTCCTACAATGTTAGTTTTAATTTTCCACGTTTTTCAGGGTTTCTTGCCATATTCCAGGTCCTGCAGTTTGAATTTTTTATTTTCCACGTTTTTCAGTGTTTCTTGCCATATTCTAGGTCCTACAGTGAGATTTTATCATTTTTCATGATTTTCAGGTTTTCTCGCCATATCCCAGGTCCTTCAGTGTGAGTTTTTAATTTTCCACGTTTTTCTGTGTTTCTTGCCATATTCCATATCCTACCATTTGAGTTTCTTATTGTTCACATTATTCAGGGGTTCTTGCCATGTTCTAGGTACTGCAGTTTGATTTTCTCATTTTTCATTATTTTTAGGTTTTTTAATTATCTGATTCTTTCAGGTTTTCTCCCCATATTCTAAGTCCTGCTGTGTGATTTTGTCATTTTCCAACTTTTCTGGGTTTCTCGCCATATTCCAAGTCCTGCAGTTTGATTTTGTCATTTTCCACCTCTTTCAGGGTTTCTTGCCACATTCCAGGTCCTCCAGTGTGAGTTTCTCGTTTTCCACGTTTTATAGGGAATCTTGGCATATTCCATGTCCTAGAGTGTGAGTTTTTAATTTTCCACGTTTTTCAGGATTTCTCACAATATTCCAGGTCCTACAGTGTGATTCTCTCATTTTCCACAATTTTAAGGTTTTCTTTCCATATTCCAGTTCTTATAGTTTGAGTTTCTCATTTTTCACATTTTTCAGTTCTTCTCACCATATTCCAGGTCCTAGAGTGTGAGTTTTTAAATTTCCAACTTTTTCAGGGTTTCTTGCCATATTCCATGTCCTACAGTGCGAGTTTTTAATTTCCCACGTTTTTCATGGTTTTCTTCCTATTCCAGATCCTACAGTATGATTTTCTCATTTTTCATGATTTTCAGTTTTCTTCCCATATTCCAGATCCTACAGTGTGAGTTTTTTATTTTCCATTTTTTCAGGGTTTCTTTCCATATTCCAGGTCCTATAGTGGGAGTTTCTCATTTTCAACGTTTTTCAGAGTTTTTCGCCTTATTATAGGTCCTGCAGTTTGAGTTCCTCATTTTCCACGTTTTTCAGGTCTTTTCAGCATATTCCAGGTTCTGCAGTTTGAATTTCTCATTTTACATGTTTTTCATTGTTTCTTGCCATATTCCATATCCTACAGTGTGATTTTCTCATTTTTCATGATTTTCAGGTTTTCTTGCCATATTCCAGATCCTAGAGTGTGAGTTTTTAATTTTCCACGTTTTCCAGGGTTTCTTGCCATAAACCATGTCCTACAATGTGAGTTTCTCATTTTCCACGTTTTTCAGGTTTTCTCTCCATATTCCTGTTCCTACAATGTTAGTTTTTAATTTTCCACGTTTTTCAGGGTTTCTTGCCATATTTCAGGTCCTGCAGTTTGAATTTCTTATTTTCCACGTTTTTCAGTGTTTCTTGCCATATTCTAGTTCCTACAGTGAGATTTTATCATTTTTCATGATTTTCAGGTTCTCGCCATATCGCAGGTCCTTCAGTGTGATTTTTTTTTTTAATTTATTATATGCAAGTACACTGTAGCTGTCTTCAGACACTCCAGAAGAGGGCGCCAGATCTCTTTACGGATGGTTGTGAGCCACCATGTGGTTGCTGAGTTTTGAACTCTGGACCTTTGGAAGAGCAGTCGGATGCTCTTACCCACTGAGCCATCTCACCAGCCCTCAGTGTGAGTTTTTAATTTTCCACGGTTTTCTGTGTTTCTTGCCATATTCCATATCCTACCATTTGAGTTTCTTTTTGTTCACATTATTCAGGGGTTCTTGCCATATTCTAGGTACTGCAGTGTGATTTTCTCATTTTTCATTATTTTTAGGTTTTTTAATTAAACGATTTTTTCAGGTTTTCTCCCCATATTCTAAGTCCTGCAGTGTGATTTTGTCATTTTCCACCTCTTTCTGGGTTTCTTGCCACATTCCAGGTCCTCCAGTGTGAGTTTCTCGTTTTCCACGTTTTATAGGGAATCTTGCCATATTCCAGGTCCTAGAGTGTGAGTTATTAATTTTCCACGTTTTTCAGGATTTCTCACCATATTCCAGGTCCTACAGTGTGATTCTCTCATTTTCCACAATTTTAAGGTTTTCTTTCCATATTCCAGTTCTTATAGTTTGAGTTTCTCATTTTTCACATTTTTCAGTTCTTCTCACCATATTCCAGGTCCTAGAGTGTGAGTTTTTAAATTTCCAACTTTTTCAGGGTTTCTTGCCATATTCCAGATTCTACAGTGTGATTTTCACATTTTCTGTGATTTTTCAGGTTTTCTTGCCATATTCCCAATCCTATAGTATAAGTTTTCAATTTCCCATGTTTGTCAAGGTTTCTCAACGTATTCCAATTCCTATAGTTTGAGTTTCTCATTTTTCGGTGTTTCTAGCCTTATACCAGGTCCTGCAGTGTTATTTTCTCATTTTCCACCTTTTTCTGGGTTTCCTGCCATATTCCAGGTCCTACAGAGTGAGTTTCTTATTTTCCACCTTTTTCAGGTTTTCTCAACATATTCCAGATTCTACTGTGTGAGTTCATAATTTTCCACGTATTTCAGGGTTTCTCAGCATATTCCAGGTCCTACAGTTTGGGTTTCTCATTTTCCAAGTCTTTCTGTGTTTCTCTCCATATTCCAGGTCCTACAGTGTGATTTTCTCATTTTTCATACTTTGCAGGTTATTGGGTGTGAGTTTTTTATTTTCAATTTTTTTCAGGTTTTCCTGCCATATTCCAAGTCCTACAGTTTGATTTTCTCATTTTCCAGGGTTTTGAAGTTTTCTTGTCATATTTTAGGTCCTACACTGTTAGTTTTTTTTTCCACTTTTTAAAAGTTTTCTTACTATATTCCAAGTCCTACAGTGTCATTTGCTCATTTTCCACGTTTTTCAGGGTTTCTCGCCATATTCCATGTCCTACAGGTTTAATTTTTAATTTTCCACATTTTTCAGAGTTTTTCACCATATCCCAGTTCCTACAGTTTTAATTTCCATTTTCCATGTTTTTTAGAGTTTCTCGCCATATTCCAGGACCTACAGTGTGAGTTTTTAATTTTCCACGTATTTCAGGGTTTCTTGCCATATTCCAGTTTCTACAGTTTGATTTTCTCATTGTTCATGATTGTCAGGATTTCTTGCCATATTCCCAGTCCTATAGTGTAAGTTTTCAATTTTCCATGTTTGTCAAGGTTTCTCAACATATTCCAAGTCCTATAGTTTGAGTTTCTCATTTTTCAGTGTTTCTAGCCTTCTACCAGGTCCTGCAATGTTATTTTCTAATTTTCTTTTTTTTTTAAAGATTTATTTATTTATTATATGTAAGTACACTGTAGCTGTCCTCAGAGAAGGGGGAGCCAGATCTCGTTACGGATGGTTGTGAGCCACCATAATTTCTTGCCATGTCCCTGGTCCTACACTGTTATATTTTTATTTTCCACATTCTACAGGTTTTCTCGCCATATTCCAGGTCCTACAGTGTGAGTTTTTAATTTCTACGTTTTTCAAGGTTTCTCTCCATATTCCAGGTCCTACAGTGTGATTTTCTCATTTTCAATGAATTTCCGTTTTCTTGCTATATTCCAGGTCCTACAGCGTAAGTTTTTAATTTTTCACGTTTTTCAGGGTTTCTTGCGATATTCCAGGTACTGCATTATGATTTTCTCATTTTTCCCCTCTTTCTGGGTTTCTAGACACATTCCAGGTCCTACAGTGTGGTTGTCTCATTTTCCAACTTTTTCCGGGTTTCTTCCCATATTCCAGGTCCTACAGCGTGAGTTTCTCATTTTCAACGATTTTTTTCAGTGTTTCTTGCCATATTCCAGGTCCTACAGTGTTTGTTTTTAAATTTCCACGTTTTTCAGGGTTTCTTGCGATATTCCAGGTACTGCATTATGATTTTCTCATTTTTCCCCTCTTTCTGGGTTTCTAGACACATTCCAGGTCCTACAGTGTGAGTTTCTCGTTTTCCACGTTTTATAGGGAATCTTGCCATATTCCAGGTCCTAGAGTGTGAGTTATTAATTTTCCACGTTTTTCAGGATTTCTCACCATATTCCAGGTCCTACAGTGTGATTCTCTCATTTTCCACAATTTTAAGGTTTTCTTTCCATATTCCAGTTCTTATAGTTTGAGTTTCTCATTTTTCACATTTTTCAGTTCTTCTCACCATATTCCAGGTCCTAGAGTGTGAGTTTTTAAATTTCCAACTTTTTCAGGGTTTCTTGCCATATTCCAGATTCTACAGTGTGATTTTCACATTTTCTGTGATTTTTCAGGTTTTCTTGCCATATTCCCAATCCTATAGTATAAGTTTTCAATTTCCCATGTTTGTCAAGGTTTCTCAACGTATTCCAATTCCTATAGTTTGAGTTTCTCATTTTTCGGTGTTTCTAGCCTTATACCAGGTCCTGCAGTGTTATTTTCTCATTTTCCACCTTTTTCTGGGTTTCCTGCCATATTCCAGGTCCTACAGAGTGAGTTTCTTATTTTCCACCTTTTTCAGGTTTTCTCAACATATTCCAGATTCTACTGTGTGAGTTCATAATTTTCCACGTATTTCAGGGTTTCTCAGCATATTCCAGGTCCTACAGTTTGGGTTTCTCATTTTCCAAGTCTTTCTGTGTTTCTCTCCATATTCCAGGTCCTACAGTGTGATTTTCTCATTTTTCATACTTTGCAGGTTATTGGGTGTGAGTTTTTTATTTTCAATTTTTTTCAGGTTTTCCTGCCATATTCCAAGTCCTACAGTTTGATTTTCTCATTTTCCAGGGTTTTGAAGTTTTCTTGTCATATTTTAGGTCCTACACTGTTAGTTTTTTTTTCCACTTTTTAAAAGTTTTCTTACTATATTCCAAGTCCTACAGTGTCATTTGCTCATTTTCCACGTTTTTCAGGGTTTCTCGCCATATTCCATGTCCTACAGGTTTAATTTTTAATTTTCCACATTTTTCAGAGTTTTTCACCATATCCCAGTTCCTACAGTTTTAATTTCCATTTTCCATGTTTTTTAGAGTTTCTCGCCATATTCCAGGACCTACAGTGTGAGTTTTTAATTTTCCACGTATTTCAGGGTTTCTTGCCATATTCCAGTTTCTACAGTTTGATTTTCTCATTGTTCATGATTGTCAGGATTTCTTGCCATATTCCCAGTCCTATAGTGTAAGTTTTCAATTTTCCATGTTTGTCAAGGTTTCTCAACATATTCCAAGTCCTATAGTTTGAGTTTCTCATTTTTCAGTGTTTCTAGCCTTCTACCAGGTCCTGCAATGTTATTTTCTAATTTTCTTTTTTTTTTAAAGATTTATTTATTTATTATATGTAAGTACACTGTAGCTGTCCTCAGAGAAGGGGGAGCCAGATCTCGTTACGGATGGTTGTGAGCCACCATAATTTCTTGCCATGTCCCTGGTCCTACACTGTTATATTTTTATTTTCCACATTCTACAGGTTTTCTCGCCATATTCCAGGTCCTACAGTGTGAGTTTTTAATTTCTACGTTTTTCAAGGTTTCTCTCCATATTCCAGGTCCTACAGTGTGATTTTCTCATTTTCAATGAATTTCCGTTTTCTTGCTATATTCCAGGTCCTACAGCGTAAGTTTTTAATTTTTCACGTTTTTCAGGGTTTCTTGCGATATTCCAGGTACTGCATTATGATTTTCTCATTTTTCCCCTCTTTCTGGGTTTCTAGACACATTCCAGGTCCTACAGTGTGGTTGTCTCATTTTCCAACTTTTTCCGGGTTTCTTCCCATATTCCAGGTCCTACAGCGTGAGTTTCTCATTTTCAACGATTTTTTTCAGTGTTTCTTGCCATATTCCAGGTCCTACAGTGTTTGTTTTTAAATTTCCACGTTTTTCAGGGTTTCTCGTCATATTTCTGTTCCTACCGTTTGAGTTTATCATTTTTCACATTTTTCAGTATTTGTCACTATATACCTGGTCGTAGAGTGTAAGTTTTTAAATTTCCACTGTTTTTCAGGGTTTCTCACAATATTCCAGGTCCTACATTGTGAGTATTTTATTTTTGACGTTTTTCAGGGTTTATCGCCATATTCAAGGTCTACAGTGTGATTTTCTCATATTTGATGATTTTCACTTTTTCTTTCCATATTTCAGTTCCTACAGTGTTATTTTTTATGTTTCACGTTATTAGGTTTTCTCTATCACTGTGCTCAACTGTGGTTTTACAATGCTCCACTGTGATGTCCCACTTCTCTACGCTGTTGTCACCCTGCTCTAATCGTTGTCACAATGCTCCACTTTGGTGTCACAGTATGCCACTGTGGTATCAGATTTCTCATCTCTGGTGTCAAATTGCTCCACTGTGGTGTCACATGCTCCACTGTGTTGTCAGAGTTCTCCACTGTAGTTTCATTGTGGTTCACTGTGGGGAGACAGTGCTGCACTGTGGTATCACAGTGGTCCACTGTTGTGTCACAGTGCTCACTGTGGTTTATCAGTGCTCTACTGTGGTATCATATCACAGTGCTCCACTGTCATGTCACAGTGCTCCACTCTACTGTCACCGTGCTTCTCTGTGTTGTCACAGTGCTCCACTGTGGTGTCACACTGCTACACTATTGTGTCACAGTGTTCCACCTTTCTGACACAGTTCTCCACAGTGATGTAAGTGTGCTCCCCTCACTGTCACACTGCTGCACTCTCGTGTCACAGTGCTCAACTGTCATGTCACAAGGCTCCACTCTGATGCCAGAGTGGTCCACTGTGCTGTCACAGTGCTGCACTGTAGTGTCACAGTGCTCCACTCTCGGGTCACAGTACTCCACTCTGCTGTCACAGTGATCCACAGTGGTGTCACAGTGCTTTACAGTGCTTTACAGTGATGTCAGAGTGTTCCACTCTGATGTTGCACTGCTCTACTCTGTTGTCACACTCCTCCACTGTGGTGTCATTGTGCTCCTCTGTGGTGTCACAGTGCTCCTCTTCATTGTCACAGTGCTCCACGGTGCTGTCACCCTACTCCTCTGTGGTGTCACATTTCTCCATTGTGGTGTCACATTCTCCTCTGTGGTTTCACATGCTCCAGTGTGTTGTCATATAATCTAAATATGCTCCAACACAGAACAAAGAAACCTGCACCAATGTGTTCACTGAACCCTAATTTTTAATAACCATGAGGTGGAAACAACCCAGATGTCCCTCTATGGAAGAATTGTTACAGAAACTGTGGTACATTTACACAATGGAATACTACTCAGATATTAAAAAATGATCGCATCATAAACGTTGTAGGCACATGGATGGAACTAGAAAATATTTTCTTGAGTGAGGTAACCCAAATCCAAAAGGCCTTGCATGGTATGTACTCACCGATAAGTGGATTTTAGCCCAAAAGCTCAGAATACCCATGCGACAACTAAAAGTCAAATGAAGTTTTAAAAGAAGTGAGACCAAAGTGTCGGTTCTTCAAACCTACTTAGAAGAGGTAACAAAATAATCATGGCAGGCGGAGGAAGGGGGTATCAGGGTGGGAGACAGAAAGTGAGGGGAAGAAAGAAGGAAGGACAGGGTCATGTATGGGAAGAGACAGGAGAGAAGTCTAGAGGACCAGGAGAATGAATAGGAATAAGTAGCAGCGGGTTTGGGGAACTAGGAGATGCACTAGAAATTCCCAGATGCCAGGAATTCAAGATGTTCCCAGAACTCAATTGGATAACAACAGCTGAAATACAGGGGAGTGCTATGCTCCCTTCGAGTCAACTGGACAAGCCGAGAGGCTTAAAAGTCACTCATGAGGCAAAGAGTTTCAAAGAAGCTCTCCTCCTGGAGTCTAGCGTTCCCTAACCATACAGTAATTTTTCATTCCCGAGTTTCATTCTCGAGTTAGTCTAGTGTATGGATCCACGTGCTCTCTTTCAATATTTTCCTATCATAAGTGCCTTTTAAGATTGAATTCTGTCATAGCTAAACCAGTGTTCCAACAGTCCTAGTTCGTCCTTAGCAAGACCTTGGGCTTGGATTTCAGTACTGCCCCTGGTATTACACTAAAAGTTAGGTCACTGCCCTTCACAGGAAACTACCATCACCTAGGAAGAAAGAAGTTTCTGACCGTAGGGGAAACCAGAATAGATGCTTAGTATTATAGCTGAGTTACACCTATTTACAGGAATTTACTATGGTTTAGGAAGCAGATCGGGCTGTGGTTTTAGAGTATTGCATTATTCATGAGATGGTTAGCTAGAACTGAACTCCCTAGTTAGAACCATGACTTGGGTGTGAAAGCCCTTGCCCTAGGAGTGAAAAGTTCTCACACCAGGCTTCTAAGACTATAGCTGACCTTAGATAGGGCTAACTTTGTCTCAATTATTTTACTACCCAGTTCCTTCCGATCTTTGTGTTTTCATTCCTCTGTTCTGTGTAAGAATCATTAAGCATCCGGTTACCTCATTTGTACCTTGGGGGTATATCACCCAACTTCTTTATTGTCTTCTGTATAAAAAGTCTGAAGCTCGAATTGTAAAATTACATTCAGATTATACACACGAACTCTCCTGTGTGTGTCTGTTTGTCACTCGCTCATCCACGCTTTGCCCACCTGCGAAGAGAGACTCCGTTCCACGCAGACACAGGGACCCAGAGGGTCTGCGGCAGGGGAGATGGAGCATGAAGGGACTATATCCAGGAGATGGACATGGGACTCATTTGAGGAATGGGGACACCCACCCATTTAAAAAAATACCGAAAATTGTCTCTGTCTAAAGGAAATTTAGGGACAAAAATGGAGCAGAGACTGAAGGAAAGGCCATCCAGAGACTATAGCACTGTATTATAACCACAGACACAAAACCCCAACACTACTGCTGATGCCAAGATGCGCTTACAGACAGGAGCCTTGTATGTCTGTGTATCCTCTGAGAGCCTCTGTCAGCAACTGACTAAGACAGATGGAGAAACTCACAGAAACTATTGGACTGAGTGTGGGGACCCCAATGGAAAAATTAGGGGAAGGGCTGAAGGAGCTGAAGGGGATGGCAACCCCACAGGACGAACAACAGTATCAATTAACCAGACCCCTCAGAGCTCCCAGGGAGTAATCTACCAACTAAAGGAGTATACATGGGCGGGTTTATGACTAGAAATACTTATGTTGCAGAGAACTACCTTGTCTGGCGTCAGTGGGAGTGGTGGCACTTGGTCCTGTTGAGGCTTGATACCCCAGAGAAGGGGGATACTAGAGGGATTAGGTGGGAGTGGCTGGGTAGGGAGGGGGAAAAGTTGGGCCTCAGGGAGGGGAGAGCAGGAGGGGGATAATACTTGAAATATAAACAAGTGAAATGATTAATACATTTTAAAGGGTGGAGGGGTTGAGATCATCCTTGGTTGTGTATTGGATGTGAAGCCTGCCTGGGAAAATGGGAGGAGAAGTGGAGAGGGAAAGAAAGAGCAAGGGGCAGAGAAATCAAGTCCATCTTGAGTTGTGTGCCAAGATGCTGTCTAGAAGACAATCGATTAAGAAAATAGAACAGAGTCTGTTGGCTCCAGCTTAGACTCTATTGCTGCCTTTGACCTCCTCTCCCTTCCTCCTCCAGGTTAATGACTGTGGTTTAAAGCCAGCTGATACTCTAGCCAGAACACAAACACCTGGAGCAGTACTCTTAGGGGTAATTCTTCACAAACCATGCCAATAGCCACTCTGCACTCTTCAGTGCAACAGATGGAAGGAGGATGGGAGTAAGGTGGAGACAGTGGAAGGAAATAGAAAAAGATGGAAGGACAAAGGAAAGAAAGGAGAGTCACTAACAAGACATACGTTATCAACGACACAGTGAGTGACCAGACCATTTCCCAGAATATAGTGAAGTAAAACTAGCTTTACCAAAACAATTATTTGGTGTCAATTTATTGATTTCCTTAGTTGTTTACTAAAGTGTTGCTTGCACTCTGTTTGCAGAGCCCAGCTTCACTTGCTACCTGAACCAGAGAGGCCTAAAGAGCCAGGTGAGGCAGTGGCCCAGTGCCCTTCCCAGCCTGCTGACTGATGCCAGCACTTAAACACTAGCTTGTCCACCCTACCTTATGGTTTTAAAGTATAAAATGAAATTACAAAGACTTGCAGGAGCTGTCTTGGCTTCGGTCCACCTTTGACATCTCTCTTCCACTCTCAGTTGTTTCTGTGTGCTTATTCCAGGAAGGTTCTCCCAACAATCGCTGTTCTTGGACTCAAAGTATCTGGTTTTTTTTTTTCTTTCTTGCAGAGCGCTCCCTAAATCACAGACCAATTTGCTGGAGCCTAAATCATAGTCCAACAGCAGTCTTTTTCCCACCTTGAAAGAATGTTAGAAGTCACAGAACTGGCTCTTATTCTTAAATAGAAATTCAAACCAAAGATCACCCATTAATTAACCGGGTTAATTCACTAAAATTATTATTCTCCCTGGACCCTCCCAGGTCCCCAATCATTATTTCAGTCCACAGTCACTGTCAGACAAGCAACCTCTCTTCTTTTGGCCTTCCTGCTCATCCATCTTCTAGTCTGTTTTCTGCCTCTCTTTCTAGTCGAGGGAAGTAAAAGTCTTTCCCACTGAGAGGAGCTGATCCATCACAGCTTGTTTTATTTAAAAAACAAAAATAAACCCTCTCCCAGGTTTTATCAGCCATGTAGACCATAATAGACTAAATTTGCCTTTGTGAGGTTGTTACTAAAAACATGAAGTGACATGGATATCACTCACTCCTGTATGGGCAGTACTTCGGAGGCTAGGTTAAGGAGATTTCAAAGTCAGCCTGGGAACTAGCCAGGGGCCAGGGTTGTGGGGGCAGTGGACAAAAGAGCTAAATGTATTTAGTTCTTCCCTTATTAATGACCTCTTCTTTCAGCTAACACCTACTTTTGCCTCATCTAAAAGTAGCTAACAGTTACTTTTGCCTATTAGCTAAGAGCATGAATGTGATGCTTAGAGAGAAGTTGGGGCAGCCCCCTACTGAAAAAGGAAAGAGCTCAGCTGATTCTGTAAGGCTGGATAGAAGAAATCAGGGCCTTCTCTGCATCCCACACGTACAGTCGCAGGACTGAATGCCACCTTGGAAGCCTGGCCACCGTTCAGGACCTTGAAGATTTCAATGGGACCCTCAAAGTGTAGACACTAGAGCACCAGAGGTATCAGGGTTAGAATCAAGCCTCCCACCCCAGAGAGATGCCTGAAGCGACTCCTTAGAGGAGTCCCTCTCTTCTTTCATGGTATCTGGCAGTTTACCCAGTGGTGAAAATTCGGCAGAATCTGAGGCTTGTTCGGTTTAGTCCACACTGTGCCTTCCAGTTCACAGAACCCTAGAAGGACTCATTCCTCCTACTCGCATCTATTCATTCTCTGCACAGGAATCCACTTTGTGATTTCAAAACACTGAGCTGGGAGACCCAGGCTCAGTCAGAACTCTACAGGGGCCAGAGGGCTGACTGTGGTTCTTGAAGTATGTTTCCTATCCGAAGTGCAAGGACTTCTTAAATGTAAAAATCCTTTGCCTTTTTATGGAGATTATGGAAAAAAGGGAAGTTCCAAGGCAGATTCGCAAAGCTGAGACCCTAGCCAGGTTTGGCAGCACCTCTCCTTTCTTAGATCTGCGCACCAGGGGACCTGAAAATGCTAGTCCAGCAAATCTGAAGAGGTCACAGGCTCTTGACTACTTTTTGGGTCCTGTGGGTTGGACCCAAGCAAACTAGTGATGATTAAAGGCCAGTGATCTGGAACCAGATTTGCACTTAAGGGCTACTGGCAAATTTCAAAGCGGTTTTTATTTGCCAGCCACATGTCTTGCAGCTAGTCTCACAATCCTGTTTTAGCTATTTGTGTTTCTTCTCATGTAGCTCAGGGTATGTCAAATACACTAAAGACCTGACTAGAAGCTGGTGCATCTAGAGGCCTGCTCCAGTTCTCCCTGATTTGCCAGAGCAGCTGGATTGGTTTTTTTAATTCCAACATTTTCCAATATTTGTATCCTTCAGGCTAATTTGAATAATGCAAACAATTCTTGGTGGACATTTTGAGTTATGAGCTGATGCTGTAGCTCATCTAATTGCTTGCCTAAGCCTGGGTTCCATCCTGAACACCAGATTAATACACATGCCTATCTTTCCAGCACACAAGAAGTGAAGGCATGAAGATTAGAAATGCAGCTATCCTTGACTTTGTCAGGAGCAGCCTAAGGTAAAGGAACAAGACTCTGCCTCAAGCAGAAAACAAGGTCCAAAGAAACCAACCAACAATACCACTTTGGGTACTTACGAATTTCCATTTTCATTTGTTTATTCATACCTTCTAAGGAGCCAAGGTTGACTTTTAATCCTCAGGGTTTGATTGGCAAAAGAAGAGGAATGGTCCAAGATTTGAACCTAGGAAGATCCTCTCAGACCCTAAGCGAGAATCCTCTAGGGGTAGGACCAACAACCCTTAAAGAGTAGCTCCAGCTATTCTTTCTAAGAGTGATATCTTGGAATCCTCTGGTTGAATTCAGTACACACCGAAAGAATTGAGTTTCAGATCTACCTGAAAAGGGTAATCCAAGACTACCCAGTGCCCCAATTGCTCGAGAATGTCAAAACTAGTGTAGAGTCTGTAACACTTGCACCCACTGCAATTTAGTACACCCAGTGCTGCTTCAAGCAGAGCAAAAATCCCACCAAATTCTCCCTACTTCCCGTTCTAATGTCAGAGATACAGAAAGCAGAACCCCAATCATGGGGCCCTCTTGGGAAGTGCCAGCATTGTCTCCAATCGAGACCCAACTAAAATAACATCTCGTCCAACTTTGGGCTCAAACCAACGACCCTGAGATTAATAATCTCGTGCTCTAATGACTGTGCTAGATGGGGAACTGTTCTTTAGCTGAGAAGTTTACTAATTGTGACTACCACTGGGTAAGCATCCCCAGAGCAAATCCTTGGTGAGCACCTGCTCCGTTGGCATATCATAGAAATACAATGCAGACAGGCAAAGCCATGGCTGGCACTGGAGTAGCATGGTTAAACCTGTTTCCATCGCTGTAGCAGGTCTTTGCGCATCTGATCAGTATTTGCTTACTAAACTGTATATTGGCCTCAACAGATGTCTGTGTTGTCCTCTGTTTCCACCAAATTGAACGTAAACTAAATGTAAGAAATGTCTCCTGTGAGTCTGGCACCCTGATTTTGTTGTTAACAGACATAGCGTATCAAGTCTGAGCATAGGTGGCACAGGATCTGGGAGCTGACTTAGGGTGGCCATAGGGGCTAACAGGTCAGTCAAGGGAATCCAACTAGAGCTCAAATGACTAACCTAGATGTCAGTAGGGTTAAGTTGGGGATCCTAGTGAGGGTCAAACCAATCCAGGGGTACGGATCTGAGCCAAAGGAGGCTCAGGCAATGTCCTATCCACACCCACCCCTAGGTCCTTTTCTGTCAGAGTGCCAGGAATCTGGTTCTTACCTATGCCTCTGGAATGGGACCTATCACACTGCACACAGAATACCAGATGCTTCCATTGAAGCATCAAGAACACAAAGAAATGGCTGTCAGTCTTCAGGTGTATAATATCCTCTAGTCCTATTTCCAAATTAAGTGCTTGGCTGAGCTGCCTCATTATGTAATTGCAAACCTTCCTAATAGTGGAAGGAAGAGGCACAAAAGAACCAGCATAGGAAGGAAACAATCATCACCTCCTTTTTTACTTTTTTCAGGTTTTCTCAACTATTTTGGGTCCTTCAGTGTGAGTTTTTAATTTTCCTCGTTTTTCAGGTTTTCTCGCCATATTCAGGGTCTTTCAGTGTGAATTTTTAATTTTTCACGTTTTTCATGTTTTTTCGTCATATTCTGGGTCTTACAGTGTGATTTTCTCATTTCCACCTTTTTTCAGGTTTTCTTGCTGTATTCCAGGTCCTTCAGTGTAAATTTTTAATTTTCCACGTTTTTCAGTATTTCTCGCCATATTCTGGGTAATACAGTGTGAATTTTTAATTTTCCCCTTTTTTCATGGTTTCTCTCCATAATCTGGGTCCGAAAGTGTCAATTTTTAATTTTCACCTTTTCAGGGTTTCTCTGCATATTCTGGGTCCTGCAGTGTGATTTTCTCATTTTCCAGGTTATTCAAGTTTTTTCGTAATTCTGGGTCCTACAGTGTGATTTTCTCATTTTCCACCATTTTCAGGTTTTCTCACCATATATGGGGTCTTTCAGTGTGAGTTTTTAATTTTCTACTTTTTTCATGTTTTCTCGCCATATTCGGGGGTCCTTCAGTGTGAATTTTTAATTTTCTACTTTTTTCAGTTTTTCTCATCTATTCTGTGTCCTTCAGTGTTAGTTTTTAATTTTCCTCATTTTTCAGGTTTTCTTGCCATATTCTGGGTCCTTCAGTGTTAATTTTTTTTATTCCACCTTTTTCAGGTTTTTTGGTCATATTCTTGGTCCTACAGTGTAATTTCATCATTTCCAAGTTTTTCAGGTTTTCTTGCCGTATTCCAGGTCCTTCAGTGTGAATTTTTAATTTTTCACGTTTTTCAGAATTTCTTGACGTATTCTGGGTAATACAGTGTGAATTTTTAATTTTCCACTTTTTTCCTGTTTTCTTGCCATATTCTGGGACCGACAGTGTGAATTTTTAATTTTCACCTTTTTCAGAGTTTCTCGGCATATTCTGGTTCCTGCAGTGTGATTTTCTCATTTTACACATTTTTCAAATTTTTTGGTAATTCCTGGTCCTACAGTGTCATTTTCTCATTTTCCACCTTTTTCAGGTTTTCTTGCCATATTTGGGGTCATTCAGTGTGAGTTTTTACTTTTCTAATTATTCAGGGTTTCTCGACATATTCTGGGTCCTACAGAGTCTATTTTTAATTTTCCAAGTTTTTCAGGGTTTCTCGGCATATTCTTGGTCCTACAGTGTGATTTTCTCATTTTCCACTTTTTCAATTTTTTTCGCATTACTGTGTTCTACAGTATGATTTTCTCATTTTCCACCTTTTTTAGGTTTTCTCCATATATTTGGGGTCCTTCAGTGTAAGTTTTTTATTTTCTACTTTTTTCAGGGTTTCTCGCCATATTCTGGGTCCTCCAGCGTGTATTTTTAATTTTCTACTCTTTTCAGGTTTTCTCGCCATATTCTGGGTCCTTCAGTGTGAGTTTTTAATTTTACTTGTTTTTCCGGTTTTCTCGCCATATTCCAGGTCCTTCAGTGTGAATTTTTAATTTTCCACGTTTTTCAGTATGTCTCGCCATATTCTGAGTAATACAGTGTGAATTTTTAATTTTCCACTTTTCATGGATTCCCGCCATATTCTGTGTCCTAAAGTGTGAATTTTTAATTTTCACGTTTTTCAGGGTTTCTAGGCATATTCTGGGTCCTGCAGTGTGATTTTCTCATTTTCCACGTTTTTCAAGTTTTTACGTAATTCTGGGTCCTTCAGTGAGTTTATAATTTTCCTCGTTTTTCAGGATTTCTCGCCATATTTGGGGTCCTTCAGTGTGAATTTTTAATTTTCCACGATTTTCAGGTTTTTTGCTCATATTCTGGGTCTTACAGAATGATTTTGTCATTTTCACGTTTTTCAGGGTTTCATGGCGTATTCCAGGTCCTTCATTGTGAATTTTGAATTTTACACGTTTTTCAGTATTTCTTGCCATATTCTGGGTAATAGAGTGTGAATTTTTAATTTTCCACTTTTTTCAGGGTTTCTTGCAATAATCTGGGTCCGACAGTGTGAATTTTTAGTTTTCACCTTTTCAGGGTTTCTTGGCATATTCTGGGTCCTGCAGTGTGATTTTCTCATTTTCCTCGTTTTTCAAGTTTTTATGTAATTCTGCGTCCTACAGTATGATTTTCTCATTTTCCGCTTTTTCAGGTTTTCTCGCCATATTTGGGGTCCTTCTGTGTGAGTTTTTAATTTTCTATTTTTTTAAAGGATTAATCGCCATATTTGGGGTCCTTCAGGGTGAATATTTAATTTTTACTTTTTTCAGTTTTTCTCACCTATTCGTGGTCCTTCAATGTGAGTTTTTAATTTCCCTCGTTTTTCAAGTTTTCTCGCCATATTCGGGGTGTTTCAGTGTGAAAATTTAATTTTCCACGTTTTTCAAGTTTTTTTGTCATATTCTGTGTCCTACAGTGTGATTTTCTAATTATCCACCTTTTTCAGGTTTTCTTTTTTTTTTTTGATTTTTAATATTTTTATTACATATTTTCCTCAATTACATTTCCAATGCTATCCCAAAAGTCCCCCATAGCGCCCCCGACTTCCCTACCAACCCACTCCCATTCTTTTGTCCCTGGCATTCCCCTATTCTGGGGCATATAAAGTTTGCAAGTCCAATGGGCCTCTCCTTCCACCCATGGCCAACCAGGCCATCCTTCGATACATATGCAGCTAGAGACAAGAGCTCCGGGGTTCTGGTTAGTACATCATGTTGTTCCAACAATAGGGTTGCAGATCCCTTTAGCTCCTTGTGTACTTTCTCTAGCTTCTCCATTGGGAGCCCTGTGATACATCCAATAGCTGACTGTGAACATCCACTCCTGTGTTTGCTAGGCCCCGGCATCGTCTCACAAGAGACAGCTATATTTGGGTCCTTTCAGCAAAATCTTGCTAGTGTATGCAATGGTGTCAGCGTTTAGAAGCTGATTATGGGACGGATCCCTGGATACAGCAGTCTCTAAATGGTCCATCCTTTCATCACAGCTACGAACTTTGTCTCTGTAACTCCTTCCCTGGGTATTTTGTTCCCAATTCTAAGAAGGTGCACAGTGTCCACACTTTGGTCTTCATTCTTCTTGAGTTTCATGCGTTTATCAAATTGTATCTTATATCTTGGGTATCCTAAGATTTGGGCTAATATCCACTTATCAATGAATACATATTTTGTGAGTTCTTTTGTGATTGTGTTACTTCACTCAAGATGATGCCCTCCAGGTCCATCCATTTGGCTAGGAATTTCATAAATTCATTCTTTTTAATAGCTGAGTAGTACTCCATTGTGTAAATGTACCATAATTTCTGTATCCATTCCTCTGTTGAGGGACATCTGGGTTCTTTCCAGCTTCTGGCTATTATAAATAGGGCTGCTATGAACATAGTGGAGCATGTGTCCTTTTTACCGGTTGGGACATCTTCTGGATATATGCCCAGGAGAGGTATTGCTGGATCCTCCGGTAGTACTATGTCCAATTTTCTGAGGAACCACCAGACTGATTTCCAGAGTGGTTGTACAAGCTTGCAATCCCACCAACAATGGAGGAGTTTTCCTCTTTCTCCACATCCTCGCCAGCATCTGCTGTCACCTGAATTTTTGATCTTAGCCATTCTGACTGGTGTGAGGTGGAATCTCAGGGTTGTTTTGAGTTGCATTTCCCTGATGATTAAGGATGTTGAACACTTTTTCAGGTGCTTCTCTGCCATTCGGTATTCCTCAGGTGAGAATTCTTTGTTCAGTTCTGAGCCCCATTTTTTAATGGGGTTATTTGACTTTCTGGAGTCCACCTTCTTGAGTTCTTTATATATATTGGATATTAGTCCCTTATCTGATTTAGGATAGGTGAAGATCCTTTCCCAATCTGTTGGTGTTTTTTTTGTCTTATTGATGGTGTCTTTAGCCTTGCAGAAGCTTTGTAGTTTCATGAGGTCCCACTTGTCAATTCTCGATCTTACAGCACAAGCCATTACTGTTCTATTCAGGAATTTTTCCCCTGTGCCCATATCTTCAAGGCTTTTCCCCAATTTCTCCTCTATAAGTTTCAGTGTCTCTGGTTTTATGTGAAGTTCCTTGATCCACTTAGATTTGACCTTAGTACAAGGAGATAGGAATGGATCGATTCGCATTCTTCTACATGTTAACAACCAGTTGTGCCAGCACCATTTGTTGAAAATGCTGTCTTTCTTCCACTGGATGTTTTTAGCTCCCTTGTCGAAGATCAAGTGACCATAGGTGTGTGGGTTCATTTCTGGGTCTTCAATTCTATTCCATTGGTCTATTTGTCTGTCACTATACCAGTACCATGCAGTTTTTATCACAATTGCTCTGTAGTAGAGCTTTAGGTCCGGCATGGTGATTCCACCAGAGGTTCTTTTATCCTTGAGAAGAGTTTTTGCTATCCTAGGTTTTTTGTTATTCCAGATGAATTTGCAGATTGCACTTTCTAATTCGTTGAAGAATTGATTTGGAATTTTGATGGGGATTGCATTGAATCTGTAGATTGCTTTTGGCAAGATAGCCATTTTTACAATGTTGATCCTGCCAATCCATGAGCATGGGAGATCTTTCCATCTTCTGAGATCTTCTATAATTTCTTTCTTCAGAGACTTGAAATTTTTATTATACAGATCTTTCACTTCCTTAGTTAGAGTCACGCCAAGATATTTTATATTATTTGTGACTATTGAGAAGGGTGTTGTTTCCCTAATTTCTTTCTCAGCCTGTTTATTCTTTGTGTAGAGAAAGGCCATTGATTTGTTTGAGTTAATTTTATATCCAGCTACTTCACCGAAGCTGTTTATCAGGCTTAGGAGTTCTCTGGTGGAATTTTTAGGGTCACTTATATATACTATCATATCATCTGCAAAAAGTGATATTTTGACTTCATCTTTTCCAATTTGTATCCCTTTGATCTCCTTTTGTTGTCGAATTGCTCTGGCTAGGACTTCAAGTACAATGTTGAATAGGTATGGAGAAAGTGGACAGCCTTGTCTAGTCCCTGATTTTAGAGGGATTGCTTCAAGCTTCTCACCATTTACTTTGATGTTGGCTACTGGTTTGCTGTAGATTGCTTTTATCATGTTTAGGTATGGGCCTTGAATTCCTGATATTTCCAAGACTTTTATCATGAATGGGTGTTGGATCTTGTCAAATGCTTTTTCCTCATCTAAGGAGATGACCATGTGGTTTTTGTCTTTGAGTTTGATTATATACTGGATTACGTTGATGGATTTCCGTATATTGAACCATCCCTGCATCCCTGGGATGAAACCTACTTGGTCAGGATGGATGATTGTTTTGATGTGTTCTTGGATTCGGTTAGCAAGAACTTTATTGAGGATTTTTGCATCAATATTCATAAGGGATATTGGTCTGAAGTTTTCTATCTTTGTTGGGTCTTTTTGTGGTTTAGGTATCAGAGTAATTGTGGCTTCATAGAATGAGTTGGGTAGAGTACCTTCTGTTTCTATTTTGTGGAATAGTTTGTGAAGAACTGGGATTAGATCTTCTTTGAAGGTCTGATAGAACTCTGCACTAAACCCATCTGGTCCTGGGCTTTTTTTAGTTGGGAGACTATTAATGTCTGCTTCTATTTCTTTGGGGGATATAGGGCTGTTTAGATCATTAACCTGATCTTGATTCAACTTTGGTACCTGGTATCTGTCTAGGAACTTCTCCATTTCATCCAGGTTCTCCAGTTTTGTTGAGTATAGCCTTTGGTAGAAGGATCTGATGGTGTTTTGGATGTCTTCAGGATCTGTTGTTATGTCTCCTTTTTCATTTCTGATTTTGTTAATTAGGATGCTTTCCCTGTGCCCTCTAGTGAGTCTGGCTAAGGGTTTATCTATCTTGTTGATTTTCTCAAAGAACCAGCTCCTTGATTGGTTGATTCTTTGAATAGTTTTTCTTGTTTCCACTTGGTTGATTTCACCCCTGAGTTTGATTATTTCCTGCCGTCTACTCCTCTTGGGTAAATTTGCTTCCTTTTGTTCTAGTGCTTTTAGGTGTGTTGTCAAGCTGCTAATGTGTGCTCTCTCTAGTTTCCTTTTGGAGGCACTCAGAGCTATGAGTTTTCCTCTTAGAAATGCTTTCATTGCGTCCCATAAGTTTGGGTATGTTGTGGCTTCATTTTCATTGAACTCTAAAAAGTCCTTAATTTCTTTCTTTATTCCTTCCTTGACCAAGGTATCATTGAGAAGAGTGTTGTTCAGTTTCCACGTGAAGGTTGGCTTTCTATTATTTATTTTGTTATTGAAGATCAGCCTTAGTCCATGGTGATCTGATAGGATGCATGGGACAATTTCAATATTTTTGTATCTGTTGAGGCTTGCTTTGTGACCAATTATGTGGTCAATTTTGGAGAAGGTACCATGAGGTGCTGAGAAGAAGGTATATCCTTTTGTTTTAGGATAGAATGTTCTGTAGATATCTGCCAGATCCATTTGATTCATAATTTCTCTTAGTTTCTCTGTGTCCCTGTTTAGTTTCTGTTTCCATGATCTGTCCATTGGTGAAAGTGGTGTGTTGAAGTCTCCCACTATTATTGTATGAGGTGCAATGTGTGCTTTGAGATTTACTAAAGTTTCTTTAATGAATGTGGCTGCCTTTGTATTTGGAGCATAGATATTCAGGATTGATAGTTCCTCTTGGAGGATTTTACCTTTGATGAGTATGAAGTGTCCCTCCCTGTCTTTTTTAATGACTTTGGGTTGGAAGTCAATCTTATCAGATATTAGAATGGCTACTCCAGCTTGTTTCTTCATGCCATTTGCTTGGAAAATTGTTTTCCAGCCTTTCATTCTGAGGTAGTGTCTATCCTTTTCTCTGAGATGAGTTTCCTGTAAGCAGCAAAATGTTGGGTCTTGTTTGTGTAGCCAGTTTGTTAGTCTATGTCTTTTTATCGGGGAGTTGAGTCCATTGATATTAAGAGATATTAAGGAAAAGTAATTGTTGTTTCCTGTTATTTTTGTTGTTAAAGTTGGCATTTTGTTCTTGTGGCTGTCTTCTTTTAGGTTTGTTGAGGGATTACCTTCTTGTTGTTTCTAGGGCGTGGTTCCTGTCCTTGTATTGGTTTTTTTCTGTTATTATCCTTTGAAGGGCTGGATTCGTGGTGAGATAATGTGTGAATTTGGTTTTGTCGTGGAATACTTTGGTTTCTCCATCTATGTTAATTGAGAGTTTGGCTGGGTATAGTAGCCTGGGCTGGAATTTGTGTTCTTTTAGTGTCTGTATAACATCTGTCCAGGATCTTCTGGCTTTCATAGTCTCTGGTGAAAAATCTGGTGTAATTCTGATAGGCTTGCCTTTATATGTTACTTGGCCTTTTTCTCTTACTGCTTTTAGTATTCTATCTTTATTTAGAGCATTTGTTGTTCTGATTATAATGTGTCGGGAGGTATTTCTTTTCTGGTCCAGTCTATTTGGAGTTCTGTAGGCTTCTTGTATGTTCATGGGCATCTCTTTCTTTAGATTTGGGAAGTTTTCTTCTATAATTTTGTTGAAGATGTTTGCTGGTCCTTTGAGTTGAAAATCTTCATTCTCATCCACTCCTATTATCCGTAGGTTTGGTCTTCTCATTGCGTCCTGTATTTCTTGGATGTTTTGAGTTAGGATCTTTTTGCATTTTACATTTTCCTTGATTGTTGTGCCGATGTTCTCTATGGAATCTTCTGCACCTGAGATTCTCTCTTCCATCTCTTGTATTCTGTTGCTGATGCTCGTATCTATGGTTCCAGATTTCTTTCCTAGGGTTTCTATCTCCAGTGTTGCCTCATTTTGGGTTTTCTTTATTGTGTCTACTTCCCTTTTTAGGTCTAGTATGGTTTTGTTCATTTCCATCATCTGTTTGGATGTGTTTTCCTGTTTTTCTGTAAGGACTTCTACCTGTTTGATTATGTTATCCTGTTTTTCTTTAAGGATTTGTAACTCTTTAGCAGTGTTCTCCTGTAATTCTTTAAGGGATTTTTGTGCTTCCTCTTTATTGTCTTCTGCCTGTTTAGCAGTGTTCTCCTGTATTTCTTTAAGTGTGTTATTAAAGTCCTTCTTGAAGTCCTCTATCATCATCAGGAGATATGCTTTTAAATCCGTGTCTAGCTTTTCCGGTGTGTTGGGGTGCCCTGGACTGGGCGAAGTGGGGGTGCTGGGTTCTGATGATGGTGAGTGGTCTTGGTTTCTGTTAGTAAGATTATTACGTTTACCTTTCGCCATCTGGTAATCTCTGGGGTTAGTTGTTATCGTTGTCACTGTTTAAAGATTGGAGCAGAAGCTGTGTTCCACTCACCAGCAGTCTCTAAATCCTGTGGCAGGGGTCGTGGGTAGCTGACGGTACCCCGGTGCTGGTCCAGCCGGAAGAGGCCTGTGGTCCTACTCAGGCCGGTTTTCTGCTTCCCTAACTAATGCAGTCTCTGGTCCCGCGTGCAATTGGATCCTGTGGCGGGTGTTGTGGGTAGCTGGTGAGTGTCAGCCGACCCTGCGCCCCAGCTGCTCCGGTGCTTTTCTGACCGGAAGAGGGTTGTGGCCCTATGTAGGCCGGATTTCTCTCTCCCCAACCAGAGCAGTCTCAGGTCCCGCGTGATTGGACTGGAGCAGAAGCTGTGTTCCACTCACCAGCAGTCCCAAAATCCTGCGGCGGGGGTCGTGGGTAGCTGGCGGGTGTCAGGCAACCCTGCTCTTCCGCTACCCCGGCGCTGATCCGGCCGGATGAGGCCTGTGGCCCTACTCAGGCCGGTTTCTACTTCCCTAACTAATGCAGTCTCAGGTCCCGCGCAATTGGATTGGAGCAGAAGCTGTGCTCCACTCACCAGAAGTCTTAAGATCCAGTGGCGGGTGTTGTGGGTAGCTCTTTTTCAGGTTTTCTCACCATATTTGGGGTCCTTCACTGTGAGTTTTTAATTTTCTATTTTTTCAGGGTTTGTCGCAATATTCTGGGTCTTACAGCGTGTATTTTTAATTTTCTACTTTTTTCAGGGTTTCTCGCCATATTCTGTGTCCTACAGCGTGTATTTTTAATTTTCTACTTTTTTCAGGGTGTCTCACCATATTCTGGATCCTTCATTGTGAGTTTTAAATTTTACTTGTTTTTCAGGTTTTCTTGCGGTATTCCAGGTCCTTCAGTGTGAATTTTGAATTTTCCGCATTTTTCAGTATTTCTTGCCATATTCTGGGTAATACAGTGTGAGTTTTTATTTTTCTACTTTTTAAAGGGTTTCTCTCCATGTTCGGGGTCCTACAGTGTAATTTTCTCATTTTCGACGTTTTTCAAGTTTTTTGCAATTCTGTTTCCTTCAGTGTGAGTTTTTAATTTTCCTCGTTTTTCAGGTTTTCTCACCAAATTCCGGGTCCTTCAGTGTGACTTTTTATTTTTCCTCCTTTTTCAGGGTTTCTTGGCATATTCTGGGTCATACAGTATGATTTCCTCATTTTCCACGTTTTTCAAGTTTTTTGGTAATTCTGAGTCCTACTGTGTGATTTTCTCATTTCCACGTTTTTCAGGTTTTCTTGCCATATTCCAGGTCCTTCAGTGTGAATTTTTAATTTTCCACGTTTTTCAGTATTTCTTGCCATATTCTGGGTAATAGAGTGTGAGTTTTTATTTTTCTACTTTTTAAAGGGTTTCTCCCCATATTCGGGGTACTACAGTGTAATTTTCTCATTTTCGACGTTTTTCAAGTTTTTTCGCAATTCTGTTTCCTTCAGTGTGAGTTTTTAATTTTCCTCGTTTTTCAGGTTTTCTCTCCATATTCCGGGTCCTTCAGTGTGAATTTTTCATTTTCCACGTTTTTCAGGTTTTTTCGTCATATTCTGGGTCTTACAGTGTGATTTTCTCATTTCCACGTTTTTCAGGTTTTCTTGCCATATTCCAGGTCCCTCTGTGTGAATTTTTAATTTTCCACGTTTTTCACTATTTCTCGCCATATTCTGGGTAATACAGTGTGAATTTTTAATTGTCCTCTTTTTAATGGTTTCTCCAGATAATCTGGGTCCGACAGTATGAATTTTTATTTTTCAAGTTTTTCAGGGTTTCTCGGCATATTCTGCATTTTGCCGGGTGATTTTCTCAATTTCGACGTTTTTCAATTTTTTTCGCAATTCTGGGTCCTACAGTGTGATTTTCTTATTTTCCACCTTTTTCAGGTTTTCTCTCCATATTCAGGGTTCTTCAGTGTGAGTTTGTAATTTTCTACTTTTTTCAGGGTTTATCGCCATATTCTGGGTCCTACATTGGGATTTTGTCATTTTCCACTTTTTTCAAGTTTTTTCCCAATTCTGGGTACTACAGTGTGATTTTCTCATTTTCCACCTTTTTCAGGTTTTCCGGCCATATTTGGGTCCTTGAGTGTGAGTTTTTAATTTTCTACTTTTCAGGGTTTCTCGCCATATTCTGGGTCCTACAGAGTGTATTTTTAATTTTCCACGTGTCTCAGGGTTTCTAGCCATATTCTGGGCCCTACACTGTGATTTTCTCATTTTCGACGTTTTTCAAGTTTTTTCGTAATTCTGGGTCCTACAGTGTGATTTTCTTATTTTCCACCTTTTTCAGGTTTTCTCTCCATATTTGGGGTCCTTCAGTGTGAGTTTGTAATTTTCTACTTTTTTCAGGGTTTCTTGCCATATTCTGGGTCCTCCAGAGTGTATTTTTAATTTTCCACGTTTTTCAGGGTTTCTCGGCATATTCTGGGTCCTACATTGTGATTTTGTCATTTTCCACTTTTTTCAAGTTTTTTCCAATTCTGGGTCCTAGAGTGTGATTTTCTCATTTTCCACCTTTTTCAGGTTTTCTGGCCATATTCGGGGTCCTTCAGTGTGAGTTTTTAATTTTCTACTTTTCAGGGTTTCTCGCCATATTCTGGGTCCTACAGAGTGTATTTTTAATTTTCCAAGTTTCTCAGGGTTTCTGGCCATATGCTGGGTCCTACACTGTGATTTTCTCATTTTCGACGTTTTTCAATTTTTTTAACACTTCTGGGTCCTACAGTGTGATTATTTTCATTTTCCACCGTTGCAGGTTTTCTTGCCATATTCGAAGACCTTCAGTGTGAATTTTTAATTTTCTACTTTTTACAGGTTTTCTCGCCATATTCTGGGTCCTTCAGTGTGAATTTTTAATTTTCCTCGTTTTTCAGGTTTTCTTGCCATATTCCAGGTCCTTCAATTTGAATTTTTAATTTTCCTCATTTTTCAGGTTTTTTTGACATCTTCTGGGTCCTACACTGTGATTTCTCATACCACGTTTTTCAGGTTTTCTTGCCATATTCCAAGTCCTTCAGTGTGAATGTTTACTTTTCCACATTTTTCAGTATTTCTCGCCCTATTCTGGGTAATACAGTGTGAATTTTTAATTTTCCACTTTTTTCATGGTTTCTTGCCATATTGTGGGTCCGACAGTGTAAATTTTTAATGTGAACGTTATTCAGGGTTTCTCCGCATATTCTGGATCTTGCAGTGTCATTTTCTCATTTTCGACGTTTTTCAATTTTTTTCGTAATTCTGGGTCCTACACTGTGTTTTATCATTTTCCACCTTTTTCATGTTTTTCGCCGTATTCGGGGTCCTTCAATGTGAGTTTTTAATTTTCTACTTTGTTCAGGGTTTCTCACCATATTCTGGGTCCCACAGTGTGATTTTCACTTTTTCCAACTTTTTCAGGTTTTCTAGGCATATTCTGGGTCTTTAGTGAGAGTTTTTAATTTTTTACTTTTTTCAGGGTTTCTCGCCCTATTCTGTGCCCTACAGTGTGAATTTTTAATTTTCCACGGTTTTCAGGGTTTTTCGCCATATTCTGGTTCCTATAGTGTGAATTTTTAATTTTTTCACGTTTTCAAGTAATTTTTGTTTTATTCCGGGTCCTACTGTGTGATTTTCTCATTTTCCACCTTTTTCAGTTTTTCTCGGCATATTCGGGGTCCTTCAGTGTGAGTTTTTAATTTTCTACTTTTTTCAGGTTTTCTCGCCATATTCTGGATACTACAGCCTGTATTTTTCATTTTCCACGTTTTTCAGGGTTTATCGGCCTATTAAGTGTCCTACAGTGTGAATTTTTAATTTTCCACGTTTTTAAGTTTTTTTCCTCATAATCTGGGTCCTACAGTGTGAATATTTAATTTTCCATGTTTTTCAGTTTTTCTCGCCATATTCTGTGTCCGACAGTTTGAATTTTTAATTTTCACGTTTTTCAGGGTTTCTCTGCATATTCGGGGTCCTACAGTGTTGTTTTCTCATTTTCTATTTTTTCAGGGTTTTTCGCCATATTCTGTGTCCTACACCGTGTACTTGTGTATTTTTAATTTTCCACGTTTATCAGGGTTTCTAGGCATATTATGGTTCCTACAGTGTGATTTTCTCATTTTCCCCGTTTTTCAATTTTTTTCGCAATTCTGGGTCCTACAGTGTGAATTTCTCATTTTCCACCTTTTTCAGGGTTTCTTGCCATATTCCAGGTCTTTCGATGAGAGTTTTTAATTTCCCAATTTTTTAAGGTTTTCTCGCCATATTCCAGGTCCTACAGTGTGAGTTTTTTATTTTCCAGGATTTTTCATTATATTCCATTTCCTTCAGTGTGAATTTTTAATTTTCCACGTTTTTCAGGGTTTCCCAACATATTTTGGGTCCTACAGATGAATTTTTAATTTTCCACGTTTTTCAGGGTTTCTTGCCATATTCCAGGTCTTTCTGAGTGAGTTGTTAATTTTCCCCATTTTTCAAGTTTATTCGGAATTCTGGGCCTACAGTGTGATTATTCTCATTTTCCACCTTTTTCATGTTTTCTTGCCATATTCAGGTTCCTTCAGTGTGAGTTTTTAATTTTCTACTTTTTTCAGGGTTTCTTGCCATATTCTAGGTCCTTCAGTGCTTGTTTTTACTTTTCCAATTTTTTCAGGTTTTCTCGCCATATTCCAGATCCTTGAGTGTGAGTTGTTAATTTCCATGTTTTTCAGGTTTTCTCACCATATTCGGGTTCCTTCACTGTGAGATTTTAATTTTCTACTTTTTTCAGGGTTTCTCGCAATATTCTGGTTCCTACAGCGTGTATTTTTAATTTTCCACGTTTCTCAGGGTTTCTTGGCATATTCTGTGTCCTACAGTGTCAATTTTTAATTTTAAAAGTTTTTACGTTGTTTTTTCGTCATATTCTGGGTTCTACAGTGTGAATTTTTAATTTTCCACGTTTTTCAAGGTTTCTTGTCATATTCTGGTCCTACAGTGTGAATTTTTAATTTTCCACTTTTCTCAGGTTTAATTTTCTACGTTTTTCAGGGTTTCTTGGCATATACTGTGTCCTACAGTGTGATTTTCTCATTTTCTACCTTTTTCAGGTTTTCTCGCCATATTCGAGGTCCTTCAGTGTGAATTTTTAGTTTTCTACTTTCTTCAGGGTTTCTCACCATATTCTGAGTCCTACAGTGTAAATATTAAATTTTCCACGTTTTTAAGGGTTTCTCGAAATATTCTGGGTCCTACAATGTGATTTTCTCATTTTCCACCTTTCTCAGGTTTTCTCCCTATATTCTGGGTCCTACAGCGTGTATTTTTAATTTTCCACGTTTTTCAGGGTCTCGGCATATTCTGAGTCCTACAGTGTGATTTACTCATTTTCCAACTTTTTCAGGTTTTCTCGGCATATTCTGAGTTCTACAGTGTGAATTTTTAATTTTCCACGTTTTTCAGGTTTTCTCGCCATATTCTGGGTCCTTCAGTGTGAGTTTTTAATTTTCCTCGTTTTTCAGGTTTTCTCGCCATATTCCTGGTCCTTCAGTGTGAATTTTTAATTTTCCACGTTTTTCAGTATTTCTCACCATAATCTGCTTCTGACTGTGAATATTTAATTTTCACATTTTTCAGGGTTTCTAGGCATATTCTGGGTCCTGCAGTGTGATTTTCTCATTTTCCACGTTTTTCAAGTTTTTTGCAATTCTGGGTCCTACAGTGTGATTTTCTCATTTTCCACTTTTTTCAGGTTTTCTCGCCATATTTGGGGTCCTTCAGTGTGAGTTTTTAATTTTCTATTTTTTCAGGGTTTCTCGCCATAATCTGGGTCCTATAGCGTGTATTTTTAATTTTCCACGTTTTCAGGGTTTCTAGACATATTCTGGGTCCTACAGTTTGATTTTCATTTTTTCCTCATTTTTCAAGTTTTATCGCAATTCTGGGTCCTACAGTTTGATTATTCTCATTTTCAACCTTTTTCAGGTTTTTTCGCCATATTTGGGGTCCTTCAGTGTGAGTTTTTAATTTTCAACTTTTTTCAGGGTTTCTTGCCATATTCTGGGTCCTTCAGTGTGAGTTTTTATTTTTACTCGTTTTTCAGGTTTTCTCGCCATATTCCGGGTCCTTCAGTGTGCATTTATAATTTTCCAAGGTTTCTCGCCATATTCTGTGTCCGAAAGTGTGAATTTTTAATTTTTAGGTTTTTCAGGGTTTCTCTGCATATTCTGGGTCCTTCAGTGTTATTTTCTCATTTTCCAAGTTTTTCTAGTTTTTTCATAATTCTGGGTCCTACAGTGTGATTTTCTCATTTTCCAACTTTGTCAGTTTTTATCGCCATATTTGGGGTCCTTCAGTGTGAGTTTTTAATTTTCCTCGTTTTTCAGGTTTTCACACCATATTCCGGGCCCTTCATTGTGAATTTTTAATATTCCACGTTTTTCAGGTTTTTTTCGTCATATTCTGTGTCCTGCAGTGTGATTTTTTCATTTTCCACGTTTTTCAAGTTTTATGTAATTCTGGGTCCTTCAGTGTGAGTTTATAATTTTCCTCGTTTTTCAGGATTTCTCGCCATATCAGGGGTCCTTCAGTGTGAATTTTTAATTTTCCACGTTTTTCAGTATTTCTCCCCATACTCTGGGTAATACAGTGTGAGTTTTAAATTTTCCACTTTTTTTCATGGTTTCTCGCCATAATCTGTGTCCTACAGCGTGTATTTTTAATTTTCCACGTTTTCAGCCTTTCTAGCCATATTCAGGGTCCTTCAGTGTGAGTTTTTATATTTACTCGTTTTTCAGGTTTTCTCGCCATATTCCAGGTCCTTCAGTGTGATTTTTTAATTTTCCACGTTTTGCAGGGTTTTTCGTAATATTCTGGGTCTTACATTGTGATTTTTCTCATTTTCTACCTTTTTCAGGTTTTCTCGCCATATTTGGGGACCTTCAGTGTGAG
This sequence comes from Mus caroli, assembly GCF_978045245.1. Classification (NCBI taxonomy): domain Eukaryota; kingdom Metazoa; phylum Chordata; class Mammalia; order Rodentia; family Muridae; genus Mus; species Mus caroli. The sequence continues at coordinate 995,975 of NW_028227292.1, read as the reverse complement.
TTTTTACTTTTCTAATTTTTCAGGGTTTTTCGACCTATTTCGGGTCCTACAGCGTGTATTTTTAATTTTCACGTTTTTCAGGGTTTCACGGCATATTCTTTGTCCTACAGTGTGATTTTCTCATTTTCGACGTTTTTCAATTTTTTTTGCAAATCTGGGTCCTACAGTGTGATCATTCTCATTTTACAAATTTTTCAGGTTTTCTCGCCTATTTGGGGTCCTTCCGTGCGAGTTTTTAATTTTCTACTTATTTCGGGGTTTCTCCCCATATTCTGGGTCCTACAGCTTGTATTTTTAATTTTCTACTTTTTTTTCAGGTTTTCTCACCATATTCTGTGTCCTTCAGTGTGAGTTTTTAATTTTCCTCATTTTTCAGGTTTTCTCACCATATTCTGTGTCCCTCAGTGTGAGTTTTTAATTTTCCTCATTTTTCAGGTTTTCTTGCCATATTCCGGGTCCTTCAGTGTTAATTTTTAATTTTCCCCGTTTTTCAGGTTTTTTTGGTCATATTCTGGGTCCTACAGTGTGATTTTCTCATTTCCACGTTTTTTAGGAATTCTTGCCTTATTCCAAGTCCTTCAGTGTGAATTTTTAATTTTCTACACTTTTCAGTATTTCTCGCCATATTCTGGGTAATACAGTGTGAATTTTTAATTTTCCACTTTTTTCATGGTTTCTTGTCATATTCTGGGACCGACAGTGTGAATTTTTAATTTTCACCTTTTTCATGGTTTCTCAGCATTTTCTGGTTCCTTCAGGGTAATTTTCTCATTTTCCACGTTTTTCAAGTTTTTTCATAATTCTTGGTCCTACAGTGTGATTTTCTCATTTTCCACCTTTTTCAGGTTTTCTTGCCATATTTGGGGTATTCAGTGTATGTTTTTACATTTCTAATTTTTCAGGGTTTTTGACATATCTTGGGTCCTACAGCGTGTATTTTTAATTTTCCACATTTTCAGGGTTTCTCGGCTTATTCTGGATCCTACAGTGTGATCTGCTCATTTTCGACATCTTTCAAGTTTTTTCGCAATTTTGGGTCCTACAGTATTATTATTCTCATTTTCCACCTTTTTCAGTTTTTCTCTCCATATTCGGGGTCCTTCAGTGTGAATTTTTATTTTCTACTTTTTTCAGGTTTTCTTGCCATATTCTGGGTCCTTCAGTGTGAATTTTTAATTTTCCACGTTTTTCAGGGTTTCTAGGCATATTTTGGGTCCTACAGTGTAATTTTCTCATTTTCATGTTTTTTCGCAATTCTGGTTCCTACACTGTGATTATTCTCTTTTTCCACCTTTTTCAGGTTTTCTCGCCATATTCGTGTTCCTTTAGTGTGAGGTTTTAATTTTCTACTTTTTTCAGGGTTTCTCGCCATATTCTGCGTCCTACAGTGTGATTTTTTTCATTTACGACGTTTTACAAGTTTTTTCGCAATTCTGGGTCCTACAGTGTGATTATTCTCATTTTCCACCTTTTTCAGGGTTTTTCGCCATATATGGAGTCGTACAGTGTGAATTTTTAATTTTAAACGTTTTTAAGTATTTTTTCGTCATATTCTGGGTCCTATAGTATGATTTTTTCATTTTCCACCTTTTTCAGGTTTTCTCGCCATATTTGAGGTCCTTTAGTGTGAGTTTTTAATTTTCTACTTTTTTCAGGATTTGTTGCCATATTCTGGGGCCTACAACATGTATGTTTAATTTTGCAATTTTTTCAGGGTTTCTCTGCATATTCTGGTCCTACAGTGTGTTTTTCTCATTTTCGACGTTTTCCACGGTTTTTTTGCAATTCTGGGTCCTACAGTGTGATTTTTCTCATTATCCACCATTTTCAGGTTTTCTCGCCATATTTGGGGTCCTTCAGTGTGAGTTTTTAATTTTTTACTTTTTTCAGGTTTTCTTTCCGTATTTTAGGTCCTACAGTGTGAATTTTAAATTTTCCACATTTTTTCAGGGTTTCTAGCCATATTCTGTGTACTACAATGTGAATTTTTAATTTTAAACGTTTTTAAGTTTTTTCTTCATATTCTGGGTCCTAGAGTGTGATTTTCTCATTTTCCAACTTTTTCAGGTTTTCTCGACATATTCTTGGTCCTATAGTGTTAATGTTTAATTTTCCACATTTTCCAGGGTTTCTCGCCATATCCTGGGTCCTACAATGCGAATATTTAATTTTCCATGTTTTTCAGGTTTTTTCATCATATTCTGGGTCCTACAGTGTGATTTTTCTCATTCCCACGTTTTTCAGGTTTTCTTGCCATATTCCAGGTCCTCAGTGTGAATTTTTAATTTTCCACTTATTTCATGGTTTCTTGCCATATTCTGGGGCCGACAGTGTGAATTTTTTATTTTCATGTTTTTCAGGGTTTCTCGGCATATTCTGGGTCCTATAATGTGATTTTCTCATTTTCGACGTTTTTCAAGTTTTTTCGCAATTCTGGGTCCTATGGTGTGATTTCCTCATTTTCCACCTCTAACAGGTTTTCTTGACATATTCGTGGTCCTTCTGTGTGAGTTTTTTAATTTCTACTTTTTTCAGGGTTTCTTGCCATATTCTGGGTCCTACAGTGTGAATTTTAAAATTTCCACGTTTTTTCAGGGTTTCTCGCCATATTCTGTGTCCTACAGTGTGAATTTTTAATTTTAAACGTTTTTAAGTTTTTTTTTCTCATATTCTGGGTCCTTCAGTGTGATTTTCTCATTTTCCAACTTTTTCAGGTTTTCTGGGCATATTCTGGGTCCTACAGTGTGAATTTTTAATTTCCTACCTTTTTCAAGTGTTCTAGCCATATTTTGGTCCTACAGTGTGAATTTTTAATTTTCCACATTTTTCAGTGTTTCTCACCATATTCTGGGTAATACAGTGTGAATTTTTATTTTTCCAATTTTTTTCATGGTTTCTCATCATATTCTGGGTCCTACAGTGTGAATATTTAATTTTCCACCTCTTTCAGGTTTTCTCTGGACTTTTGGGGTCCTATAGTGTGAATTTTTAATTTTCCACGTTTTACAAGGTTTCATTCCATATTCTGATCCTACTGTGTGAATTTATAATTTTGATATTTTTCAGGTCTCGCCATATTCTGGGTCCTTCAGTGTGAAATTTTAATTTTCCACGTTTTTCAGGGTTTCTTGGCATATTCTTGGTCCTGTAGTGTGATTTTCTCATTTTCCACGTTTTTCAAGTTTTTTGTAATTCTAGTTCCTACAGTGTCATATTCTCATTTTCCAACTATTTCATATTTTCTCGCCATATTCTGAGTCCTTCAGTGTGAGTTTTTAACTTGCTACTTTTATCAGGCTTTCTTGCCATATTCTGTGTCCTTCAGTGTGAATTTTTAATATTCCACGTTTTTTGGTTTTTTTTGTCATATTCAGGGTCCTACAGTGTTATTTTCTCATTTCCATGTTTTTCAGGTTTTCTTGCTGTATGCCAGGTCCTTCAGTGTGAATTTTTAATTTCCCACGTTTTTCAGTATTTCTCTCCATATTCTGGGTAATACAGTGTGAATTTTTAATTTTCCACTTTTTTAATGGTTTCTTGCCATATTCTGGGTCTGAGAGTGTGAATTTTTAATTTTCACGGTTTTCAGGCTTTCTAGGCATATTCTGGGTCCTGCAGCTTGATTTTCTCATTTTCCACCCTTTTCAGGTTTTCTCGTCATATTTGGGGTCCTTCACTGTGAGTTTTTAATTTTCTACTTTTTTTCAGGTTTTCTCGCCATATTCTGGATCTGATAGTGTGAATTTTTAATTTTCACTTTTTTCAGGGTTTCTAGGCATATTCTGTGTCCTGCAGTGTGATTTTCTCATTTTCCACGTTTTTCAAGTTTTTTCGTAATTCTGGGTCCTATAGTGTGATTTTCTCATTTTCCAACTTTTTCAGATTTCTCGGCATATTCTGGGTCCTACATTGGGAATTTTTTATTTTCCACGTTTTTCAAGGTTTCTTGCCATATTCAGGACCTACAGTGTAAATTTTTAATTTTCCACGTTTTTCAGTGTTTCTCGCTATATTCTGGGTCCTACAGTGTTAATAATTAATTTTCCATGTTTTTCAGGTTTTCTCAACATATTCTGGGTCCTTCAGTGTGAGTTTTTAATTTTCCTCATTTTTTAGGTTTTCTCGCCATATTCAAGATCCTTCAGTGTGAACTTTTAATTTTCGACGTTTATCAGGTTTTTTCGTCATATACTGGGTTCTACAGTGTGATTTTCTCATTTACATGTTTTTCAGGTTTTCTTGCCATATTCCAGGTCCTTCAGTGTGATTTTTTAATTTTCCACTTTTTTCATGGTTTCTTGCCATATTCGGTGTCCTACAGTGTGAATTTTTAATTTTCACGTTTTTTAGGGTTTTTGTCCATATTCTGGGTCCAATAGTGTCAATTTTTAATTTTCAGGTTTTTGAGGGTTTCTAGGCATATTCTCGGTCCTTTGGTGTGATTTTCTCATTTTCCACCTTTTTCAGGTTTTCTCGCCATATTTGGGGTCCTTCTCTGTGAGTTTTTAATTTTCTAATTTATTCAGGGTTTCTAGCCATATTCTGGGTCGTAGAGTGTGAATTTTAAATTTTCCAAGTTTTCAGGGTTTATCACCATATTCTGCTTCCTACAGTGTGAATTTTGAATTTTCCAAGTTTTTCAATGTTTCTCGTCATATTCAGGGTACTACAGTGTGAAATTTTAATTTTAAATGTTTTTAAGTTTTTTTTCGTCATATTCTGTGTCCTACAGTGTGATTTTCTCATGTTCCAACTTTTTCAGGTTTTCTAGCCATATTTGGTGTCCTTCACTGTGAATTTTTAAAATTCTACTTTTTTCAGGGTTTCTCGCCATATTCTGGGTTGTACAGTGTGAATTTTAAATTTTCCTAGTTTTTCAGGGTTTCTCGCCATATCCTGGGTCCTACAGTGTTAATATTTAATTTTCCATGTTTTTCAGGTTTTCTCGCCATATTCTGGATCCTTCAGTGTGAGTTTTTAATTTTCCACGTTTTCAGTGTTTCTCGCCATAATGTGGGTAATAGAGTGTGAATTTTTAATTTTCCACTTTTTTCATGGTTTCTCGCCAATTTCTGGGTCCAACAGTTTAAATTTTTAATTTTAATGTTTTTCGGGGTTTCTGGGCATATTCTGGGTCCTGCAGAGTGATTTTCTCATTTCCATGTTTTTGGAGTTTTTTCCTAATTCTGGGTCCTACAGTGTGATTTTCTCATTTTCCACCTTTTTCAGGTTTTCGCGCTGTATCCGGGGTCTTTAGTGTGAGTTTTTTAATTTCTACTTTTTTCAGAGTTTCTCGACATATTCTGGGTCATACAGTTTGAATTTTAAATTTTCCAAGTTTTTCAGGGTTTCTTGCCATATTCTACGTCCTACAGTGTGAATTTTAAATTTTCCATGTTTTTCAGTGTTTCTTGCCATATTCATGGTCATACAGTGTGAATTTTTAATTTTAAAAGTTTTTAAGTTTTTTTTCGTCATATTCTGGGTCCTACAGTGTGATTTTCTCATTTCCACGTATTTCAGGTTTTCTTGCCATATTCCAGGTCATTCAGTGTGAATTTTTAATTTTCCACGTTTTTTAGTGTTTCTCGCCATATGTGGGTAATACAGTGTGAATTTTTAATTTTCCACTTTTTTCATGGTTTCTTGCCATATTGTGGATCCGACAGTCTGAATTTTTAATTTTCATGTTTTTCAGGGTTTCTCGGCATATTCTGGGTCCTTCACTGTGATTTTCTCATTTTCCACGATTTTCAAGTTTTTTCGTAATTCTGGGTCCTACTACAGTGTGATTTTCTCATTTTCCACCTTTTTCAGGTTTTCTCGCCATATTCTGTGTTCTACAGTGTGATTATCTCATTTTCACCTTTTTCAGGTTTTCTTGCCATATTCCAGGTCCTTCAGTGGGAATTTTTAATTTTCCACGTTTTTCAATGTTTCTTGCCATATTCTGGTCCTACTGTGTGAATTTTGAATTTTCCCCATTTTTTAGTGTTTCAAACCATATCCTGGGTCCTACAGTGTTAATATTTAATTTTCCATGTTTTTCAGGTTTTCTCGCCATAGTCTGGGTACTTCAGTGTGAGTTTTTAATTTTCCTGGTTTTTCAGGTTCTCTAGCCATATTCAAGGTTCTTCAGTGTGAATTTTTATTTTTCCACGGTTTTCAGGTCTTTTCATCATATTCTGGGTTCTACAGTGTGATTTTCTCATTTCCACGATTTTCAGGTTTTCTTGCCATATTCCAGGTCCTTTAGTGTGACTTTTTAATTTTCAACGTTTCTCAGTGTTTCTCGCCATATTGTGGGTAATACAGTGTGAATTTTTAATTTTCCACTTTTTTCATGGTTTCTCGCCATATTCTGGGTCCGACAGTGTGAGTTTTTAATTTTCATGTTTTTCAGCGTTTCTTGGCATAACTGGGTCCTGTACTGTGATTTTCTCATTTTCCACGTTTTTCAAGTTTTTTCGCAATTCTGTGTCCTACAGTGTAATTTTCTCATTTTCCACCTTTTTCAGGTTTTCGCACTGTATTAGGGTTCCTTTTGTGTGAGTTTTTTAATTTCTACTTTTTTAGGGTTTCTCGGTATATTCTGGGTCCTGCAGTGTGATTTTCTCATTTCCATGTTTTTGAAGTTTTTTCCTAATTCTGGGTCCTACAGTGTGATTTTCTCATTTTCCACATTTTTCAGGTTTTCGCGCAGTATCCGGGGTCCTTTTGTTTGAGTTTTTTAATTTCTACTTTTTACAGGGTTTCTTGCCATATTCTGGGTCCTACAGAGTGTACTTTTAATTTTTGACGTTTTTCATGGTTTCTCTGCATATTCTGAATCCTACAGAGTGACTTTCTCATTTTCCACCCTTTTCAAGTTTTTTAGCAATTCTGGGTCCTACAGTGTGAGTTTCTCATTTTCCACCTTTTTCAGGTTTTCTCGCCATATACGGGGTCCTGCAGTGTGAATTTTTAATTTTAAACGTTTTTAAGTTTTTTTTCGTCATATTCTGGGTCCTACAGTTGATTTTCTCATTTTCCACCTTTTTCAGTTTTTCTCGCCATATTCTGGGTCCTTCAGTGTGAGTTTTTAATTTTCCTCGTTTTTCAGGTTTTCTCGCCATATTTGGGTCCTTCAGTGTGAATTTTTAATTTTCCACGTTTTTCAGGTTTTTTTCATCATATTCTGTGTTCTACAGTGTGATTTTCTCATTTCCACGATTTTCAGGTTTTCTTGCCATATTCCAGGTCCTTCAGTGTGAGTTTTTAATTTTTTACTTTTTTTCAGGGTTGCTCACCATATTCTGGTTCCTACAGCATGTATTATTAATTTTCCACTTTTTCAGGGTTTCTCCTCATATTCTGTGTCCTACAGTGTGATTTTCTCATTTTCAATGTTTTTCAAGTTTTTTCGCAATTCTGGGTCCTACAGTGTGATTATCTCTTTTTCTACCTTTTTCAGGTTTTCTCGTCATATACGGGGTCCTACAGTGTGAATTTTTATTTTTTAACGTTTATAAGTTTTTTTCGTCATATTCTGGGTCCTACAGGATGATTTTCTTATTTTCCACCTTTTTCAGGGTTTCTCGCCATATTCGGGGTCCTTCAGTGTGATTTTTTCATTATCTTCGTTTTTCAGGGTTTCTCGCCATTTTTCAGGTCATTCTGTGTGTGTTTTTTATTTTCGAAATTTTTCTGTGATTTTATCGCCATATTCTAGGTATTACAGTATGATTTTCTCATTTTTCGATTCTTTCATGGTTTGTCACCATATTTCAGGTCCTACCGTGTGATTTTCTCATTTTTCGTCTTTTTCAGGTTTTATCACTATATTCCTGGTCCTACAGAGTGATTTTCTCATTTTCCACATTATTCAGGATTTCTTGCCATATTCCAGGCCTTCAGTGTGATTTTTTCATTATCCACGTTTTTCAAGGTTTCTTGCCATATTTCAGGTCCTTCATTATGAATAAATAATTATCCACGTTTTTCAGGGTTTCTCACCATATTCTGGGACCTACAGTTTGATTTTCTCATGTTTCGACTTTTCAGTTTCTCACCATATTCCAGTTCTTACAGTGTTATTTCCTCATTTTCCACATTATTCAGGATATCTTGCCATTTTCCAGGACCTTCAGTGTGAGTTTTTAATTTTCCACATTTTTCAGGGTTTATCGCCATATTCCAGGTCCTTCAGTGTGATTTTTTCATTATCCACGTTTTTCTGGGTTTCTCGCCATATTTCAGGTCCTTCTTTGTGAGTTTTTTATTTTCGAATTTTTCAGTGATTTTATCGCTATATTCTAGGTATTACAAATTTTCAGAAAAATGATTTTCTCATTTTTCAGTTCTTTCACGGTTTGTCACCATATTTCATGTCCTACACTGTGATTTTCTCATTTTTCGACTTTTTCAGGGTTTCTCACCATATTCCAGGAACTAATGTGTTATTTTCTCATTTTCCACATTATTCAGGATATCTCTCCATTTTCCAGGTTCTTCAGTGTGAGTTTTTAATTTTCCACATTTTTCAGGGTTTATCGCCATATTCCAGGTCCTTCAGTGTGATTTTTTAATTAGCCACGTTTTTCAGGGTTTCTCGCCATATTTCAGTTCCTTCTTTGTGAGTTTTTATTTTCTAGATTTTTCAGTGATTTTATCTCCATATTCTAGGTATTACAGTATGATTTTCTCATTTTTCGATTCTTTCATGGTTTGTCACCATATTTCAGGTCCTACAGTGTGATTTTCTCATTTTTCGACTTTTTCAGGGTTTATCACCATATTTCAGGTCCTACAGTGTGATTTTCTCATTTTTCATATTTTTCAGGATTTCTTGAAATATTCCAGGCTTTAAGTGTGATTTTTTTTTAATTATCCACGTTTTTCAGTGTTTCTAGCCATACTCCAAGTCCTACTGTGTGCTTTTCTCATTTTCCATATTTTTTAAAATTTCTCGCCATATTCCAGGTCCTTCATTGTGAGTTTTAATTTTCGACATTTATCAGCGTTTATCGCTATATTCTAGGTACTACAGTAAGATATTCTAATTTTTCGACTTTTTCAGGGTTTCTCACCATATTCCAGGTCCTACAGTGTGATTTTCTATTTTTCGAAAAAAGTAGAAAATTAAAAATACACACTGTAGTACCCAGAATATGGCAAGAAACCCTGAAAAAAGTAGAAAATTAAAAACTCACACTGAAGGACCCCAAATATAGCGAGAAAACCTGAAAAAGGGGGAAATTGAGAAAATCATACTGTAGGACACAGTAATGCGAAAAAAATTGAAAAAAGTGGAAAATGAGAAAAATCACACTGTAGGACCCAGAATATGCCGAGAACCCCTGAAAAACGTGGAAAATTAAAAATACACTCTGTAGGACACAGAATATGGCAAGAAACCATGAAAAAAGTAGAAAATTAAAAATTCACTCTAAAGGACCCCGATTATGGCGAGAATACCTGAAAAAGGTGGAAAATGGAAAATCACACTGAAGGACCCAGAATAATGAAAAAACTTCAAAAAAGAATATGCCGAGAAATCCTGAAAATCGTGAAATTTAAAAATTCACATGTGGGACCTAGAACATGGCCCTGCCTTGCCTAGCCTAGCCTAGCACTGCCTAGCCCAGCCTAGCCCAGCCTAGCCATTCCTAGCCCAGCCCTCCCTAGCCCTGCCTTGCCAAGCCCTGCCTAGCCCTGCCTTGCCAAGCCCTGCCTAGCCCTGCCTTGCCAAGCCCTGCCTAGCCTAGCCCTTCCCTGCATATCCCTGCCTAGCCCAGCCCTTCCCTGCCTAGCCTAGCCCTGCCTTCCTGACCCTGTTTTTAACCAGGCTGGCGTCAAAATCAGAAACTGACTGCCTCTACCTCCAGAGTGCTCTCATTAAGAGCTCGAGCCACCACTGACTGTTGGGTTTTCTAAGTCTTACATTGGTATGGTGTCTGTTTCTCAGCTGTGAAACCCTAATTAAGACATGTAGTCAGTCCTAGGTCAGCCATAGCTACAGAGTGAGGCATTATCTAAAATAAAACAAAACAAAACAAAAAAATAGAAATAATAAAATAAATCAATTAAGCAACCACATGATATCTTTTCTTTCTTTAGATGATACTCAGAGCTTGAAGCAGTTCACCCATGAGACCTCAGCTCTGGACATTGAGACTGTTTTCCTAACAAGTATTATGGCTGAACCTGAGGGGTTTTACTGCAGAGTTGTGTCCCCCACTTTAAAAAAAAAGTTGTTTTCAAAGCCTGCAGAATCTTAGCACTGTTGCTTGTTACAGTTGAGTCACAGCCCTGAACTTTCAGTGGTAGTTAAAGGCACTGAGATGGGCTTCCTATAGACATAAAAGGCCAATTCTTTGTTATTAAAAAGTTAATCTGGATTCCCCCACCCCCTGGCATCCTAACAATTCCTAGAAAGGTAGACAGGGACCTGGGCAGAAGGGTGCAAGGCTACTGGTGTTTGTAAGTGGTAACAGAAGGCTTTATGTAGTTGGTACCCTACCCCAAGTTACACTGTCACTTCTTTTTCCTTGTTGTTGTTTTGTCGGTTTGTATTCTCTACATAGCCCCTTTCCCTTCCTAACCTTGGTGGTCCTGAACCTTACTGTCCTTGAACTCAATGATTTGCCTGTCTTGCTGGGATGAAACTGTGAGCTACCATCCAGAAGGAAGCACCCTGCTGAGGTTAGATTGGGGTCTCTTCCAGTTTCCTCTATGAACATGCATATGGCAGGCCTGGTCTTTCTTTTTTTCTTTTCCTTTTCTTTTTAAAGATTTATTTATTTATTATATTTAAGTATGCTGTAGCTATCTTCAGACACTCCAGAAGAAAGTGTCAGATTCTGAAGAATCTAAATGATTCTTATTGTCTGCATATGATGTATATAAACACAGCCTCACATATACTCAAAAAAAAATAAGGAAAGATGGGGCTACATAGAGGGCTCAACAATTAAGAGCATTGTCTCCTCTTCTAGAGAACCTGGGCTCAATTACCAGTATATATATGGTGGCCCATCTCCAGTTCCAGGGGATCTAATACTCTGTTCTGGAGTCTGTGGGCACAGCATACACATGCAAAACACCCTTACACTAAAAATAAAATAGATCATTTAGAGAGAGGAGAGAGAGGGGGTGAGAGAGAGGGGAGGTAATCATACCTCCTGACGAGTTTGAAGACCTGAGCTTCATCACTTACACAAATAAATAAATGCAAAATATTTTTTATAAATAAACTCTGCCATTTACCTTTAAAAATTCCTAGAAAACAAGTTCTATGAGCAACAGTTATATTTACTATATCTAAAGGACAGTCATGAGCATATTCTCTAAAGAGAAAAAGGTCTGTTAGTCTTAGAAATGGAAAAGACAAACCAAGGAAGGTTTGCAATTACATAATGAGACAGCTCAGCCCAGCTCTTAGGTTGGAAATAAGACTCGAGAATAGGATACACCTGAAGACAGCCATTGCTGTATGTGCTTGATGGTAATCTGGTAATTTTTTTTTTAATTTTTAAAAACTTTTTATCCTCTTTCTTTCTTTCTTTCTTTCTTTCTTTCTTTCTTTCTTTCTTTCAATTATTATTTTTTTCTCAGTACGGGATTCTCTGTGCAGCCCTGGCTGATTTGGAACTCCCTCTGTAAGCCAGGGTGACCTTGAATGCAGAAATCTGCCTGTGGCTAAAGGTGTGTTCCACAATTGCCTCAGCTTTACTCTAATTCTGTGTTTGTTTGTATATATGTATGAATATAAGTAATGTTAATCCATTAATATCTCTTTTTCCTAAAATTCATGTCATTCCTCCTTATCTTTCTCTCTCACTCCCTGTGTGTGTGCATGTGTGTGTTAGTCTAGGGTACACCGATTAAAGAAACCATATTTTCCATGGATTCTTAGAAATAAACAAGGAAGCGGGATGTGGTGGAGCACCCCTTTAATCCCAGCACTTGGCAGACAGAGGCCGGCAGATTTCTGCATTCCAGGCCATCCTGGTCTACAGAGTGAGTTCCAAGACACCCAGGGCTACACAAAGAAACACTGTCTTGAACGCCCCTCCCTCCTAAAAATAATAAAGAAGTAATAGACAAAAAGCAAGAGAAAAACATGTGGCCATGGCTGCTGGTGGCTTTTCAGTGACTCCCTACCCTTCTGCAGTGGATTCAGTTAAGTTCTATTCCACTAGTAGCTGGGAAAGAAGGGGAAGAAACAGAAGCAACCTGGAACAATAGGTCTCCTGGCAGCCAGCCACCTCCATCTTGAGAAGGGTCATCAATCAGCAGACAAGATGGCCGCCATCCACATGTCGCCTTTCAGCATGGTGAGGTCAATGTGTCAATGTTCAACCGAGTGACAGAACAAGGAATTAGACATGCAGACAACAGACATGCAGGCACACCACCTCCTTTCCCTTCTGTTTTTTGGTAAAAGACACACAATTTTTATTATTTCCAGTAAGCCTTAAAAAGCACTCTGACAGCCTCACAGATATCTACCTTCTATGTGATTAGAATTTCCTTTTTTTTAAGTTAATTCTCAGGAGTTGCATGGTGACTTGTTCTAGGTTATGGTGCCCTCTTCTGGCATGTAGTCATATAGGCAGCAGATAGAGCACACACACACACACACACACACACACACACACACATACACTTACATTGAAAACTAATAGTAATAATAAAAACAAACAAGCATGCAAGCAAGCAAACAAACAAATATATAAATAAGAGGGAAAAAGAGATTCTGGCTTCTGCCAGGCTGTGTGGGTGGCAAAGGCAGGCAGGCAGAGAGGACCTCTGTGAGTTTGACGCAGAACACACTGCCTGGACTACACCAAGAGAAACCCTACCTCGAGGCAAAAGAAAAAAAAAGCAGAGAAGGTTCTGGCTTTTATTTTACTGATCTGTCTGTCTGTCTTTCTTTCACCAGGCTGGCCTCGAACTCAGAAACTGACTGCCTCTGACTCCCGAGTGCTCTCATTAAGAGCTTGAGCCACCCCTGAATGTCGGGTTTTCTAAGTCTTACCTTGCTCTTGGTGTCTGTTCTCAGCTGTGAAACCCTAATTAACACATGTAGTCAGTCCTGGGTCAGCCAGAGCTACAGACTGAGGCCTTATCTAAAACCAAATAAAACAAAACAAAACAACAAATAGAAATAATAAAATACATAAATTAAGCAACCACATCATATCTTTTCTCTCTCTAGATGGTACTCAAAAATTGCAGCAGTTTGCCTGTGAGACCTCAGCTCTGGACACTGAGGCTGTTTCCCTACCAAGTAATAGGGCTGAACTTGAGGAGCTCTACAGCTCAGTTGTGTCCCCTACTCTTTTAAAAAAGAGTTGTTTTCAAAGGCTGCAGGTTCTTACCACTGTTGCTTGTTACAGATGAATTATAGCCCTGAACTTTCAATGGTACTTAAAGGCACAGACAGGTGCTTCCTATAGACATAAGAGCCCAAGTCTTGTGGTCATAACCAGTGGTAATAACCTGGGTGGAAGGGTGCAAGGTTTCTTGTGTTTGTAAGTGGTAACAGAAGGCTTTCTCTTGTTGGTACCCTATCACAAGCTACACTGCCTATTCTTTTTCCTGGTTAGTGTTTCCTTGCTTTGTTTTCACTACGTAGCTCCTTTCTCTTCATATCATTGGCTGTCCTGAACCAGGCAGTCCTTGAAATCAGTGATTTGCCTGTCTTGCCTGATTACACTCTGAGCTACTATCCAGAGGGAAGCAACCTACTGAGGTTAGACTGCTCTCTCTCCAGGTTTCCCCTATGAACATGCAAATGGCATTCCTGCCTGGTCTTTCTTTTTTTTATCCTTTTTAAAAAATGTTTATTTATTTATTTATTTATTTATTTATTTATTTATTTATTTATTTATGAATTTATTAGATATAAGTACACTGTAGCTATCTTCAGACACTCCAGAAGAGGGTGTCAGATTCTGGAGAATCTAAATCCCTCTTATGGTCTGCATATGATGTACATAAACACAACCTCACATATACTTCTAAAAATTTAAAGATGGTTGGGGCCACTGAAAGGGCTCAACAATTAACAGCATTGACTCCTCTTCCAGAGAACCTGGGCTCATCTACCAGCAATTATATGGTGGCCCATCTCCAGTTCCAGGGGATCTGATACTCTGTTCTGGCTTCTGTGGGCACATTATACACATACAAACACCCTTACACTAAAAATAAAATACATCATTGAGAGAGAGGAAAGAGGGCTTTTGAGAGAGAGAGAGAGGGGAGGTCATCGTACCTCTTGACAGGTTTGAAAAATCAGAGCTTCATCACTCACACAAATAAATAACTGCAAAATATTTTTTAAACAAACTCTGCCATTTACCCTTAAAATATCAAGAAAACGAGTAAGTTCTATGAGCAACAGTTATATTTACTGTATCTAAAGGATAGTCATGAGCATATTCTCTAAACAGAAAAAGGTCTGGTAATTATAGAAATGGAAAAGAGAAACCAAGTCTTTCTTCATATAAAAGCATACATTAAGTGAACATTTAAAACTACAAGAGGCTACAGTGTTGCATGGCGGTGGAGATTGGTCCAACTTGGGAAAGTCACACGTGAACCCCTTTAAGTTGGGGTTGCAGGGAGGTGATGATTGGTTCCTTCCTATGCTGGTTCTTTTGTGCCTCTTCCTTCCACGATTAGGAAGGTTTGCAATTACATAATGAGGCAGCTCAGCCAAGCCCTTAATTTGGAAATAGGACTAGAGGATAGGATACACCTGAACACAGACAGCCATTGCTCTGTGTTCTTGATGCTTCAATGGAAGCATCTGGTATTCTGAGTGCAGTGTGATAGGTCCCATTCCAGAGGCATAGGTAAGAACCAGATTCCTGGCACTCTGACCGAAAAGGACCTAGGAGAAGCCCCGAGGGTGGGTGTGGATAGGACATTGCCTGAGCCTCCTTTGGCTCAGATCCGTACCCCTGGATTGGTTGCACCCTCACTAGGATCCCCAACTTAACCCTACTGACATCTAGGTTAGTCATTTGAGCTCTAGTTGGATTCCCTTGACTGACCTGTTGGCCCCTATGGCCACCCTAAGTCAGCTCCCAGATCCTGTGCCTCCTAGGCTCAGATTTGACACACTATGTCTGTTAACAACAAAATCAGGGTGCCAGACTCATAGGAGACATTTCTTACATTTAGATTACGTTCAGTTTGGGGGAAACAGAGGACAACACAGACGTCGGTTGAGGCCAATATACAGTTAATAAGCAAATACTGATCAGATGCGCAAAGACCTGCTACAGCGATGGAAACAGGTTTAACCATGCTCCTACAGTGCCAGCCATGGCTTTGCCTGTCTGCATTGTATTTCTATGATATGCCAACGGAGCAGGTGCTCACCAAGTATTTGCTCTGGGGATGCTTAACCAGTGGTGGTCACAATTAGTAAACTTCTAAGCTAAAGAACAGTTCCCCATCTAGCACAGTCTTTAGAGCACGAGATTATTAATCTCAGGATCGTTGGTTTGAGCCCAAAGATGGACGAGATGTTATTTTAGTTGGGTCTCGACTGGAGACAATGCTGGCACTTCCCAGGAGTGCCCCATGGTTGGGGTTCTGCTTTCTGTATCTCTGACATTAGAACTGGAGGTAGGGAGCATTTGGTGGGACTTTTGCTCTGCTTGAAGAAGCACTGGGTGTACTAAATTGCAGTGGGAGCAAGTGTTACAGACTCTACACTAGTTTTGTCATTCTCGAGCAATTGGGGCACTGGGTAGTCTTGGATTACCCTTTTCAGGTAGATCTGAAACTCAATTCTTTTGGTGTTTACTGAATTCAACCAGAGGATTCCAAGATATCCCTCTTAGAAAGACTAGCTGGAGCTTCTCTTTAAGGCTTGTTGGTCCTACCCCTAGAGGATTCTCGCTTAGGTTCTGATATGATCTTCCTAGGTTCAAATCTTGGACCAGTCCTCTTCTTTTGCCAATCAAACCCTGAGGATTAAAAGTCAACCTTGGCTCCTTAGAAGGTATGACTAAACAAATGAAAATGGAAATTCGTAAGTACCCAAAGTGGTATTGTTGGTTGGTTTCTTTGGACCTTGTTTTGTGTTTTAGGCAGAGTCTTGTTCCTTTACCTTAGGCTGCTCCTGACAAAGTCAAGGATAGCTGCATTTCTAATCTTCATGCTTTCACTTCTTGTGTGCTGGAAAGATAGGCATGTGTATTAATCTTGCGTTCAGTGTGGAACCCAGGCGTAGGCAAGCAATTAGATGAGCTACAGCATCAGCTCATAACTCAAAATGTCCACCAAGAATTGCTGGCATTATTCAAATTAGCCTGAAGGATACAAATATTGGAAAATGTTGGAATTAAAAAAAATCAATCCAGCTGCTCTGGCAAATCAGGGAGAACTGGAGCAGGCCTCTGAGATGCACCAGCTTCTAGTAAGGTCTTTAGTGTAATTGACATACCCTGAGCTACATGAGAAGAAACACAAATAGCTAAAACAGGATTGTGAGACTAGCTGCAAGACATGTGGCTGGCAAATAAAAACCGCTTTGAAATTTGCCAGTAGCCCTTAAGTGCAAATCTGGTTCCAGATCACTGGCCTTTAATCATCTCTATTTTGCTTGGGTCCAACCCACAAGACCCAAAAAGTAGTCAAGAGCCTGTGACCTCTTCAGATTTGCTGGACTAGCATTTTTCAGGTCCCCTGGTGTGCACATCAAAGAAAGGAGAGGTGCTGCCAAACTTGGCTAGGGTCTCAGCTTTGTGAATCTGCCTTGGAACTTCCCTTTTTTCCATAATCTCCATAAAAAGGCAAAGGATTTTTACATTTAAGAAGTCCTAGCACTTCAGATAGGAAACATACTCCAAGAACCACAGTCAGCCCTCTGGCCTCTGTAGAGTCCTAACTGAACCTGGGTCTCCCAGCTCAGTGTTTTGAAATCACAAGTTGGATTCCTGTACAGAGAATGAATAGATGCGAGTAGGACAATGAGTCCTTCTAGGGTTCTGTGAGCTGGAAGGCGCAGTGTGGACTTAACCGAACAAGCCTCAGATTCTGCCGAATTTTCACCACTGGGTAAACTGCCAGATACCATGAAAGAAGAGAGTGACTCCTCTAAGGAGTCGCTTCGGGCATCTCTCTGGGGTGGGAGGCTTGATTCAAACCCTGATACCTCTGGTGTTCTGGTGTCTACACTTCGAGGCTCCCGGCGAAATCTTCAAGGTCCTGAACAGTGGCCAGGCTTCCAAGGTGGCATTCAGTCCTGCGACTGTACATGTGGGATGCAGAGAAGGCCCTGATTTCTTCTATCCAGCCTTACAGAATCAGCTGAGCTCTTTCCTTTTTCAGTAGGGGGCTGCCCCAACTTCTCTCTCAGCATCACTTTCATGCGCTTAGCTAATAGGCAAAAGTAACTGTTACCTACTTTTAGAAGAGGCAAAAGTAGGTGTTAGCTGAAAGAAGAGGTCATTAATAAGGGAAGAACTAAATACATTTAGCTCTTTTGTCCACAGCCCCCACAACCCAGGCCCCCTGGCTGGTTCCCAGGCTGACTTTGAAATCTCCTTAACCTAGCCTCCGAAGTACTGCCCATACAGGAGTGAGTGATATCCATGTCACTTCATGTTTTTAGTAACAACCTCACAAAGGCAAATTTAGTCTATTCTGGTCTACATGGCTGATAAAACACGGGAGAGGGTTTATTTTTTTTTTTTAAATAAAACAAGCTGTGATGGATCAGCTCCTATCAGTGCGAAAGTCTTTTACTTCCCTTGACTAGAGAGAGAGGGAGAAAACAGACTAGAAGATGGATGAGCAGGAAGGTCAAAGAAGAGAGGTTGCTTGTCTGACAGTGACTGTGGACTGAAATAATGATTGGGGACCTGGGAGGGTCCAGGGAGAATAAACATTTTAGTGAATTAACCTGGTTAATTAATGGGTGATCTTCGGTTTGAATTTCTATTTAAGAATAAGAGCCAGTTCTGTGACTTCTAACATTCTTTCACGGTGGGAAAAAGACTGCTGTTGGACTATGATTTGGGCTCCAGCAAATTGGTCTGTGATTTAGGGAGCACTCTGAAAGAAAAAAAAAAAAAACAAAACAGATACTTTGAGTCCAAGAACAGCGATTGTTGGGAGAACCTTCCTGGAATAAGCACACGGAAACAACTGAGAGTGGAAGAGAGATGTCAAAGGTGGAACGAAGCCAAGACAGCTCCTGCAAGTCTTTGTAATTTCATTTTATACTTTAAAACCATAAGGTAGGGTGGACAAGCTAGTGTTTAAGTGCTGGCATCAGTCAACAGGCTGGGAAGGGCACTGGGCCACTGCCTCACCTGGCTCTTTAGGCCTCTCTGGTTCAGGTAGCAAGTGAAGCTGGGCTCTGCAAACAGATTGCAAGCAACACTTTAGTAAACAACTAAGGAAATCAATAAATTGACACCAAATAATTGTTTTGGTAAAGCTAGTTTTACTTCGCTATATTCTGGGAAATGGACTAGTCACTCACTGTGTCTTTGATAACGTATGTCTTGTTAGTGACTCTCCTTTCTTTCCTTTGTCCTTCCATCTTTTTCTTTTTCCTTCCACTGTCTCCTCCTTACTCCCATCCTCCTTCCTTCTGTTGCACTGAAGAGTGCAGAGTGGCTATTGGCATGGTTTGTGAAGAATTACCCCTAAGAGTACTGCTCCAGGTGTTTCTGTTCTGGCTAGAGTTTCAGCTGGCTTTAAACCACAGAGTCATCAACCTGGAGGAGGAAGGGAGAGGAGTTCAAAGGCAGTAATAGAGTCTAAGCTGAAGCCAACAGACTCTGTTCTATTTTCTTAATCGATTGTCTTCTAGACAGCATCTTGGCACACAGCTCAAGATGGACTTGATTTCTCTGCCCCTTGCTCTTTCTTTCCCTCTCCACTTCTCCTCCCATTTTCCCAGGTAGGCTTCACATCCAATATACAACCCAGGATGATCTCAACCCCTTCACCCTTTAATATGTATTAATCATTTCACTTGTTTATATTTCAAGTGTTATCCCCCTCCTGCTCTCCCCTCCCTGAGGCCCAACTTTTCCCCCTCCCCACCCAGCCACTCCCATCTAATCCCTCTAGTATCCCCCTTCTCTGGGGTATCAAGCCTCAACAGGACCAAGTGCCACCCCTCCCACTGTCACCAGACAAGGTAGTTCTCTGCTACATAAGTATTTTTAGTCATGAACCCGCCCATGTATACTCCTTTAGTTGGTAGATTACTCCCTGGGAACTCTGAGGGGTCTGGTTAATTGATACTGTTGTTTGTCCTGTGGGGTTGCCATCCCCTTCAGCTCCTTCAGCCCTTCCCCTAATTTTTCCATTGGGGTCCCCACACTCAGTCCAATAGTTTCTGTGAGTTTCTCCATCTGTCTTAGTCAGTTGCTGACAGAAGCTCTCAGAGGATACACAGACATACAAGGCTCCTGTCTGTAAGCACACCTTGGCATCAGCAGTAGTGTTGGGGTTTTGTGTCTGTGGGTAGAATACAGTGCTATAGTCTCTGGATGGCCTTTCCTTCAGTCTCTGCTCCATTTTTGTCCCTAAATTTCCTTTAGACAGAGACAATTATTGGTATTTTTTTTAAATGGGTGGGTGTCCCCATCCCTCAACTGAGTCCCATGTCCATCTCCTGGATGTAGTCCCTTCAGGCTCCATCTCCCCTGTATTTCAGCTGTTGTTATGCCATTGAGTTCTGGGAACCTCTTGAATTCCTGGCATCTGGGAATTTCTAGTGCATCTCCTAGTTCCCCAAACCCCGCTGCTACTTATTCCTATTCATTCTCCTGGCCCTCTAGATGTCTCTCCTGTCTCTTCCCATACCTGACCCTGTCCTTCCTTCTTTCTTCCCCTCCCTTTCTCTCTCCCACCCTGATACCCCCCCCTTCCTCTGCCTGCCATGATTATTTTGTTACCTCTTCTAAGTAGGTTTGAAGAACCGACACTTTGGTCTCCCTTCTTTTAAAACTTCATTTGACTTTTAGTTGTCGCATGGGTGTTCTGAGCTTTTGGGCTATAAAATCCACTTATCGGTGAGTACATACCATGCAAGGCCTTTTGGATTTGGGTTACCTCACTCAAGAAAATATTTTCTAGTTCCATCCATGTGCCTACAACGTTTATGATGCGATCATTTTTTAATATCTGAGTAGTATTCCATTGTGTAAATGTACCACAGTTTCTGTAACAATTCTTCCATAGAGGGACATCTGGGTTGTTTCCACCTCATGGTTATTAAAAATTAGAGTTCAGTGAACACATTGGTGCACGTATCTTTGTTCTGTGTTGAAGCATCTTTAGAGTATATGACAACACACTGGAGCATGTGAAACCACAGTGGAGAATGTGACACCACAGTGGAGCATTGTGACACCACAGTGAAGAAATGTGACACCACAGAGGAGTAGGGTGACAGCACAGTGGAGCACTGTGACAACGAAGAGGAGCACTGTGACACCACAGAGGAGCACAATGACACCACAGTGGAGGAGTGTGACAACAGAGTAGAGCAGTGCAACATCAGAGTGGAACACTCTGACATCACTGTAAAGCACTGTAAAGCACTGTGAAACCACTGTGGAGCACTGTGACAGCAGAGTGGAGTACTGTGACCCAAGAGTGGAGCACTGTGACACTACAGTGAAGCACTGTGACATCACAGTAGACCACTGTGACAGCACAGTGGACCACTGTGGCATCAGAGTGGAGCATTGTGACATGACAGTTGAGCACTGTGACACGACAGTGTAGTAGTGTGACAGTGAGGGGAGCACACTTACATCACTGTGGAGAACTGTGTCAGAAAGGTGGAACACTGTGACACAATAGTGTAGCAGTGTGACACCTCAGTGGAGCACTGTGACAACACAGAGCAGCACGGTGACAGTAGAGTGGAGCACTGTGACATGACAGTGGAGCACTGTGATATGATACCACAGTAGAGCACTGATAAACCACAGTGAGCACTGTGACACAACAGTGGTCCACTGTGATACCACAGTGCAGCACTGTCTTCCCACAGTGAACCACAATGAAACTACAGTGGAGAACTCTGACAACACAGTGGAGCATGTGACACCACAGTGGAGCATTGTGACACCAGAGTGGAGAACTCTGATACCACAATGGCATACTGTGACACCAAAGTGGAGCATTGTGACAAGGAAGTGGAGCACTGTGACACCACAGTGGAGCACTGTGAGATCACATTAGAGCAGGGTGACAACAGCATAGAGAAGTGGGACATCACACTGGAGCATTGTAAAACCACAGTTGAGCACAGTGATAGAGAAACCCTAAAAAACGTGAAACATAAAAAATAACACTGTAGGAACTGAAATATGGAAGGAAAAAGTGAAAATCATCAAATATGAGAAAATCACACTGTAGACCTTGAATATGGCGATAAACCCTGAAAAATGTCGAAAATAAAATACTCACAATGTAGGACCTGGAATATTGTGAGAAACCCTGAAAAACAGTGGAAATTTAAAAACTTACACTCTACGACCAGGTAT
This sequence comes from Mus caroli, assembly GCF_978045245.1. Classification (NCBI taxonomy): domain Eukaryota; kingdom Metazoa; phylum Chordata; class Mammalia; order Rodentia; family Muridae; genus Mus; species Mus caroli. The sequence continues at coordinate 974,448 of NW_028227292.1, read as the reverse complement.
ATGGCGACAAATACTGAAAAATGTGAAAAATGATAAACTCAAACGGTAGGAACAGAAATATGACGAGAAACCCTGAAAAACATGGAAATTTAAAAACAAACACTGAAGGACCTGGAATATGGCAAGAAACACTGAAAAAAAAAAAACGTTGAAAATGAGAAACTCACGATGTAGGAATTGGAATATGGGAAGAAACCCGGAAAAAGGTGGAAAATGAGACAACCACACTGTAGGACCTGGAATGTGTCTAGAAACCCAGAAAGAGGGGAAAAATGAGAAAATCATAATGCAGTACCTGGAATATCGCAAGAAACCCTGAAAAACGTGAAAAATTAAAAACTTACCCTGTAGGACCTGGAATATGGCAAGAAAACGGAAATTCATTGAAAATGAGAAAATCACACTGTAGGACCTGGAATATGGAGAGAAACCTTGAAAAACGTAGAAATTAAAAACTCACACTGTAGGACCTGGAATATGGCGAGTAAACCTGAAGAATGTGGAAAATAAAAATATAACAGTGTAGGACCAGGGACATGGCAAGAAAATATGGTGGCTCACAACCATCCGTAACGAGATCTGGCTCCCCCTTCTGGAGTGTCTGAGGACAGCTACAGTGTACTTACATATAATAAATAAATATATCTTTAAAAAAAAAAAGAAAATTGGAAAATAACACTGCAGGACCTGGTATAAGGCTAGAAACACTGAAAAATGAGAAACTCAAACTATAGGACTTGGAATATGTTGAGAAACCTTGACAAACATGGAAAATTGAAAACTTACACTATAGGACTGGGAATATGGCAAGAAATCCTGAAAATCATGAACAATGAGAAAATCAAACTGTAGAAGCTGGAATATGGCAAGAAACCCTGAAACACGTGGAAAATTAAAAACTCACACTGTAGGTCCTGGAATATGGCGAGAATATCTAAAAAATATGGAAAATGGAAATTAAAACTGTAGGAATTGGGATATGGTGAAAAACTCTGAAAAATGTGGAAAATTAAAAATTAAACCTGTAGGACATGGAATATGGAGAGAAAGCCTGAAAAACGTGGAAAATCAGAAAATGACACAGTAGGACTTGGAATATAGTAAGAAAATCTTTAAAAAGTGGAAAAAAACTAACAGTGTAGGACCTAAAATATGACAAGAAAACTTCAAAATCCTGAAAAATGAGAAAATCAAACTGTAGGACGTGGAATATGGCAGGAAAACCTGAAAAAAATTGAAAATAAAAAACTCACACCCAATAACCTGCAAAGTATGAAAAATGAGAAAATCACACTGTAGGACCTGGAATATGGAGAGAAACACAGAAAGATTGGAAAAAAGCGAAACCCAAACTGTAGGACCTGGAATATGCTGAGAAACCCTGAAAAACGTGGAAAATTATGAACTCACACAGTAGAATCTGGAATATGTTGAGAAAACCTGAAAAAGGTGGAAAATAAGAAACTCACTCTGTAGGACCTGGAATATGGCAGGAAACCCAGAAAAAGGTGGAAAATGAGAAAATAACACTGCAGGACGTGGTATAAGACTAGAAACACCAAAAAATGAGAAACTCAAACTATAGGAATTGGAATATGTTGAGAAACCTTGACAAACATGGAAAATTGAAAACTTATACTATAGGACTGGGAATATGGCAAGAAAACCTGAAAAATCACAGAAAATGTGAAAATCACACTGTAGAATCTGGAATATGGCAAGAAACCCTGAAACACGTGAACAATTAAAAACTCACACTCTAGGACCTGGAATATGGTGAGAAAAACTGAAAAATGTGAAAAATGAGAAACTCAAACTATAAGAACTGGAATATGGAAAGAAAACCTTAAAATTGTGGAAAATGAGAGAATCACACTGTAGGACCTGGAATATGGTGAGAAATCCTGAAAAACGTGGAAAATTAATAACTCACACTCTAGGACCTGGAATATGGCAAGATTCCCTATAAAACGTGGAAAACGAGAAACTCACACTGGAGGACCTGGAATGTGGCAAGAAACCCAGAAAGAGGTGGAAAATGACAAAATCACACTGCAGGACTTAGAATATGGGGAGAAACTTGAAAAAAAATCGTTTAATTAAAAAACCTAAAAATAATGAAAAATGAGAAAATCACACTGCAGTACCTAGAATATGGCAAGAACCCCTGAATAATGTGAACAAAAAGAAACTCAAATGGTAGGATATGGAATATGGCAAGAAACACAGAAAACCGTGGAAAATTAAAAACTCACACTGAGGGATGGTGAGATGGCTCAGTGGGTAAGAGCATCCGACTGCTCTTCCAAAGGTCCAGAGTTCAAAACCCAGCAACCACATGGTGGCTCACAACCATCCGTAAAGAGATCTGGCTCCCTCTTCTGGAGTGTCTGAAGACAGCTACAGTGTACTTGTATATAATAAATTAAAAAAAACAAAAACAAAAACAAAAAACCTCACACTGAAGGACCTGGGATATGGCGAGAAAACCTGAACATCATGAAAAATGATAAAATCTCACTGTAGGACCTAGAATATGGCAAGAAACACTGAAAAACGTGGAAAATAAGAAATTCAAACTGCAGGACCTGGAATATGGCAAGAAACCCTGAAAAACGTGGAAAATTAAAAACTAACATTGTAGAAACAGGAATATGGAGAGAAAACCTGAAAAACGTGGAAAATGAGAAACTCATATTGTAGGACATGGTTTATGGCAAGAAAACCTGAAAAAAGTTGGAAAATTAAAACTCACACTCTAGGATCTGGAATATGGCAAGAAAACCTGAACATCATGAAAAATGAGAAAATCACACTGTAGGATATGGAATATGGCAAGAAACAATGAAAAACATGGAAAATGAGAAATTCAAACTGCAGAACCTGGAATATGCTGAAAAGACCTGAAAAACGTGGAAAATGAGGAACTCAAACTGCAGGACCTATAATATGGCAAAAACTCTGAAAAACTTTGAAAAAGAGAAACTCACACTATAGGACCTGGAATATGGAAAGAAACCCTGAAAAACATGGAAAATAAAAAACTCACACTGTAGGATCTGGAATATGGGAAGAAAACTGAAAATCATGAAAAATGAGAAAATCATACTGTAGGATCTGGAATAGGAAGATAACCATGAAAAACGTGGAAAATTAAAAACTCGCACTGTAGGACATGGAATATGGCAAGAAACCCTGAAAAAGTTGGAAATTTAAAAACTCACACTCTAGGACTTGGAATATGACAAGAAACTCTGAAAAATGTGGAAAATGAAAATCAAACAGTGAATGACCTGGAATATGGCGAGAAACCCTGAAAAACGTGGAAAATGAGAAACTCACACTCTAGGACCTGGAAAATGGAGAGAAATCCAGAAAAAGGTGAAAAATGAGAAAATCACACTGATGGACCTGGAATGTGTCTAAAAACCCAGAAAGAGGGGAAAAATGAGAGTCATACTGAAGTACCTAGAATATCGCAAGAAACCCCGAAAAATGTGGAAAATTAAAAACTTACCCTGTAGGACCTGGAATAGAGCAAGAAAACCTGAAAATCGTTGAAAAGGAAAAATCACACCGTAGGATCTGGAATATGGTAACTATAAAAACGTGGATAATTAAAAAATCACACTGAAGGCCTGGAATATGGCAAGAAATCCTGAAAAATGTGGAAAATGAGAAAATCACACTGTAGGACCTGGAATATGGTAAGAAAACTTGAATAAGTCGAAAAATGAGAAAATCACACTGTAGAACCTGGAAAATGTTGAGAAATCCTGAAGAAGTCGAAAACTGAGAAAACCATATCTAGTACCTGGAATATGGTGAGAAACCCTGTATAGTCGAATAATGAGAAAATCACACTGTAGGACCTGGAATATGGTGAGAAACCCTGAAAACCTCGAAAAATTAGAAAATCACACTGTAGGACCTGGAATATGATGAGAAACCCTGAAAACATCAAAAAATGAGAAAATCGTACTGTAGTACCTAGAATATGGCGATTAACCATGAAAAATGTCGAAAATTAAAAACTCACACTGAAGGACCTGGAATATGGCAAGAAAACCTGAAAAACGTGGAAATGAGAAAATCACACTGTAGGACCCAGAATATGAAGAAAAAACATGAAAAAAGTGGAAAACTAAAATTTCACACTGAAGGACCCAGAATATGGCGAGAAAACCTGAAAATAGGGAAAATTAAAAACTCACACTTAAAAGCCTAGAATATGGCGAGAAACCCGTATAAAGTAAAACATTAAAAATTCACACTGAAGGACCCCGAATATGGGGAGAAAACCTGAAAAAGTTGGAAAATGAGAAAATGACACTGTAGGACCCAGAATTACGAAAAAACTTGAAAAACGTGGAAAATGAGAAAATAACACTGCAGGACCCAGAATATGCCGAGAAACACTGAAAAACGTGATAATTAAAAATTCACACTGTCGGTCCCAGAATATGGCAAGAAACCATGAAAAATTAGAAAATTAGAAAATCACACTGTATTACCCAGAATATGGCGAGAAATACTGAAAAACTTGGAAAATTAAAAATTCACACTGAAGGACCTGGAATATGGCAAGAACTCCTGAAAAAAATGGAAATGAGAAAATCACACTATAGCTCCCTGAATATGACGAAAAAACCTGAAAAACGTGGAAAATTAAAAATTCACAGTAAAGGACCCAGAATATGGCTAGAAAACCCGAAAAACAAGGAAAATTAAAACCTCACACTGAAGGACCCAGAATATGCGAGAAAAAATGATAAAAGTAGAAAATTAAAAATTCACACTGAAGGACCCGAATATGGAGACAAAACCTGAAAAGTTTGAAAATGAGAATAATCACACTGTAGGACCCAGAAATACGAAAAAACTTGAAAAACGTGGAAAATGAGAAAATCACACTGCAGGACCCAGAATATGCTGAGAAACCCTGAAAAACGTGAAAATTAAAAATTCACACTGTCGGACCCAGTATATGGCAAGTAACCATGAAAAAATGGAATATTAGAAAATCACACTGTATTACCCAGAATATGGTGAGAAATACAAAAAAACTTGGAAAATTCAAAATTCACACTGAAGGACCCCAAATATGGCAAGAAAACCTATAAAAGTTGGAAATGAGAATAATCTCACTGTAGCACCCAGAATTGCAAAAAAACTTAAAAAATGTCGTAAATGAGAAAATCACACTGTTGGACCCAGAATATGGCAAGAAAAACTGAAAAAAGTAGAAAATTAAAAACTCACACTGAAGGATCCCGAATATGTCGAGAAAACCTGAAAAAGGTAGAAAATGAGAAAATCACACTGTAGGACCCTTAATATGATGAAAAACCTGAAAAACGTAGAAAATTAAAAATTCACACTGAAGGACCAGAATATGGCAAGAAAACCTGATGAAAAATGGAAAATTAAAACCTCACACAGAAGGACCCAGAATATGGCGAGAAAACCTGAAAAAAGTAGAAAATTAAAAACTCAGACTGAAGGACCCCGAATATGGCGAGAAAACTTGAAAAACGTGGAAAATGAGAAAATCACACTGTAGGACCCTTAATATGATGAAAAACCTGAAAAACGTGGAACATTAAAAATTCACACGGAAGGACCCGGAATATGGCAAGAAACCCGAAGAAAAATGGAAAATTAAAACCTCACACGGAAGGACCCAGAATATGGCGAGAAAACCTGAAAAAAGTAGAAAATTAAAAATTCACACTGAAGGACCCCGAATATGGTGAGAAAACCTGATAAAAGTGGAAAATGAGAAAATCACACTGTATTACCCAGAATATGGTGAGAAATACTGAAAAACATGGAAAATTAAAAATTCACACTGAAGGACCCGAATATGGTGAGAAAACCTGAAAAAGGTTGAAAATGAGAAAAATCACACTGTAGGACCCAGAAATACGAAAAAAAACTTGAAAAACGTGAAAAATGAGAAAATCACACTGCAGGACCCAGAATGTGCCGAGAAACCCTGAAAAATGTGAAAATTAAAAATTCACACTGTCGGACCCAATATATGGCAAAAAAAATGAAAAAAGTGGAAAATGAGAACATCACACTGTAGGACCCTGAATATGGTGAGAAATACTGAAATCCGTGGAAAAAATAAAAATTCACACTGAAGGACCTGGAAAATGGCAAGAAAACCTGAAAAACGTGGAAATGAGAAAATCACACTGTAGGACCCTGAATATGACGAAAAAACCTGAAAAACTTGGAAAATTTTTAATTCATAGTGAAGGACCGGAATATGGCAAGAAAACCTGAAAAACAAGGAAAATTAAAAACTCACACTGAAGGACCCAGTATATGGCCAGAAAACCTGAAAAACAAGGAAAATTAAAAACTCACACTGAAGAACCCAGATTATGGCGAGAAAACCTGAAAAAGGTGTAAATTGAGAATAATCCCACTGTAGGACCCAGAATTGCGAAAAAACTTGAAAAAGGTTCTAAATGAAAAAAATCACCCTGTAGAACCCAGAATATGGCAAGAAACCCTGAAAAACGTGGAAAATTAAAAATACACGCTGTAGGACCCAGAATATGGCGAGAAACCCTGAAAAATTAGAAAATTAAAAACTCACACTGAAGGACCCAGAATATGGCAAGAAACCCTGAAAAAAGTACAAAATTAAAAACTGACAGTGAAGTATCCCAAATATGGCAAGAAAACCTGAAAAAGGTGGAAAATGAGAAAATCACACTATAGGACCCAGAAATACGAAAAAACTTGAAAAACGTGGAAAATTAGAAAATCACACTGCAGTACCCAGAATATGCCCAGAAACCCTGAAAAACTTGAAAATTAAAAATTCACACTATTGCACCCAGAATATGGTGAGAAACCCTGAAAAAAGTAGAAAATTAAAAACTCACAGTGAAGGATCCCAAATATGGCAAGAAAACAAGAAATAGGTGGAAAATTAGAAAATCACACTGTAGGACCAGAATATCTATAAAACTTGAAAAACGTGAAAAATGAAAAATTCACACTGAAGGACCCCAAATATGGCAAGAAAACCTATAAAAGTTGGAAAATGAGAATAATCTCACTGTAGCACCCAGAATTGCAAAAAAACTTGAAAAATGTCGTAAATGAGAAAATCACACTGTTGGACCCAGAATATGGCAAGAAAAACTGAAAAAAGTAGAAAATTAAAAACTCACACTGAAGGACCCCGAATATGTCGAGAAAACCTGAAAAAGGTAGAAAATGAGAAAATCACACTGTAGGACCCTTAATATGATGAAAAACCTGAAAAACGTAGAAAATTAAAAATTCACACTGAAGGACCAGAATATGGCAAGAAAACCTGATGAAAAATGGAAAATTAAAACCTCACACGGAAGGACCCAGAATATGGCGAGAAAACCTGAAAAAAGTAGAAAATTAAAAACTCAGACTGAAGGACCCCGAATATGGCGAGAAAACTTGAAAAACGTGGAAAATGAGAAAATCACACTGTAGGACCCTTAATATGATGAAAAACCTGAAAAACGTGGAACATTAAAAATTCACACGGAAGGACCCGGAATATGGCAAGAAACCCGAAGAAAAATGGAAAATTAAAACCTCACACGGAAGGACCCAGAATATGGCGAGAAAACCTGAAAAAAGTAGAAAATTAAAAATTCACACTGAAGGACCCCGAATATGGTGAGAAAACCTGAAAAAGGTTGAAAATGAGAATAATCACACTATAGGACCTATAAATATGAAAAAAACTTGAAAAACGTGGAAAATGAGAAAATCACATTGCAGGACCCAAAATATGCCAAGAAACCCTGAAAAACGTGAAAATTAAAAATTAACACTATGTGACCCAGAATATGGCGAGAAAACCTGAAAAAAGAAGAAAATACAAAACTCACAATGAAGGACCCCAAATATGGCGAGAAAACCTGATAAAAGTGGAAAATGAGAAAATCACACTGTATTACCCAGAATATGGTGAGAAATACTGAAAAACATGGAAAATTAAAAATTCACACTGAAGGACCCGAATATGGTGAGAAAACCTGAAAAAGGTTGAAAATGAGAAAATCACACTGTAGGACCCAGAAATACGAAAAAAAACTTGAAAAACGTGAAAAATGAGAAAATCACACTGCAGGACCCAGAATGTGCCGAGAAACCCTGAAAAATGTGAAAATTAAAAATTCACACTGTCTGACCCAATATATGGCAAAAAAAAATGAAAAAAGTGGAAAATGAGAAAATCACACTGTAGGACCCTGAATATGGTGAGAAATACTGAAATCCGTGGAAAAAATAAAAATTCACACTGAAGGACCTGGAAAATGGCAAGAAAACCTGAAAAACGTGGAAATGAGAAAATCACACTGTAGGACCCTGAATATGACGAAAAAACCTGAAAAACTTGGAAAATTTTTAATTCATAGTGAAGGACCGGAATATGGCAAGAAAACCTGAAAAACAAGGAAAATTAAAAACTCACACTGAAGGACCCAGTATATGGCCAGAAAACCTGAAAAACAAGGAAAATTAAAAACTCACACTGAAGAACCCAGATTATGGCGAGAAAACCTGAAAAAGGTGTAAATTGAGAATAATCCCACTGTAGGACCCAGAATTGCGAAAAAACTTGAAAAAGGTTCTAAATGAAAAAAATCACCCTGTAGAACCCAGAATATGGCAAGAAACCCTGAAAAACGTGGAAAATTAAAAATACACGCTGTAGGACCCAGAATATGGCGAGAAACCCTGAAAAATTAGAAAATTAAAAACTCACACTGAAGGACCCAGAATATGGCAAGAAACCCTGAAAAAAGTACAAAATTAAAAACTGACAGTGAAGTATCCCAAATATGGCGAGAAAACCTGAAAAAGGTGGAAAATGAGAAAATCACACTATAGGACCCAGAAATACGAAAAAACTTGAAAAACGTGGAAAATTAGAAAATCACACTGCAGTACCCAGAATATGCCCAGAAACCCTGAAAAACTTGAAAATTAAAAATTCACACTATTGCACCCAGAATATGGTGAGAAACCCTGAAAAAAGTAGAAAATTAAAAACTCACAGTGAAGGATCCCAAATATGGCAAGAAAACAAGAAATAGGTGGAAAATTAGAAAATCACACTGTAGGACCAGAATATCTATAAAACTTGAAAAACGTGAAAAATGAAAAATTCACACTGAAGGACCCCAAATATGGCAAGAAAACCTATAAAAGTTGGAAAATGAGAATAATCTCACTGTAGCACCCAGAATTGCAAAAAAACTTGAAAAATGTCGTAAATGAGAAAATCACACTGTTGGACCCAGAATATGGCAAGAAAAACTGAAAAAAGTAGAAAATTAAAAACTCACACTGAAGGACCCCGAATATGTCGAGAAAACCTGAAAAAGGTAGAAAATGAGAAAATCACACTGTAGGACCCTTAATATGATGAAAAACCTGAAAAACGTAGAAAATTAAAAATTCACACTGAAGGACCAGAATATGGCAAGAAAACCTGATGAAAAATGGAAAATTAAAACCTCACACGGAAGGACCCAGAATATGGCGAGAAAACCTGAAAAAAGTAGAAAATTAAAAACTCAGACTGAAGGACCCCGAATATGGCGAGAAAACTTGAAAAACGTGGAAAATGAGAAAATCACACTGTAGGACCCTTAATATGATGAAAAACCTGAAAAACGTGGAACATTAAAAATTCACACGGAAGGACCCGGAATATGGCAAGAAACCCGAAGAAAAATGGAAAATTAAAACCTCACACGGAAGGACCCAGAATATGGCGAGAAAACCTGAAAAAAGTAGAAAATTAAAAATTCACACTGAAGGACCCCGAATATGGTGAGAAAACCTGAAAAAGGTTGAAAATGAGAATAATCACACTATAGGACCTATAAATATGAAAAAAACTTGAAAAACGTGGAAAATGAGAAAATCACATTGCAGGACCCAAAATATGCCAAGAAACCCTGAAAAACGTGAAAATTAAAAATTAACACTATGTGACCCAGAATATGGCGAGAAAACCTGAAAAAAGAAGAAAATACAAAACTCACAATGAAGGACCCCAAATATGGCGAGAAAACCTGATAAAAGTGGAAAATGAGAAAATCACACTGTATTACCCAGAATATGGTGAGAAATATTGAAAAACATGGAAAATTAAAAATTCACACTGAAGGACCCGAATATGGTGAGAAAACCTGAAAAAGGTTGAAAATGAGAAAATCACACTTGTAGGACCCAGAAATACGAAAAAAAACTTGAAAAACGTGAAAAATGAGAAAATCACACTGCAGGACCCAGAATGTGCCGAGAAACCCTGAAAAATGTGAAAATTAAAAATTCACACTGTCTGACCCAATATATGGCAAAAAAAATGAAAAAAGTGGAAAATGAGAAAATCACACTGTAGGACCCTGAATATGGTGAGAAATACTGAAATCCGTGGAAAAAATAAAAATTCACACTGAAGGACCTGGAAAATGGCAAGAAAACCTGAAAAACGTGGAAATGAGAAAATCACACTGTAGGACCCTGAATATGACGAAAAAACCTGAAAAACTTGGAAAATTTTTAATTCATAGTGAAGGACCGGAATATGGCAAGAAAACCTGAAAAACAAGGAAAATTAAAAACTCACACTGAAGGACCCAGTATATGGCCAGAAAACCTGAAAAACAAGGAAAATTAAAAACTCACACTGAAGAACCCAGATTATGGCGAGAAAACCTGAAAAAGGTGTAAATTGAGAATAATCCCACTGTAGGACCCAGAATTGCGAAAAAACTTGAAAAAGGTTCTAAATGAAAAAAATCACCCTGTAGAACCCAGAATATGGCAAGAAACCCTGAAAAACGTGGAAAATTAAAAATACACGCTGTAGGACCCAGAATATGGCGAGAAACCCTGAAAAATTAGAAAATTAAAAACTCACACTGAAGGACCCAGAATATGGCAAGAAACCCTGAAAAAAGTACAAAATTAAAAACTGACAGTGAAGTATCCCAAATATGGCGAGAAAACCTGAAAAAGGTGGAAAATGAGAAAATCACACTATAGGACCCAGAAATACGAAAAAACTTGAAAAACGTGGAAAATTAGAAAATCACACTGCAGTACCCAGAATATGCCCAGAAACCCTGAAAAACTTGAAAATTAAAAATTCACACTATTGCACCCAGAATATGGTGAGAAACCCTGAAAAAAGTAGAAAATTAAAAACTCACAGTGAAGGATCCCAAATATGGCAAGAAAACAAGAAATAGGTGGAAAATTAGAAAATCACACTGTAGGACCAGAATATCTATAAAACTTGAAAAACGTGAAAAATGAAAAATTCACACTGAAGGACCCCAAATATGGCAAGAAAACCTATAAAAGTTGGAAAATGAGAATAATCTCACTGTAGCACCCAGAATTGCAAAAAAACTTGAAAAATGTCGTAAATGAGAAAATCACACTGTTGGACCCAGAATATGGCAAGAAAAACTGAAAAAAGTAGAAAATTAAAAACTCACACTGAAGGACCCCGAATATGTCGAGAAAACCTGAAAAAGGTAGAAAATGAGAAAATCACACTGTAGGATCCTTAATATGATGAAAAACCTGAAAAACGTAGAAAATTAAAAATTCACACTGAAGGACCAGAATATGGCAAGAAAACCTGATGAAAAATGGAAAATTAAAACCTCACACGGAAGGACCCAGAATATGGCGAGAAAACCTGAAAAAAAGTAGAAAATTAAAAACTCAGACTGAAGGACCCCGAATATGGCGAGAAAACTTGAAAAACGTGGAAAATGAGAAAATCACACTGTAGGACCCTTAATATGATGAAAAACCTGAAAAACGTGGAACATTAAAAATTCACACGGAAGGACCCGGAATATGGCAAGAAACCCGAAGAAAAATGGAAAATTAAAACCTCACACGGAAGGACCCAGAATATGGCGAGAAAACCTGAAAAAAGTAGAAAATTAAAAATTCACACTGAAGGACCCCGAATATGGTGAGAAAACCTGAAAAAGGTTGAAAATGAGAATAATCACACTATAGGACCTATAAATATGAAAAAAACTTGAAAAACGTGGAAAATGAGAAAATCACATTGCAGGACCCAAAATATGCCAAGAAACCCTGAAAAACGTGAAAATTAAAAATTAACACTATGTGACCCAGAATATGGCGAGAAAACCTGAAAAAAGAAGAAAATACAAAACTCACAATGAAGGACCCCAAATATGGCGAGAAAACCTGATAAAAGTGGAAAATGAGAAAATCACACTGTATTACCCAGAATATGGTGAGAAATACTGAAAAACATGGAAAATTAAAAATTCACACTGAAGGACCCGAATATGGTGAGAAAACCTGAAAAAGGTTGAAAATGAGAAAATCACACTTGTAGGACCCAGAAATACGAAAAAAAACTTGAAAAACGTGAAAAATGAGAAAATCACACTGCAGGACCCAGAATGTGCTGAGAAACCCTGAAAAATGTGAAAATTAAAAATTCACACTGTCTGACCCAATATATGGCAAAAAAAATGAAAAAAGTGGAAAATGAGAAAATCACACTGTAGGAC